>NW_027478385.1:9696969-10000000 GCF_051014685.1 Ptiloglossa arizonensis
AAAAAATACACATACCGCTGTAATCGGGCGAGTTTATACTTTCAGATGCAGTAGGAGTATTTGGGTTAGGTCAATCCGTTCGCGAGATATGGGAGTTTGAAGCCAAGAAATGGTTTAGAAGGCAAAAAATTTTTCGCAATTCTGCTGCTCCAAACGCTTAACCAGAATGGCCTAGGGAAAAAATACACATACCGTTGTAATCGGGCGAGTTTCTACTTTCAGATGCAATAGGAATTTTTGCGATAGGACAATCCGTTCGCGAGATATGGGAGTTTGAAGCCAAGAAATGGTTGAGAAGGCAAAAAATTTTTCGCAATTCTGCTGCTGCTAACGCTGAACCAGAATGGCCTAGGGAAAAAATACACATACCGTTGTAATCGGGCGAGTTTCTACTTTCAGACGCAACAGGAACTTTTGGGTTAGGTCAATCCGTTCGAGAGATATGGGAGTCTGAAGCCAAGAAATGGTTGGGAAGGCAAAAAATTTTTCGCAATTCTGCTGCTCCAAACGCTTAACCAGAATGGCCTAGGGAAAAAATACACATACCGTTGTAATCGGGCGAGTTTCTAATTTCAGACGCAGCATGAATTTTTGGGTTAGGTCAATCCGTTCGCGAGATATGGGAGTTTGAAGCCAAGAAATGGTTGAGAGGGCAAAAAATTTTTCACAATTCTGCTGCTCCTAACGCTTAACCAGAATGGCCTAGGGAAAAAATACACATACCGTTGTAATCGGGCGAGTTTCTACTTTGAGACGCAACAGTAACTTTTGGGTTAGGTCAATCCGTTCGCGAGATATGGGAGTCTGAAGCCACGAAATGGTTGGGAAGGCAAAAAATTTTTCGCAATTCTGCTGCTCCAAACGCTTAACCAGAATGGCCTAGGGAAAAAATACACATACCGTTGTAATCGGGCGAGTTTCTACTTTCAGATGCAATAGGAATCTTTGGGTTAGGTCAATCCGTTCGCGAGATATGGGAATTTGAAGCCAAGAAATGGTTGAGAAGGCAAACAATTTTTCGCAATTCTGCTGCTCCAAACGCTTAACCAGACTGGCCTAGGGAAAAAATACACATACCGATGTAATCGGGCGAGTTTCTACTTTCAGATGCAGTAGGAATTTTTGGGTTAGGTCAATCCGTTCGCGAGATATGGGAGTTGGAAGCCAAGAAATGGTTGAGAAGGCAAAAAATTTTTCGCAATTCTGCTGCTCCAAACGCTTAACCAGAATGGCCTAGGGAAAAAATACACATACCGTTGTAATCGGGCGAGTTTGTACTTTCAGACGCAACAGGAATTTTTGGGTTAGGTCAATCCGTTCGCGAGATATGGGAGGTTGAATCCAAGAAATGGTTGAGAAGGCATAAAATTTTTCGCAATTCTGCTGCTCCAAACGCTTAACCAGAATGGCCTAGGGAAAAAATACACATACCGTTGTAATCGGGCGAGTATCTACTTTCAGACGCAACAGGAATTTTTGGGTTAGGTCAATCCGTTCGCGAGATATGGGAGTTTGAATCCAAGAAATGGTTGAGAAGGCAAAAAATTTTTCGCAATTCTGCTGCTCCAAACGCTTAACCAGAATGGCCTAGGGAAAAAATACACATACCGTTGTAATCGGCCGAGATTCTACTTTCAGATGCAACAGGAATTTTTGGGTTGGGTCAATCCGTTCGCGAGATATGGGTGTTTGAAGCTAAGAAATGGTTGAGAACAGAACAAATTTTTCGCAATTCTGCTGCTCCAAACGCTTAACCAGATTGGCCTGGGAAAAAATGCGCATACCGTTGTAATCGGGCGAGTTTCTAATTTCAGACGCAGCATGAATTTTTGGGTTTGGTCAATCCGTTCGCGAGATATGGGAGTTTGAAGCCAAGAAATGGTTGGGAAGGGAAAAAATTTTTCGCAATTCTGCTGCTCCAAACGCTTAACCAGAATGGCCTAGGGAAGAAATACACATACCACTGTAGTCGGGCGAGTTTCTACTTTCAGATGCAATAGGAATTTTTGCGTTAGGACAATCCGTTCGCGAGATATGGGAGTTTGAAGCCAAGAAATGGTTGAGAAGGCAAAAAATTTTTCGCAATTCTGCTGCTGCTAACGCTGAACCAGAACGGCCTAGGGAAAAAATACACATACCGTTGTAATCGGGCGAGTTTCTACTTTCAGACGCAACAGGAACTTTTGGGTTAGGTCAATCCGTTCGCGAGATATGGGAGTCTGAAGCCAAGAAATGGTTGGGAAGGCAAAAAATTTTTCGCAATTCTGCTGCTCCAAACGCTTAACCAGAATGGCCTAGGGAAAAAATACACATACCGTTGTAATCGGGCGAGTTTCTAATTTCAGACGCAGCATGAATTTTTGGGTTAGGTCAATCCGTTCGCGAGATATGGGAGTTTGAAGCCAAGAAATGGTTGAGAGGGCAAAAAATTTTTCACAATTCTGCTGCTCCTAACGCTTAACCAGAATGGCCTAGGGAAAAAATACACATACCGTTGTAATCGGGCGAGTTTCTACTTTGAGACGCAACAGTAACTTTTGGGTTAGGTCAATCCGTTCGCGAGATATGGGAGTCTGAAGCCACGAAATGGTTGGGAAGGCAAAAAATTTTTCGCAATTCTGCTGCTCCAAACGCTTAACCAGAATGGCCTAGGGAAAAAATACACATACCGTTGTAATCGGGCGAGTTTCTACTTTCAGATGCAATAGGAATCTTTGGGTTAGGTCAATCCGTTCGCGAGATATGGGAATTTGAAGCCAAGAAATGGTTGAGAAGGCAAACAATTTTTCGCAATTCTGCTGCTCCAAACGCTTAACCAGAATGGCCTAGGGAAAAAATACGCATACCGTTGTAATCGGGCGAGTTTCTACTTTCAGATGCAATGGGAATTTTTGGGTTAGGACAATCCGTTCGCGAGATATGGGAGTTTGAATCCAAGAAATGGTTGAGAAGGCAAACAATTTTTCGCAATTCTGCTGCTCCAAACGCTTAACCAGAATGGCCTAGGGAAAAAATACGCATACCGTTGTAATCGCGCGAGTTTCTAATTTCAGACGCAGCATGAATTTTTGGGTTTGGTCAATCCGTTCGCGAGATATGGGAGTTTGAAGCCAAGAAATGGTTGATAAGGCAAAAAATTTTTCGCAATTCTGCTGCTCCTAACGCTGAACCAGAATGGGCTAGGGAAAAAATACACATACCGTTGTAATCGGGCGAGTTTCTACTTTCAGACGCAACAGGAACTTTTGGGTTAGGTCAATCCGTTCGCGATATATGGGAGTCTGAAGCCAAGAAATGGTTGGGAAGGCAAAAAATTTTTCGCAATTCTGCTGCTCCAAACGCCTAACCAGAATGGCCTAGGGAAAAAATACACATACCGTTGTAATCGGGCGAGTTTCTACTTTCAGATTCAATAGGAATTTTTGGGTTAGGTCAATCCGTCCGCGAGATATGGGAATTTGAAGCCAAGAAATGGTTGAGAAGGCAAACAATTTTTCGCAATTCTGCTGCTCCAAACGCTTAACCAGAATGGCCTAGGGGAAAAATACGCATACCGTTGTAATCGCGCGAGTTTCTAATTTCAGACGCAGCATGAATTTTTGGGTTTGGTCAATCCGTTCGCGAGATATGGGAGTTGGAAGCCAAGAAATGGTTGAGAAGGCAAAAAATTTTTCGCAATTCTGCTGCTCCAAACGCCTAACCAGAATGGCCTAGGGAAAAAATACACATACCGCTGTAATCGGGCTAGTTTCTACTTTCAGATGCAGTAGGAATTTTTGGGTTAGGTCAATCCGTTCGCGAGGTATGGGAGTTTGAAGCCAAGATATGGTTGAGAAGGCAAAAATTTTTCGCGATTCTGCTGCTCCAAACGCTTAACCGGAATGGCCTAGGGAAAAAATACACATACCGTTGTAATCGGGCGAGTTTCTACTTTCAGACGCAACAGGAACTTTTGGGTTAGGTCAATCCGTTCGCGAGATATGGGCGTTTGAAGCCAAGAAATGATTGAGAAGGCAAAAAATTATTCGCAATTCTGCTGCTCCAAACGCTTAACCAGAATGGCCTAGGGGAAAAATACACGTACCGCTGTAATCGGGCGAGTTTCTACTTTCAGATGCAATAGGAATTTTTGGGTTAGGTCAATCCGTTCGCGAGATATGGGAGTTTGAAGCTAAGAAATGGTTGAGATCAGAACAAATTTTTCGCAATTCTGCTGCTCCAAACGCTTAACCAGATTGGCCTAGGGAAAAAATACGCATACCGTTGTAATCGGGCGAGTTTCTAATTTCAGACGCAGCAGGAATTATTGGGTTTGGTCAATCCGTTCGCGAGATATGGGACTTTGAAGCTAAGAAATGGTTGAGAAGGCAACAAATTTTTCGCAATTCTGCTGCTCCAAACGCTTAACCAGAATGGCCTAGGGAAAAAATACACATACCGTTGTAATCGGGCGAGTATCTACTTTCAGACGCAACAGGAATTTTTGGGTTAGGTCAATCCGTTCGCGAGATATGGGAGTTTGAATCCAAGAAATGGTTGAGAAGGCAAAAAATTTTTCGCAATTCTGCTGCTCCAAACGCTTAACCAGAATGGCCTAGGGAAAAAATACACATACCGTTGTAATCGGCCGAGATTCTACTTTCAGATGCAACAGGAATTTTTGGGTTGGGTCAATCCGTTCGCGAGATATGGGTGTTTGAAGCTAAGAAATGGTTGAGAACAGAACAAATTTTTCGCAATTCTGCTGCTCCAAACGCTTAACCAGATTGGCCTAGGGAAAAAATGCGCATACCGTTGTAATCGGGCGAGTTTCTAATTTCAGACGCAGCATGAATTTTTGGGTTTGGTCAATCCGTTCGCGAGATATGGGAGTTTGAAGCCAAGAAATGGTTGGGAAGGGAAAAAATTTTTCGCAATTCTGCTGCTCCAAACGCTTAACCAGAATGGCCTAGGGAAGAAATACACATACCGCTGTAGTCGGGCGAGTTTCTACTTTCAGATGCAATAGGAATTTTTGCGTTAGGACAATCCGTTCGCGAGATATGGGAGTTTGAAGCCAAGAAATGGTTGAGAAGGCAAAAAATTTTTCGCAATTCTGCTGCTGCTAACGCTGAACCAGAATGGCCTAGGGAAAAAATACACATACCGTTGTAATCGGGCGAGTTTCTACTTTCAGACGCAACAGGAACTTTTGGGTTAGGTCAATCCGTTCGCGAGATATGGGAGTCTGAAGCCAAGAAATGGTTGGGAAGGCAAAAAATTTTTCGCAATTCTGCTGCTCCAAACGCTTAACCAGAATGGCCTAGGGAAAAAATACACATACCGTTGTAATCGGGCGAGTTTCTAATTTCAGACGCAGCATGAATTTTTGGGTTAGGTCAATCCGTTCGCGAGATATGGGAGTTTGAATCCAAGAAATGGTTGAGAGGGCAAAAAATTTTTCACAATTCTGCTGCTCCTAACGCTTAACCAGAATGGCCTAGGGAAAAAATACACATACCGTTGTAATCGGGCGAGTTTCTACTTTGAGACGCAACAGGAACTTTTGGGTTAGGTCATCCGTTCGCGAGATGTGGGAGTTTGAAGCCAAGAAATGGTTGAGAAGGCAATCAATTTTTCGCAATTCTGCTGCTCCAAACGCTTAACCAGAATGGCCTAGGGAAAAAATACGCATACCGTTGTAATCGGGCGAGTTTCTACTTTCACATGCAATGGGAATTTTTGGGTTAGGACAATCCGTTCGCGAGATATGGGAGTTTGAAGCCAAGAAATGGTTGGGAAGGGAAAAAATTTTTCGCAATTCTGCTGCTCCAAACGCTTAACCAGAATGGCCTAGGGAAGAAATACACATACCGCTGTAGTCGGGCGAGTTTCTACTTTCAGATGCAATAGGAATTTTTGGGTTAGGACAATCCGTTCGCGAGATATGGGAGTTTGAATCCAAGAAATGGTTGAGAAGGCAAAAAATTTTTCGCAATTCTGCTGCTGCTAACGCTGAACCAGAATGGCCTAGGGAAAAAATACACATACCGTTGTAATCGGGCGAGTTTCTACTTTCAGACGCAACAGGAACTTTTGGGTTAGGTCAATCCGTTCGCGAGATATGGGAGTCTGAAGCCAAGAAATGGTTGGGAAGGCAAAAAATTTTTCGCAATTCTGCTGCTCCAAACGCTTAACCAGAATGGCCTAGGGAAAAAATACACATACCGTTGTAATCGGGCGAGTTTCTAATTTCAGACGCAGCATGAATTTTTGGGTTAGGTCAATCCGTTCGCGAGATATGGGAGTTTGAATCCAAGAAATGGTTGAGAGGGCAAAAAATTTTTCACAATTCTGCTGCTCCTAACGCTTAACCAGAATGGCCTAGGGAAAAAATACACATACCGTTGTAATCGGGCGAGTTTCTACTTTGAGACGCAACAGGAACTTTTGGGTTAGGTCAATCCGTTCGCGAGATATGGAAGTCTGAAGCCACGAAATGGTTGGGAAGGCAAAAAATTTTTCGCAATTCTGCTGCTGCAAACGCTTAACCAGAATGGCCTAGGGAAAAAATACACATACCGTTGTAATCGGGCGAGTTTCTACTTTCAGATGCAGTAGGAATCTTTGGGTTAGGTCAATCCGTTCGCGAGATATGGGAATTTGAAGCCAAGAAATGGTTGAGAAGGCAAACAATTTTTCGCAATTCTGCTGCTCCAAACGCTTAACCAGAATGGCCTAGGGAAAAAATACGCATACCGCTGTAATCGGGCGAGTTTCTACTTTCAGATGCAATGGGAATTTTTGGGTTAGGACAATCCGTTCGCGAGATATGGGAGTTTGAATCCAAGAAATGGTTGAGAAGGCAAAAAGTTTTTCGCAATTCTGCTGCTCCAAACGCTCAACCAGAGCGGGCTAGGGAAAAAATACACATACCGTAGTAATCGGGCGAGTTTCTACTTTCAGGTGCAACAGGAATTTTTGGGTTAGGTCAATCCGTTCGCGAGATATGGGAGTTTGAAGCCAAGAAATGGTTGAGAAGGCAAAAAATTTTTCACAATTCTGCTGCTCCTAACGCTTAACCAGAATGGCCTAGGGAAAAAATACACATACCGTTGTAATCGGGCGAGTTTGTACTTTCAGACGCAACAGGAATTTTTGGGTTAGGTCAATCCGTTCGCGAGATATGGGAGGTTGAATCCAAGAAATGGTTGAGAAGGCAAAAAATTTTTCGCAATTCTGCTGCTCCAAACGCTTAACCAGAATGGCCTAGGGAAAAAATACACATACCGTTGTAATCGGGCGAGTTTCTACTTTCAGATTCAATAGGAATTTTTGGGTTAGGTCAATCCGTCCGCGAGATATGGGAATTTGAAGCCAAGAAATGGTTGAGAAGGCAAACAATTTTTCGCAATTCTGCTGCTCCAAACGCTTAACCAGAATGGCCTAGGGGAAAAATACGCATACCGTTGTAATCGCGCGAGTTTCTAATTTCAGACGCAGCATGAATTTTTGGGTTTGGTCAATCCGTTCGCGAGATATGGGAGTTTGAAGCCAAGAAATGGTTGATAAGGCAAAAAATTTTTCGCAATTCTGCTGCTCCAAACGCCTAACCAGAATGGCCTAGGGAAAAAATACACATACCGCTGTAATCGGGCTAGTTTCTACTTTCAGATGCAGTAGGAATTTTTGGGT
Organism: Ptiloglossa arizonensis; assembly: GCF_051014685.1. Lineage (NCBI taxonomy): Eukaryota > Metazoa > Arthropoda > Insecta > Hymenoptera > Colletidae > Ptiloglossa > Ptiloglossa arizonensis. The sequence continues at coordinate 9,704,644 of NW_027478385.1, forward strand.
TAGGTCAATCCGTTCGCGAGGTATGGGAGTTTGAAGCCAAGAAATGGTTGAGAAGGCAAAAATTTTTCGCGATTCTGCTGCTCCAAACGCTTAACCGGAATGGCCTAGGGAAAAAATACACATACCGTTGTAATCGGGCGAGTTTCTACTTTCAGACGCAACAGGAACTTTTGGGTTAGGTCAATCCGTTCGCGAGATATGGGCGTTTGAAGCCAAGAAATGATTGAGAAGGCAAAAAATTATTCGCAATTCTGCTGCTCCAAACGCTTAACCAGAATGGCCTAGGGAAAAAATACACGAACCGCTGTAATCGGGCGAGTTTCTACTTTCAGATGCAATAGGAATTTTTGGGTTAGGTCAATCCGTTCGCGAGATATGGGAGTTTGAAGCTAAGAAATGGTTGAGATCAGGACAAATTTTTCGCAATTCTGCTGCTCCAAACGCTTAACCAGATTGGCCTAGGGGAAAAATACGCATACCGTTGTAATCGGGCGAGTTTCTAATTTCAGACGCAGCAGGAATTATTGGGTTTGGTCAATCCGTTAGCGAGATATGGGACTTTGAAGCTAAGAAATGGTTGAGAAGGCAACAAATTTTTCGCAATTCTGCTGCTCCAAACGCTTAACCAGAATGGCCTAGGGAAAAAATACACATACCGTTGTAATCGGGCGAGTTTCTACTTTCAGACGCAACAGGAACTTTTGGGTTAGGTCAATCCGTTCGCGAGATATGGGAGTCTGAAGCCAAGAAATGGTTGGGAAGGCAAAAAATTTTTCGCAATTCTGCTGCTCCAAACGCTTAACCAGAATGGCCTAGTGAAAAAATACACATACCGTTGTAATCGGGCGAGTTTCTACTTTCAGATGCAACAGGAATTTTTGGGTTAGGTCAATCCGTTCGCGAGATATGGGAGTTTGAAGCCAAGAAATGGTTGAGAAGGCAAAAAATTTTTCGCAATTCTGCTGCTCCAAACGCTTAACCAGAATGGCCTAGGGAAGAAATACACATACCGCTGTAATCGGGCGAGTTTCTACTTTCAGATGCAATAGGAATTTTTGGGTTAGGTCAATCCGTTCGCGAGATATGGGAGTTTCAATCCAAGAAATGGTTGAGAAGGCAAAAAATTTTTCGCAGTCCTACTGCTCCAAACGCTTAACCAGAATGGCCTAGGGAAGAAATACACATGCCGCTGTAATCGGGCGAGTTTCTACTTTCAGATGCAACAGGAATTTTTGGATTAGGTCAATCCGTTCGCGAGATATGGGACTTTGAAGCCAAGAAATGGTTGAGAAGGCAAAAAATTTTTCGCAATTCTGCTGCTCCAAACGGTTAACCAGAATAGCCTAGGGAAAAAATACACGTACCGTTGTAATCGGGCGTGCTTCTGCTTTCAGACGCAATAGGAATTTTTGGGTTAGGTCAATCCGTTCGCGAGATATGGGAGTTTGAAGCCAAGAAATGGTTCAGAAGGCAAAAAATTTTTCGCAATTCTGCTGCTCCAAACGCTTAACCAGAATGGCCTAGGGAAAAAATACACATACCGCTGTAATCGGGTGAGTTTCTACTTTCAGATGCAGTAGGAATTTTTGGGTTAGATCAATCCGTTCGCGAGATATGGGAATTTGAAGCCAAGAAATGGTTGAGAAGGCAAACAATTTTTCGCAATTCTGCTGCTCCAAACGCTTAACCAGAATGGCCTAGGGAAAAAATACACATACCGTTGTAATCGGGCGAGTTTCTACTCTCAGACGCAACAGGAATTTTTGGGTTAGGTCAATCCGTTCGCGAGATATGGGAGTTTCAATCCAAGAAATGGTTGAGAAGGCAAAAAATTTTTCGCAATTCTGCTGCTCCAAACGCTTAACCAGAATGGCCTAGGGAAAAAATACAAATACCGCTATAATCGGGCGAGTTTATACTTCCAGATGCAGTAGGAATCTTTGGGTTAGGTCAATCCGTTCGCGAGATATGGGAGTTTGAAGCTAAGAAGTGGTTGAGAAGACAACAAATTTTTCGCACTTCTGCTGCTTCAAAGGCTTAACCAGAATTGCCTAGTGAAAAAATACACATACCGTTGTAATCGGGCGAGTTTCTACTTTCAGATGCAATATGAATGTTTGGGCTAGGTCAATCCGTTCGCGAGATATGGGAGTTTGAAGCTAAGAAATGGTTGAGAACAGAACAAATTTTTCGCAATTCTGCTGCTCCAAACGCTTAACCAGAATGGCCTAGGGAAAAAATACGCATACCGTTGTAATCGGGCGAGTTTCTAATTTCAGACGCCGCAGGAATTATTGGGTTTGGTCAATCCGTTCGCGAGATATGGGACTTTGAAGCTAAGAAATGGTTGAGAAGGCATCAAATTTTTCGCAATTCTGCTGCTCCAAACGCTTAACCAGAGTGGCCTAGGGAAAAAATACACATACCGTTGTAATCGGGCGAGTTTCTACTTTCAGATGCAACAGGAATTTTTGGGTTAGGTCAATCCGTTCGCGAGATATGGGAGTTTGAAGCCAAGAAATGTTTGAGAAGGCAAAAAATTTTTCGCAATTCTGCTGCTCCAAACGCTTAACCAGAATGGCCTAGGGAAAAAATACACATACCGTAGTAATCGGGCGAGTTTCTACTTTCAGGTGCAACAGGAATTCTTGGGTTAGGTCAATCCGTTCGCGAGATATGGGAGTTTGAAGCTAAGAAATGGTTGAGAACAGAACAAATTTTTCGCAATTCTGCTGCTCCAAACGCTTAACCAGAATGGCCTAGGGAAAAAATACGCATACCGTTGTAATCGGGCGAGTTTCTAATTTCAGACGCCGCAGGAATTATTGGGTTTGGTCAATCCGTTCGCGAGATATGGGACTCTGAAGCTAAGAAATGGTTGAGAAGGCATCAAATTTTTCGCAATTCTGCTGCTCCAAACGCTTAACCAGAATGGCCTAGGGAAAAAATACACATACCGTTGTAATCGGGCGAGTTTCTACTTTCAGATGCAACAGGAATTTTTGGGTTAGGTCAATCCGTTCGCGAGATATGGGAGTTTGAAGCCAAGAAATGGTTGAGAAGGCAAAAAATTTTTCGCAATTCTGCTGCTCCAAACGCTTAACCAGAATGGCCTAGGGAAAAAATACACATACCGTAGTAATCGGGCGAGTTTCTACTTTCAGGTGCAACAGGAATTTTTGGGTTAGGTCAATCCGTTCGCGAGATATGGGAGTTTGAAGCCAAGAAATGGTTGAGAAGGCAAAAAATTTTTCGCTATTCTGCTGCTCCAAACGCTAAACCAGAATGACCTAGGGAAGAAATACACATACCGCTGTAATCGGGCGAGTTTCTACTTTCAGATGCAATAGGAATTTTTGGGTTAGGACAATCCGTTCGCGAGATATGGGAGTTTGAAGCCAAGAAATGGTTGAGAAGGCAAAAAATTTTTCGCAATTCTGCTGCTCCAAACGCTTAACCAGAATGGCCTAGGGAAGAAATACACATACCGCTGTAATCGGGCGAGTTTCTACTTTCAGATGCAATAGGAATTTTTGGGTTAGGTCAATCCGTTCGCGAGATATGGGAGTTTCAATCCAAGAAATGGTTGAGAAGGCAAAAAATTTTTCGCAGTCCTACTGCTCCAAACGCTTAACCAGAATGGCCTAGGGAAGAAATACACATGCCGCTGTAATCGGGCGAGTTTCTACTTTCAGATGCAACAGGAATTTTTGGATTAGGTCAATCCGTTCGCGAGATATGGGACTTTGAAGCCAAGAAATGGTTGAGAAGGCAAAAAATTTTTCGCAATTCTGCTGCTCCAAACGGTTAACCAGAATAGCCTAGGGAAAAAATACACATACCGTTGTAATCGGGCGTGCTTCTGCTTTCAGACGCAATAGGAATTTTTGGGTTAGGTCAATCCGTTCGCGAGATATGGGAGTTTGAAGCCAAGAAATGGTTCAGAAGGCAAAAAATTTTTCGCAATTCTGCTGCTCCAAACGCTTAACCAGAATGGCCTAGGGAAAAAATACACATACCGCTGTAATCGGGTGAGTTTCTACTTTCAGATGCAGTAGGAATTTTTGGGTTAGATCAATCCGTTCGCGAGATATGGGAGTTTGAAGCCAAGAAATGGTTGAGAAGGCAAACAATTTTTCGCAATTCTGCTGCTCCAAACGCTTAACCAGAATGGCCTAGGGAAAAAATACACATACCGTTGTAATCGGGCGAGTTTCTACTCTCAGACGCAACAGGAATTTTTGGGTTAGGTCAATCCGTTCGCGAGATATGGGAGTTTCAATCCAAGAAATGGTTGAGAAGGCAAAAAATTTTTCGCAATTCTGCTGCTCCAAACGCTTAACCAGAATGGCCTAGGGAAAAAATACAAATACCGCTATAATCGGGCGAGTTTATACTTCCAGATGCAGTAGGAATTTTTGGGTTAGGTCAATCCGTTCGCGAGATATGGGAGTTTGAAGCTAAGAAGTGGTTGAGAAGACAACAAATTTTTCGCACTTCTGCTGCTTCAAACGCTTAACCAGAATTGCCTAGTGAAAAAATACACATACCGTTGTAATCGGGCGAGTTTCTACTTTCAGATGCAATATGAATGTTTGGGCTAGGTCAATCCGTTCGCGAGATATGGGAGTTTGAAGCTAAGAAATGGTTGAGAACAGAACAAATTTTTCGCAATTCTGCTGCTCCAAACGCTTAACCAGAATGGCCTAGGGAAAAAATACGCATACCGTTGTAATCGGGCGAGTTTCTAATTTCAGACGCCGCAGGAATTATTGGGTTTGGTCAATCCGTTCGCGAGATATGGGACTTTGAAGCTAAGAAATGGTTGAGACGGCATCAAATTTTTCGCAATTCTGCTGCTCCAAACGCTTAACCAGAATGGCCTAGGGAAAAAATACACATACCGTTGTAATCGGGCGAGTTTCTACTTTCAGATGCAACAGGAATTTTTGGGTTAGGTCAATCCGTTCGCGAGATATGGGAGTTTGAAGCCAAGAAATGGTTGAGAAGGCAAAAAATTTTTCGCAATTCTGCTGCTCCAAACGCTTAACCAGAATGGCCTAGGGAAAAAATACACATACCGTAGTAATCGGGCGAGTTTCTACTTTCAGGTGCAACAGGAATTCTTGGGTTAGGTCAATCCGTTCGCGAGATATGGGAGTTTGAAGCTAAGAAATGGTTGAGAACAGAACAAATTTTTCGCAATTCTGCTGCTCCAAACGCTTAACCAGAATGGCCTAGGGAAAAAATACGCATACCGTTGTAATCGGAGGAGTTTCTAATTTCAGACGCCGCAGGAATTTTTGGGTTAGGTCAATCCGTTCGCGAGATATGGGAGTTTGAAGCCAAGAAATGGTTGAGAAGGCAAAAAATTTTTCGCTATTCTGCTGCTCCAAACGCTAAACCAGAATGACCTAGGGAAGAAATACACATACCGCTGTAATCGGGCGAGTTTCTACTTTCAGATGCAATAGGAATTTTTGGGTTAGGACAATCCGTTCGCGAGATATGGGAGTTTGAAGCCAAGAAATGGTTGAGAAGGTAAAAAATTTTTCGCAATTCTGCTGCTCCTAACGCTGAACCAGAATGGGCTAGGGAAAAAATACACATACCGTTGTAATCGGGCGAGTTTCTACTTTCAGACGCAACAGGAACTTTTGGGTTAGGTCAATCCGTTCGCGAGATATGGGAGTCTGAAGCCAAGAAATGGTTGGGAAGGCAAAAAATTTTTCGCAATTCTGCTGCTCCAAACGCTTAACCAGAATGGCCTAGGGAAAAAATACACATACCGTTGTAATCGGGCGAGTTTCTACTTTCAGATTCAATAGGAATTTTTGGGTTAGGTCAATCCGTCCGCGAGATATGGGAATTTGAAGCCAAGAAATGGTTGAGAAGGCAAACAATTTTTCGCAATTCTGCTGCTCCAAACGCCTAACCAGAATGGGCTAGGGAAAAAATACACATACCGCTGTAATCGGGCGAGTTTCTACTTTCAGATGCAGTAGGAATTTTTGGGTTAGGTCAATCCGTTCGCGAGGTATGGGAGTTTGAAGCCAAGAAATGGTTGAGAAGGCAAAAATTTTTCGCGATTCTGCTGCTCCAAACGCTTAACCAGAATGGCCTAGGGAAAAAATACAAATACCGTTGTAATCGGGCGAGTTTCTACTTTCAGACGCAACAGGAACTTTTGGGTTAGGTCATTCCGTTCGCGAGATATGGGCGTTTGAAGCCAAGAAATGGTTGAGAAGGCAAAAAATTATTCGCAATTCTGCTGCTCCAAACGCTTAACCAGAATGGCCTAGGGAAAAAATACACGTACCGCTGTAATCGGGCGAGTTTCTACTTTCAGATGCAATAGGAATTTTTGGGTTAGGTCAATCCGTTCGCGAGATATGGGAGTTTGAAGCTAAGAAATGGTTGAGATCAGAACAAATTTTTCGCAATTCTGCTGCTCCAAACGCTTAACCAGATTGGCCTAGGTAAAAAATACGCATACCGTTGTAATCGGGCGAGTTTCTAATTTCAGACGCAGCAGGAATTATTGGGTTTGGTCAATCCGTTCGCGAGATATGGGACTTTGAAGCTAAGAAATGGTTGAGAAGGCAACAAATTTTTCGCAATTCTGCTGCTCCAAACGCTTAACCAGAATGGCCTAGGGAAAAAATACACATACCGTTGTAATCGGGCGAGTTTCTACTTTCAGACGCAACAGGAACTTTTGGGTTAGGTCAATCCGTTCGCGAGATATGGGAGTCTGAAGCCAAGAAATGGTTGGGAAGGCAAAAAATTTTTCGCAATTCTGCTGCTCCAAACGCTTAACCAGAATGGCCTAGTGAAAAAATACACATACCGTTGTAATCGGGCGAGTTTCTACTTTCAGATGCAACAGGAATTTTTGGGTTAGGTCAATCCGTTCGCGAGATATGGGAGTTTGAAGCCAAGAAATGGTTGAGAAGGCAAAAAATTTTTCGCAATTCTGCTGCTCCAAACGCTTAACCAGAATGGCCTAGGGAAGAAATACACATACCGCTGTAATCGGGCGAGTTTCTACTTTCAGATGCAATAGGAATTTTTGGGTTAGGTCAATCCGTTCGCGAGATATGGGAGTTTCAATCCAAGAAATGGTTGAGAAGGCAAAAAATTTTTCGCAGTCCTACTGCTCCAAACGCTTAACCAGAATGGCCTAGGGAAGAAATACACATGCCGCTGTAATCGGGCGAGTTTCTACTTTCAGATGCAACAGGAATTTTTGGATTAGGTCAATCCGTTCGCGAGATATGGGACTTTGAAGCCAAGAAATGGTTGAGAAGGCAAAAAATTTTTCGCAATTCTGCTGCTCCAAACGGTTAACCAGAATAGCCTAGGGAAAAAATACACATACCGTTGTAATCGGGCGTGCTTCTGCTTTCAGACGCAATAGGAATTTTTGGGTTAGGTCAATGCGTTCGCGAGATATGGGAGTTTGAAGCCAAGAAATGGTTCAGAAGGCAAAAAATTTTTCGCAATTCTGCTGCTCCAAACGCTTAACCAGAATGGCCTAGGGAAAAAATACACATACCGCTGTAATCGGGTGAGTTTCTACTTTCAGATGCAGTAGGAATTTTTGGGTTAGATCAATCCGTTCGCGAGATATGGGAGTTTGAAGCCAAGAAATGGTTGAGAAGGCAAAAAATTTTTCGCAATTCTGCTGCTCCAAACGCTTAACCAGAATGGCCTAGGGAAAAAATACACATACCGTTGTAATCGGGCGAGTTTCTACTTCCAGATGCAGTAGGAATTTTTGGGTTAGGTCAATCCGTTCGCGAGATATGGGAGTTTGAAGCTAAGAAGTGGTTGAGAAGACAACAAATTTTTCGCACTTCTGCTGCTTCAAACGCTTAACCAGAATTGCCTAGTGAAAAAATACACATACCGTTGTAATCGGGCGAGTTTCTACTTTCAGATGCAATATGAATGTTTGGGCTAGGTCAATCCGTTCGCGAGATATGGGAGTTTGAAGCTAAGAAATGGTTGAGAACAGAACAAATTTTTCGCAATTCTGCTGCTCCAAACGCTTAACCAGAATGGCCTAGGGAAAAAATACGCATACCGTTGTAATCGGGCGAGTTTCTAATTTCAGACGCCGCAGGAATTATTGGGTTTGGTCAATCCGTTCGCGAGATATGGGACTTTGAAGCTAAGAAATGGTTGAGACGGCATCAAATTTTTCGCAATTCTGCTGCTCCAAACGCTTAACCAGAATGGCCTAGGGAAAAAATACACATACCGTTGTAATCGGGCGAGTTTCTACTTTCAGATGCAACAGGAATTTTTGGGTTAGGTCAATCCGTTCGCGAGATATGGGAGTTTGAAGCCAAGAAATGGTTGAGAAGGCAAAAAATTTTTCGCAATTCTGCTGCTCCAAACGCTTAACCAGAATGGCCTAGGGAAAAAATACACATACCGTAGTAATCGGGCGCGTTTCTACTTTCAGGTGCAACAGGAATTCTTGGGTTAGGTCAATCCTTTCGCGAGATATGGGAGTTTGAAGCTAAGAAATGGTTGAGAACAGAACAAATTTTTCGCAATTCTGCTGCTCCAAACGCTTAACCAGAATGGCCTAGGGAAAAAATACAAATACCGCTATAATCGGGCGAGTTTATACTTCCAGATGCAGTAGGAATTTTTGGGTTAGGTCAATCCGTTCGCGAGATATGGGAGTTTGAAGCTAAGAAGTGGTTGAGAAGACAACAAATTTTTCGCACTTCTGCTGCTTCAAACGCTTAACCAGAATTGCCTAGTGAAAAAATACACATACCGTTGTAATCGGGCGAGTTTCTACTTTCAGATGCAATATGAATGTTTGGGCTAGGTCAATCCGTTCGCGAGATATGGGAGTTTGAAGCTAAGAAATGGTTGAGAACAGAACAAATTTTTCGCAATTCTGCTGCTCCAAACGCTTAACCAGAATGGCCTAGGGAAAAAATACGCATACCGTTGTAATCGGGCGAGTTTCTAATTTCAGACGCCGCAGGAATTATTGGGTTTGGTCAATCCGTTCGCGAGATATGGGACTTTGAAGCTAAGAAATGGTTGAGACGGCATCAAATTTTTCGCAATTCTGCTGCTCCAAACGCTTAACCAGAATGGCCTAGGGAAAAAATACACATACCGTTGTAATCGGGCGAGTTTCTACTTTCAGATGCAACAGGAATTTTTGGGTTAGGTCAATCCGTTCGCGAGATATGGGAGTTTGAAGCCAAGAAATGGTTGAGAAGGCAAAAAATTTTTCGCAATTCTGCTGCTCCAAACGCTTAACCAGAATGGCCTAGGGAAAAAATACACATACCGTAGTAATCGGGCGAGTTTCTACTTTCAGGTGCAACAGGAATTCTTGGGTTAGGTCAATCCTTTCGCGAGATATGGGAGTTTGAAGCTAAGAAATGGTTGAGAACAGAACAAATTTTTCGCAATTCTGCTGCTCCAAACGCTTAACCAGAATGGCCTAGGGAAAAAATACGCATACCGTTGTAATCGGAGGAGTTTCTAATTTCAGACGCCGCACGAATTATTGGGTTTGGTCAATCCGTTCGCGAGATATGGGACTTTGAAGCTAAGAAATGGTTGAGAAGGCATCAAATTTTTCGCAATTCTGCTGCTCCAAACGCTTAACCAGAATGGCCTAGGGAAAAAATACACATACCGTTGTAATCGGGCGAGTTTCTACTTTCAGATGCAACAGGAATTTTTGGGTTATGTCAATCCGTTCGCGAGATATGGGAGTTTGAAGCCAAGAAATGGTTGAGAAGGCAAAAAATTTTTCGCAATTCTGCTGCTCCAAACGCTTAACCAGAATGGCCTAGGGAAAAAATACACATACCGTAGTAATCGGGCGAGTTTCTACTTTCAGGTGCAACAGGAATTTTTGGGTTAGGTCAATCCGTTCGCGAGATATGGGAGTTTGAAGCCAAGAAATGGTTGAGAAGGCAAAAAATTTTTCGCTATTCTGCTGCTCCAAACGCTAAACCAGAATGACCTAGGGAAGAAATACACATACCGCTGTAATCGGGCGAGTTTCTACTTTCAGATGCAATAGGAATTTTTGGGTTAGGACAATCCGTTCGCGAGATATGGGAGTTTGAAGCCAAGAAATGGTTGAGAAGGTAAAAAATTTTTCGCAATTCTGCTGCTCCTAACGCTGAACCAGAATGGGCTAGGGAAAAAATACACATACCGTTGTAATCGGGCGAGTTTCTACTTTCAGATTCAATAGGAATTTTTTGGGTTAGGTCAATCCGTCCGCGAGATATGGGAATTTGAAGCCAAGAAATGGTTGAGAAGGCAAACAATTTTTCGCAATTCTGCTGCTCCAAACGCTTAACCAGAATGGCCTAGGGAAAAAATACAAATACCGTTGTAATCGGGCGAGTTTCTACTTTCAGACGCAACAGGAACTTTTGGGTTAGGTCATTCCGTTCGCGAGATATGGGCGTTTGAAGCCAAGAAATGGTTGAGAAGGCAAAAAATTTTTCGCAATTCTGCTGCTCCAAACGCCTAACCAGAATGGGCTAGGGAAAAAATACACATACCGCTGTAATCGGGCGAGTTTCTACTTTCAGATGCAGTAGGAATTTTTGGGTTAGGTCAATCCGTTCGCGAGGTATGGGAGTTTGAAGCCAAGAAATGGTTGAGAAGGCAAAAATTTTTCGCGATTCTGCTGCTCCAAACGCTTAACCAGAATGGCCTAGGGAAAAAATACAAATACCGTTGTAATCGGGCGAGTTTCTACTTTCAGACGCAACAGGAACTTTTGGGTTAGGTCATTCCGTTCGCGAGATATGGGCGTTTGAAGCCAAGAAATGGTTGAGAAGGCAAAAAATTATTCGCAATTCTGCTGCTCCAAACGCTTAACCAGAATGGCCTAGGGAAAAAATACACGTACCGCTGTAATCGGGCGAGTTTCTACTTTCAGATGCAATAGGAATTTTTGGGTTAGGTCAATCCGTTCGCGAGATATGGGAGTTTGAAGCTAAGAAATGGTTGAGATCAGAACAAATTTTTCGCAATTCTGCTGCTCCAAACGCTTAACCAGATTGGCCTAGGGAAAAAATACGCATACCGATGTAATCGGGCGAGTTTCTAATTTCAGACGCAGCTGGAATTATTGGGTTTGGTCAATCCGTTCGCGAGATATGGGACTTTGAAGCTAAGAAATGGTTGAGAAGGCAACAAATTTTTCGCAATTCTGCTGCTCCAAACGCTTAACCAGAATGGCCTAGGGAAAAAATACACATACCGTTGTAATCGGGCGAGTTTCTACTTTCAGACGCAACAGGAACTTTTGGGTTAGGTCAATCCGTTCGCGAGATATGGGAGTCTGAAGCCAAGAAATGGTTGGGAAGGCAAAAAATTTTTCGCAATTCTGCTGCTCCAAACGCTTAACCAGAATGGCCTAGTGAAAAAATACACATACCGTTGTAATCGGGCGAGTTTCTACTTTCAGATGCAACAGGAATTTTTGGGTTAGGTCAATCCGTTCGCGAGATATGGGAGTTTGAAGCCAAGAAATGGTTGAGAAGGCAAAAAATTTTTCGCAATTCTGCTGCTCCAAACGCTTAACCAGAATGGCCTAGGGAAGAAATACACATACCGCTGTAATCGGGCGAGTTTCTACTTTCAGATGCAATAGGAATTTTTGGGTTAGGTCAATCCGTTCGCGAGATATGGGAGTTTCAATCCAAGAAATGGTTGAGAAGGCAAAAAATTTTTCGCAGTCCTACTGCTCCAAACGCTTAACCAGAATGGCCTAGGGAAGAAATACACATGCCGCTGTAATCGGGCGAGTTTCTACTTTCAGATGCAACAGGAATTTTTGGATTAGGTCAATCCGTTCGCGAGATATGGGACTTTGAAGCCAAGAAATGGTTGAGAAGGCAAAAAATTTTTCGCAATTCTGCTGCTCCAAACGGTTAACCAGAATAGCCTAGGGAAAAAATACACATACCGTTGTAATCGGGCGTGCTTCTGCTTTCAGACGCAATAGGAATTTTTGGGTTAGGTCAATCCGTTCGCGAGATATGGGAGTTTGAAGCCAAGAAATGGTTCAGAAGGCAAAAAATTTTTCGCAATTCTGCTGCTCCAAACGCTTAACCAGAATGGCCTAGGGAAAAAATACACATACCGCTGTAATCGGGTGAGTTTCTACTTTCAGATGCAGTAGGAATTTTTGGGTTAGATCAATCCGTTCGCGAGATATGGGAGTTTGAAGCCAAGAAATGGTTGAGAAGGCAAACAATTTTTCGCAATTCTGCTGCTCCAAACGCTTAACCAGAATGGCCTAGGGAAAAAATACACATACCGTTGTAATCGGGCGAGTTTCTACTCTCAGACGCAACAGGAATTTTTGGGTTAGGTCAATCCGTTCGCGAGATATGGGAGTTTCAATCCAAGAAATGGTTGAGAAGGCAAAAAATTTTTCGCAATTCTGCTGCTCCAAACGCTTAACCAGAATGGCCTAGGGAAAAAATACAAATACCGCTATAATCGGGCGAGTTTATACTTCCAGATGCAGTAGGAATTTTTGGGTTAGGTCAATCCGTTCGCGAGATATGGGAGTTTGAAGCTAAGAAGTGGTTGAGAAGACAACAAATTTTTCGCACTTCTGCTGCTTCAAACGCTTAACCAGAATTGCCTAGTGAAAAAATACACATACCGTTGTAATCGGGCGAGTTTCTACTTTCAGATGCAATATGAATGTTTGGGCTAGGTCAATCCGTTCGCGAGATATGGGAGTTTGAAGCTAAGAAATGGTTGAGAACAGAACAAATTTTTCGCAATTCTGCTGCTCCAAACGCTTAACCAGAATGGCCTAGGGAAAAAATACGCATACCGTTGTAATCGGGCGAGTTTCTAATTTCAGACGCCGCAGGAATTATTGGGTTTGGTCAATCCGTTCGCGAGATATGGGACTTTGAAGCTAAGAAATGGTTGAGACGGCATCAAATTTTTCGCAATTCTGCTGCTCCAAACGCTTAACCAGAATGGCCTAGGGAAAAAATACACATACCGTTGTAATCGGGCGAGTTTCTACTTTCAGATGCAACAGGAATTTTTGGGTTAGGTCAATCCGTTCGCGAGATATGGGAGTTTGAAGCCAAGAAATGGTTGAGAAGGCAAAAAATTTTTCGCAATTCTGCTGCTCGAAACGCTTAACCAGAATGGCCTAGGGAAAAAATACACATACCGTAGTAATCGGGCGAGTTTCTACTTTCAGGTGCAACAGGAATTCTTGGGTTAGGTCAATCCTTTCGCGAGATATGGGAGTTTGAAGCTAAGAAATGGTTGAGAACAGAACAAATTTTTCGCAATTCTGCTGCTCCAAACGCTTAACCAGAATGGCCTAGGGAAAAAATACGCATACCGTTGTAATCGGAGGAGTTTCTAATTTCAGACGCCGCAGGAATTATTGGGTTTGGTCAATCCGTTCGCGAGATATGGGACTTTGAAGCTAAGAAATGGTTGAGAAGGTATCAAATTTTTCGCAATTCTGCTGCTCCAAACGCTTAACCAGAATGGCCTAGGGAAAAAATACACATACCGTTGTAATCGGGCGAGTTTCTACTTTCAGATGCAACAGGAATTTTTGGGTTAGGTCAATCCGTTCGCGAGATATGGGAGTTTGAAGCCAAGAAATGGTTGAGAAGGCAAAAAATTTTTCGCAATTCTGCTGCTCCAAACGCTTAACCAGAATGGCCTAGGGAAAAAATACACATACCGTAGTAATCGGGCGAGTTTCTACTTTCAGGTGCAACAGGAATTTTTGGGTTAGGTCAATCCGTTCGCGAGATATGGGAGTTTGAAGCCAAGAAATGGTTGAGAAGGCAAAAAATTTTTCGCTATTCTGCTGCTCCAAACGCTAAACCAGAATGACCTAGGGAAGAAATACACATACCGCTGTAATCGGGCGAGTTTCTACTTTCAGATGCAATAGGAATTTTTGGGTTAGGACAATCCGTTCGCGAGATATGGGAGTTTGAAGCCAAGAAATGGTTGAGAAGGTAAAAAATTTTTCGCAATTCTGCTGCTCCTAACGCTGAACCAGAATGGGCTAGGGAAAAAATACACATACCGTTGTAATCGGGCGAGTTTCTACTTTCAGACGCAACAGGAACTTTTGGGTTAGGTCAATCCGTTCGCGATATATGGGAGTCTGAAGCCAAGAAATGGTTGGGAAGGCAAAAAATTTTTCGCAATTCTGCTGCTCCAAACGCTTAACCAGAATGGCCTAGGGAAAAAATACACATACCGTTGTAATCGGGCGAGTTTCTACTTTCAGATGCAACAGGAATTTTTGGGTTAGGTCAATACGCTCGCGAGATATGGGAGTTTGAAGCCAAGAAATGGTTGAGAAGGCAAAAAATTTTTCACAATTCTGCTGCTCCTAACGCTTAACCAGAATGGCCTAGGGAAAAAATACACATACCGTTGTAATCGGGCGAGTTTCTACTTTCAGACGCAACAGGAACTTTTGGGTTAGGTCAATCCGTTCGCGAGATATGGGAGTCTGAAGCCAAGAAATGGTTGGGAAGGCAAAAAATTTTTCGCAATTCTGCTGCTCCAAACGCTTAACCAGAATGGCCTAGGGAAAAAATACACATACCGTTGTAATCGGGCGAGTTTCTACTTTCAGATTCAATAGGAATTTTTGGGTTAGGTCAATCCGTCCGCGAGATATGGGAATTTGAAGCCAAGAAATGGTTGAGAAGGCAAACAATTTTTCGCAATTCTGCTGCTCCAAACGCTTAACCAGAATGGCCTAGGGAAAAAATACGCATACCGTTGTAATCGCGCGAGTTTCTAATTTCAGACGCAGCATGAATTTTTGGGTTTGGTCAATCCGTTCGCGAGATATGGGAGTTTGAAGCCAAGAAATGGTTGATAAGGCAAAAAATTTTTCGCAATTCTGCTGCTCCAAACGCCTAACCAGAATGGCCTAGGGAAAAAATACACATACCGCTGTAATCGGGCGAGTTTCTACTTTCAGATGCAGTAGGAATTTTTGGGTTAGGTCAATCCGTTCGCGAGGTATGGGAGTTTGAAGCCAAGAAATGGTTGAGAAGGCAAAAATTTTTCGCGATTCTGCTGCTCCAAACGCTTAACCAGAATGGCCTAGGGAAAAAATACACATACCGTTGTAATCGGGCGAGTTTCTACTTTCAGACGCAACAGGAACTTTTGGGTTAGGTCATTCCGTTCGCGAGATATGGGCGTTTGAAGCCAAGAAATGGTTGAGAAGGCAAAAAATTATTCGCAATTCTGCTGCTCCAAACGCTTAACCAGAATGGCCTAGGGAAAAAATACACGTACCGCTGTAATCGGGCGAGTTTCTACTTTCAGATGCAATAGGAATTTTTGGGTTAGGTCAATCCGTTCGCGAGATATGGGAGTTTGAAGCTAAGAAATGGTTGAGATCAGAACAAATTTTTCGCAATTCTGCTGCTCCAAACGCTTAACCAGATTGGCCTAGGGAAAAAATACGCATACCGTTGTAATCGGTCGAGTTTCTACTTTCAAACGCAACAGGAACTTTTGGGTTAGGTCAATCCGTTCGCGAGATATGGGAGTCTGAAGCCAAGAAATGGTTGGGAAGGCAAAAAATTTTTCGCAATTCTGCTGCTCCAAACGCTTAACCAGAATGGCCTAGTGAAAAAATACACATACCGTTGTAATCGGGCGAGTTTCTACTTTCAGATGCAACAGGAATTTTTGGGTTAGGTCAATCCGTTCGCGAGATATGGGAGTTTGAAGCCAAGAAATGGTTGAGAAGGCAAAAAATTTTTCGCAATTCTGCTGCTCCAAACGCTTAACCAGAATGGCCTAGGGAAGAAATACACATACCGCTGTAATCGGGCGAGTTTCTACTTTCAGATGCAATAGGAATTTTTGGGTTAGGTCAATCCGTTCGCGAGATATGGGAGTTTCAATCCAAGAAATGGTTGAGAAGGCAAAAAATTTTTCGCAGTCCTACTGCTCCAAACGCTTAACCAGAATGGCCTAGGGAAGAAATACACATGCCGCTGTAATCGGGCGAGTTTCTACTTTCAGTTGCAACAGGAATTTTTGGATTAGGTCAATCCGTTCGCGAGATATGGGACTTTGAAGCCAAGAAATGGTTGAGAAGGCAAAAAATTTTTCGCAATTCTGCTGCTCCAAACGGTTAACCAGAATAGCCTAGGGAAAAAATACACATACCGTTGTAATCGGGCGTGCTTCTGCTTTCAGACGCAATAGGAATTTTTGGGTTAGGTCAATCCGTTCGCGAGATATGGGAGTTTGAAGCCAAGAAATGGTTCAGAAGGCAAAAAATTTTTCGCAATTCTGCTGCTCCAAACGCTTAACCAGAATGGCCTAGGGAAAAAATACACATACCGCTGTAATCGGGTGAGTTTCTACTTTCAGATGCAGTAGGAATTTTTGGGTTAGATCAATCCGTTCGCGAGATATGGGAGTTTGAAGCCAAGAAATGGTTGAGAAGGCAAACAATTTTTCGCAATTCTGCTGCTCCAAACGCTTAACCAGAATGGCCTAGGGAAAAAATACACATACCGTTGTAATCGGGCGAGTTTCTACTCTCAGACGCAACAGGAATTTTTGGGTTAGGTCAATCCGTTCGCGAGATATGGGAGTTTCAATCCAAGAAATGGTTGAGAAGGCAAAAAATTTTTCGCAATTCTGCTGCTCCAAACGCTTAACCAGAATGGCCTAGGGAAAAAATACAAATACCGCTATAATCGGGCGAGTTTATACTTCCAGATGCAGTAGGAATTTTTGGGTTAGGTCAATCCGTTCGCGAGGTATGGGAGTTTGAAGCTAAGAAGTGGTTGAGAAGACAACAAATTTTTCGCACTTCTGCTGCTTCAAACGCTTAACCAGAATTGCCTAGTGAAAAAATACACATACCGTTGTAATCGGGCGAGTTTCTACTTTCAGATGCAATATGAATGTTTGGGCTAGGTCAGTCCGTTCGCGAGATATGGGAGTTTGAAGCCACGAAATGGTTGAGAAGGCAAAAAATTTTTCGCAATTCTGCTGCTCCAAACGCTTAACCAGAATGCACTAGTGAAAAAATACACATACCGTTGTAATCGGGCGAGTTTCTACTTTCAGATGCAATAGGAATTTTTGGGTTAGGTCAATCCGTTCGCGAGATATGGGAGTTTGAAGCTAAGGAGTGGTTGAGAAGACAACAAATTTTTCGCACTTCTGCTGCTTCAAATGCTTAACCAGAATAGCCTAGGGAAAAAATACACATACCGTTGTAATCGGGCGTGCTTCTACTTTCAGACGCAATAGGAATTTTTGGGTTAGGTCAATCCGTTCGCGAGATAGGGGAGTTTGAAGCCAAGAAATGGTTGAGAAGGCAAAAAATTTTTCGCAATTCTGCTGCTCCAAACGCTTAACCAGAATGGCCTAGGGAAAAAATACACATACCGCTGTAATCGGATGAGTTTCTACTTTCAGATGCAGTAGGAATTTTTGGGTTAGATCAATCCGTTCGCGAGATATGGGAGTTTGAAGCCAAGAAATGGTTGAGAAGGCAAACAATTTTTCGCAATTCTGCTGCTCCAAACGCTTAACCAGAATGGCCTAGGGAAAAAATACACATACCGTTGTAATCGGGCGAGTTTCTACTCTCAGACGCAACAGGAATTTTTGGGTTAGGTCAATCCGTTCGCGAGATATGGGAGTTTCAATCCAAGAAATGGTTGAGAAGGCAAAAAATTTTTCGCAATTCTGCTGCTCCAAACGCTTAACCAGAATGGCCTAGGGAAAAAATACACATACCGCTATAATCGGGCGAGTTTGTACTTTCAGATGCAGTAGGAATTTTAGGGTTAGGTCAATCCGTTCGCGAGATATGGGAGTTTGAAGCTAAGAAGTGGTTGAGAGGACAACAAATTTTTCGCACTTCTGCTGCTTCAAACGCTTAACCAGAATTGCCTAGTGAAAAAATACACATACCGTTGTAATCGGGCGAGTTTCTACTTTCAGATGCAATATGAATGTTTGGGCTAGGTCATTCCGTTCGCGAGATATGGGAGTTTGAAGCCACGAAATGGTTGAGAAGGCAAAAAATTTTTCGCAATTCTGCTGCTCCAAACGCTTAACCAGAATGGCATAGGGAAAAAATACTCATACCGTTGTAATCGGGCGAGTTTCTACATTCAGACGCAACAGGAACTTTTGCGTTAGGTCAATCCGTTTGCGAGATATGGGCGTTTGAAGCCAAGAAATGGTTGAGAAGGCAAAAAATTATTCGCAATTCTGCTGCTCCAAACGCTTAACCAGAATGGCCTAGGGAAAAAATACACGTACCGCTGTAATCGGGCGAGTTTCTACTTTCAGATGCAATAGGAATTTTTGGGTTAGGTCAATCCGTTCGCGAGATATGGGAGTTTGAAGCTAAGAAATGGTTGAGAACAGAACAAATTTTTCGCAATTCTGCTGCTCCAAACGCTTAACCAGAATGGCCTAGGGAAAAAATACACATACCGTTGTAATCGGGCGAGTTTCTAATTTCAGACGCAGCCGGAATTTTTGGGTTTGGTCAATCCGTTCGCGAGATATGGGACTTTGAAGCTAAGAAATGGTTGAGAAGGCAACAAATTTTTCGCAATTCTGCTGCTCCAAACGCTTAACCAGAATGGCCTAGTGAAAAAATACACATACCGTTGTAATCGGGCGAGTTTCTACTTTCAGATGCAATATGAATGTCTGGGCTAGGTCAATCCGTTCGCGAGATATGGGAGTTTGAAGCCACGAAATGGTTGAGAAGGCAAAAAATTTTTCGCAATTCTGCTGCTCCAAACCCTTAACCAGAATGCACTATTGAAAAAATACACATACCGTTGTAATCGGGCGAGTTTCTACTTTCAGATGCAATAGGAATTTTTGGGCTAGGTCAATCCGTTCGCGAGATATGGGAGTTTGAAGCCACGAAATGGTTGAAAAGGCAAAAAATTGTTAGCACTTCTGCTGCTCCAAACGCTTAACCAGAATGGCCTAGGGAAAAAATACACATACCGTTGTAATCGGGCGTGCTTCTACTTTCAGACGCAATAGGAATTTCTGGGTTAGGTCAATCCGTTCGCGAGATATGGGAGTCTGAAGCCAAGAAATGGTTGAGAAGGCAAAAAATGTTTCGCAAATCTGCTGCTCCAAACGCTTAACCAGAATGGGATAGGGAAAAAATACACATACCGTTGTAATCGGGCGACTTTCTACTTTCAGATGCAACAGGAATTTTTGGGTTAGGTCAATCCGTTCGCGAGATATGGGAGTTTGAAGCCAAGAAATGGTTGAGAAGGCAAAAAATTTTTCGCAATTCTGCTGCTCCAAACGCTTAACCAGAATGGCCTAGGGAAGAAATACACATACCGCTGTAATCGGGCGAGTTTCTACTTTCAGATGCAATAGGAGTTTTTGGGTTAGGTCAATCCGTTCGCTAGATATGGGAGTTTGAAGCCAAGAAATGGTTGAGAAGGCAAAAAATTTTTCGCAATTCTGCTGCTCCTAACGCTTAACCAGAGTGGCCTAGGGAAAAAATAGACACACCGTTGTAATCGGGCGAGTTTCTACTTTCAGACGCAACAGGAATTTTTGGGTTAGGTCAATCCGTTCGCGAGATATGGGAGTTTGAAGCAAAGAAATGGTTGAGAAGGCAAAAAATTTTTCGCAATTCCGCTGCTCCAAACGCTTAACCAGAATGGCCTAGGGAAAAAATACACATACCGTTGTAATCGGGCGAGTTTCTACTTTCAGATGCAGTAGGAATTTTTGGGTCAGGTCAATCCGTTCGCGAGATATGGGAGTTTGAAGCCAAGAAATGGTTGAGAACAGAACAAATTTTTCGCAATTCTGCTGCTCCAAACGCTTAACCAGAATGGCCTAGGGAAAAAATACACATACCGTTGTAATCGGGCGAGTTTCTACTTTCAGATGCAACAGGAATTTTTGGGTTAGGTCAATCCGTTCGCGAGATATGGAAAGTTGAATCCAAGAAATGGTTGAGAAGGCAAAAAATTTTTCGCAATTCTGCTGCTCCAAACGCTTAACCAGAATGACCTAGGGAAAAAATACACATATCGCTGTAATCGGGCGAGTTTATACTTTCAGATGCAGTAGGAATTTTTGGGTTAGGTCAATCCGTTCGCGAGATATGGGAGTTTGAAGCCAAGAAATGGTTTAGAAGGCAAAAAATTGTTCGCAATTCTGCTGCTCCAAACGCTTAACCAGAATGGCCTAGGGAAAAAATACACATACCGTTGTAATCGGGCGAGTATCTACTTTCAGACGTAACAGGAATTTTTGGGTTAGGTCAATCCGTTCGCGAGATATGGGTGTTTGAAGCTAAGAAATGGTTGAGAACAGAACAAATTTTTCGCAATTCTGCTGCTCCAAACGCTTAACCAGATTGGCCTAGGGAGAAAATACGCATACCGTTGTAATCGGGCGAGTTTCTAATTTCAGACGCAGCATGAATTTTTGGGTTTGGACAATCCGTTCGCGAGATATGGGAGTTTGAAGCCAAGAAATGGTTGAGAAGGTACAAAATTTTTCGCAATTCTGCTGCTCCAAACGCTTAACCAGAATGGCCTAGGGAAAAAATACACATACCGTTGTAATCCGGCGAGTTTCTACTTTCAGACGCAATAGGAATTTTTGTGTTAGGTCAATCCGTTCACGAGATATGGGAGTTTGAAGGCAAGAAATGGTTGAAAAGGCAAAAAATTTTTCGCAATTCTGCTGCTCCAAACGCTTAACCAGAATGGGCTAGGGAAAAAATACACATACCGTTGTAATCGGGCGAGTTTCTACTTTCAGATGCAACAGGAATTTTTGGGTTAGGTCAATCCGTTCGCGAGATATGGGTGTTTGAAGCTAAGAAATGGTTGAGAACAGAACAAATTTTTCGCAATTCTGCTGCTCCAAACGCTTAACCAGATTGGCCAAGGGAAAAAATACGCATACCGTTGTAATCGGGCGAGTTTCTAATTTCAGACGCAGCATGAATTTTTGGGTTTGGACAATCCGTTCGCGAGATATGGGAGTTTGAAGCCAAGAAATGGTTGAGAAGGTAAAAAATTTTTCGCAATTCTGCTGCTCCAAACGCTTAACCAGAATGGCCTAGGGAAAAAATACACATACCGTTGTAATCCGGCGAGTTTCTACTTTCAAACGCAATAGGAATTTTTGTGTTAGGTCAATCCGCTCGCGAGATATGGGAGTTTGAAGGCAAGAAATGGTTGATAAGGCAAAAAATTTTTCGCAATTCTGCTGCTCCAAACGCTTAACCAGAATGGGCTAGGGAAAAAATACACATACCGTTGTAATCGGGCGAGTTTCTACTTTCAGATGCAACAGGAATTTTTGGGTTAGGTCAATCCGTTCGCGAGATATGGGAGTTTGAAGCCAAGAAATGGTTGAGAAGGCAAAAAATTTTTCGCAATTCTGCTGCTCCAAACGCTAAACCAGAATGGCCTAGGGAAGAAATACACATACCGCTGTAATCGGGCGACTTTCTACTTTCAGATGCAATAGGAATTTTTGGGTTAGGTCAATCCGTACGCTAGATATGGGAGTTGGAAGCCTAGAAGTGGTTGAGAAGGCAAAAAATTTTTCGCAATTCTGCTGCTCCTAACGCTTAACCAGAATGGCCTAGGGAAAAAATACACATACCGTTGTAATCGGGCGAGTTTCTACTTTCAGACGCAACATGAACTTTTGGGTTAGGTCAATCCGTTCGCGAGATATGGGAGTCTGAAGCCAAGAAATGGTTGGGAAGGGAAAAAATTTTTCGCAATTCTGCTGCTCCAAACGCTTAACCAGAATGGCCTAGGGAAGAAATACACATACCGTTGTAATCCGGCGAGTTTCTACTTTCAGACGCAACAGGAATTTTTGGGTTAGGTCAATCCGTTCGCGAGATATGGGAGTTTGAAGCAAAGAAATGGTTGAGAAGGCAAAAAATTTTTCGCAATTCCGCTGCTCCAAACGCTTAACCAGAATGGCCTAGGGAAAAAATACACATACCGTTGTAATCGGGCGAGTTTCTACTTTCAGATGCAGTAGGAATTTTTGGGTCAGGTCAATCCGTTCGCGAGATATGGGAGTTTGAAGCCAAGAAATGTTTGAGAACAGAACAAATTTTTCGCAATTCTGCTGCTCCAAACGCTTAACCAGAATGGCCTAGGGAAAAAATACACATACCGTTGTAATCGGGCGAGTTTCTACTTTCAGATGCAACAGGAATTTTTGGGTTAGGTCAATCCGTTCGCGAGATATGGAAAGTTGAATCCAAGAAATGGTTGAGAAGGCAAAAAATTTTTCGCAATTCTGCTGCTCCAAACGCTTAACCAGAATGACCTAGGGAAAAAATACACATATCGCTGTAATCGGGCGAGTTTATACTTTCAGATGCAGTAGGAATTTTTGGGTTAGGTCAATCCGTTCGCGAGATATGGGAGTTTGAAGCCAAGAAATGGTTTAGAAGGCAAAAAATTGTTCGCAATTCTGCTGCTCCAAACGCTTAACCAGAATGGCCTAGGGAAAAAATACACATACCGTTGTAATCGGGCGAGTATCTACTTTCAGACGTAACAGGAATTTTTGGGTTAGGTCAATCCGTTCGCGAGATATGGGTGTTTGAAGCTAAGAAATGGTTGAGAACAGAACAAATTTTTCGCAATTCTGCTGCTCCAAACGCTTAACCAGATTGGCCTAGGGAGAAAATACGCATACCGTTGTAATCGGGCGAGTTTCTAATTTCAGACGCAGCATGAATTTTTGGGTTTGGACAATCCGTTCGCGAGATATGGGAGTTTGAAGCCAAGAAATGGTTGAGAAGGTACAAAATTTTTCGCAATTCTGCTGCTCCAAACGCTTAACCAGAATGGCCTAGGGAAAAAATACACATACCGTTGTAATCGGGCGAGTTTCTACTTTCAGACGCAATAGGAATTTTTGTGTTAGGTCAATCCGTTCACGAGATATGGGAGTTTGAAGGCAAGAAATGGTTGAAAAGGCAAAAAATTTTTCGCAATTCTGCTGCTCCAAACGCTTAACCAGAATGGGCTAGGGAAAAAATACACATACCGTTGTAATCGGGCGAGTTTCTACTTTCAGATGCAACAGGAATTTTTGGGTTAGGTCAATCCGTTCGCGAGATATGGGTGTTTGAAGCTAAGAAATGGTTGAGAACAGAACAAATTTTTCGCAATTCTGCTGCTCCAAACGCTTAACCAGATTGGCCAAGGGAAAAAATACGCATACCGTTGTAATCGGGCGAGTTTCTAATTTCAGACGCAGCATGAATTTTTGGGTTTGGACAATCCGTTCGCGAGATATGGGAGTTTGAAGCCAAGAAATGGTTGAGAAGGTAAAAAATTTTTCGCAATTCTGCTGCTCCAAACGCTTAACCAGAATGGCCTAGGGAAAAAATACACATACCGTTGTAATCCGGCGAGTTTCTACTTTCAAACGCAATAGGAATTTTTGTGTTAGGTCAATCCGCTCGCGAGATATGGGAGTTTGAAGGCAAGAAATGGTTGATAAGGCAAAAAATTTTTCGCAATTCTGCTGCTCCAAACGCTTAACCAGAATGGGCTAGGGAAAAAATACACATACCGTTGTAATCGGGCGAGTTTCTACTTTCAGATGCAACAGGAATTTTTGGGTTAGGTCAATCCGTTCGCGAGATATGGGAGTTTGAAGCCAAGAAATGGTTGAGAAGGCAAAAAATTTTTCGCAATTCTGCTGCTCCAAACGCTAAACCAGAATGGCCTAGGGAAGAAATACACATACCGCTGTAATCGGGCGACTTTCTACTTTCAGATGCAATAGGAATTTTTGGGTTAGGTCAATCCGTACGCTAGATATGGGAGTTGGAAGCCTAGAAGTGGTTGAGAAGGCAAAAAATTTTTCGCAATTCTGCTGCTCCTAACGCTTAACCAGAATGGCCTAGGGAAAAAATACACATACCGTTGTAATCGGGCGAGTTTCTACTTTCAGACGCAACATGAACTTTTGGGTTAGGTCAATCCGTTCGCGAGATATGGGAGTCTGAAGCCAAGAAATGGTTGGGAAGGGAAAAAATTTTTCGCAATTCTGCTGCTCCAAACGCTTAACCAGAATGGCCTAGGGAAGAAATACACATGCCGCTGTAATCGGGCGAGTTTCTACTTTCAGATGCAACAGGAATTTTTGGATTAGGTCAATCCGTTCGCGAGATATGGGACTTTGAAGCCAAGAAATGGTTGAGAAGGCAAAAAATTTTTCGCAATTCTGCTGCTCCAAACGGTTAACCAGAATAGCCTAGGGAAAAAATACACATACCGTTGTAATCGGGCGTGCTTCTGCTTTCAGACGCAATAGGAATTTTTGGGTTAGGTCAATCCGTTCGCGAGATATGGGAGTTTGAAGCCAAGAAATGGTTCAGAAGGCAAAAAATTTTTCGCAATTCTGCTGCTCCAAACGCTTAACCAGAATGGCCTAGGGAGAAAATACACATACCGCTGTAATCGGGTGAGTTTCTACTTTCAGATGCAGTAGGAATTTTTGGGTTAGATCAATCCGTTCGCGAGATATGGGAGTTTGAAGCCAAGAAATGGTTGAGAAGGCAAACAATTTTTCGCAATTCTGCTGCTCCAAACGCTTAACCAGAATGGCCTAGGGAAAAAATACACATACCGTTGTAATCGGGCGAGTTTCTACTCTCAGACGCAACAGGAATTTTTGGGTTAGGTCAATCCGTTCGCGAGATATGGGAGTTTCAATCCAAGAAATGGTTGAGAAGGCAAAAAATTTTTCGCAATTCTGCTGCTCCAAACGCTTAACCAGAATGGCCTAGAGAAAAAATACAAATACCGCTATAATCGGGCGAGTTTATACTTCCAGATGCAGTAGGAATTTTTGGGTTAGGTCAATCCGTTCGCGAGATATGGGAGTTTGAAGCTAAGAAGTGGTTGAGAAGACAACAAATTTTTCGCACTTCTGCTGCTTCAAACGCTTAACCAGAATTGCCTAGTGAAAAAATACACATACCGTTGTAATCGGGCGAGTTTCTACTTTCAGATGCAATATGAATGTTTGGGCTAGGTCAATCCGTTCGCGAGATATGGGAGTTTGAAGCTAAGAAATGGTTGAGAACAGAACAAATTTTTCGCAATTCTGCTGCTCCAAACGCTTAACCAGAATGGCCTAGGGAAAAAATACGCATACCGTTGTAATCGGGCGAGTTTCTAATTTCAGACGCCGCAGGAATTATTGGGTTTGGTCAATCCGTTCGCGAGATATGGGACTTTGAAGCTAAGAAATGGTTGAGAAGGCATCAAATTTTTCGCAATTCTGCTGCTCCAAACGCTTAACCAGAATGGCCTAGGGAAAAAATACACATACCGTTGTAATCGGGCGAGTTTCTACTTTCAGATGCAACAGGAATTTTTGGGTTAGGTCAATCCGTTCGCGAGATATGGGAGTTTGAAGCCAAGAAATGGTTGAGAAGGCAAAAAATTTTTCGCAATTCTGCTGCTCCAAACGCTTAACCAGAATGGCCTAGGGAAAAAATACACATACCGTAGTAATCGGGCGAGTTTCTACTTTCAGGTGCAACAGGAATTCTTGGGTTAGGTCAATCCGTTCGCGAGATATGGGAGTTTGAAGCTAAGAAATGGTTGAGAACAGAACAAATTTTTCGCAATTCTGCTGCTCCAAACGCTTAACCAGAATGGCCTAGGGAAAAAATACGCATACCGTTGTAATCGGGCGAGTTTCTAATTTCAGACGCCGCAGGAATTATTGGGTTTGGTCAATCCGTTCGCGAGATATGGGATTTTGAAGCTAAGAAATGGTTGAGAAGGCATCAAATTTTTCGCAATTCTGCTGCTCCAAACGCTTAACCAGAATGGCCTAGGGAAAAAATACACATACCGTTGTAATCGGGCGAGTTTCTACTTTCAGATGCAACAGGAATTTTTGGGTTAGGTCAATCCGTTCGCGAGATATGGGAGTTTGAAGCCAAGAAATGGTTGAGAAGGCAAAAAATTTTTCGCAATTCTGCTGCTCCAAACGCTTAACCAGAATGGCCTAGGGAAAAAATACACATACCGTAGTAATCGGGCGAGTTTCTACTTTCAGGTGCAACAGGAATTTTTGGGTTAGGTCAATCCGTTCGCGAGATATGGGAGTTTGAAGCCAAGAAATGGTTGAGAAGGCAAAAAATTTTTCGCTATTCTGCTGCTCCAAACGCTAAACCAGAATGACCTAGGGAAGAAATACACATACCGCTGTAATCGGGCGAGTTTCTACTTTCAGATGCAATAGGAATTTTTGGGTTAGGACAATCCGTTCGCGAGATATGGGAGTTTGAAGCCAAGAAATGGTTGAGAAGGTAAAAAATTTTTCGCAATTCTGCTGCTCCTAACGCTGAACCAGAATGGGCTAGGGAAAAAATACACATACCGTTGTAATCGGGCGAGTTTCTACTTTCAGACGCAACAGGAACTTTTGGGTTAGGTCAATCCGTTCGCGATATATGGGAGTCTGAAGCCAAGAAATGGTTGGGAAGGCAAAAAATTTTTCGCAATTCTGCTGCTCCAAACGCTTAACCAGAATGGCCTAGGGAAAAAATACACATACCGTTGTAATCGCGCGAGTTTCTAATTTCAGACGCAGCATGAATTTTTGGGTTTGGTCAATCCGTTCGCGAGATATGGGAGTTTGAAGCCAAGAAATGGTTGATAAGGCAAAAAATTTTTCGCAATTCTGCTGCTCCAAACGCCTAACCAGAATGGCCTAGGGAAAAAATACACATACCGCTGTAATCGGGCGAGTTTCTACTTTCAGATGCAGTAGGAATTTTTGGGTTAGGTCAATCCGTTCGCGAGGTATGGGAGTTTGAAGCCAAGAAATGGTTGAGAAGGCAAAAATTTTTCGCGATTCTGCTGCTCCAAACGCTTAACCAGAATGGCCTAGGGAAAAAATACACATACCGTTGTAATCGGGCGAGTTTCTACTTTCAGATGCAACAGGAATTTTTGGGTTAGGTCAATCCGTTCGCGAGATATGGGAGTTTGAAGCCAAGAAATGGTTGAGAAGGCAAAAAATTTTTCGCAATTCTGCTGCTCCAAACGCTTAACCAGAATGGCCTAGGGAAAAAATACACATACCGTAGTAATCGGGCGAGTTTCTACTTTCAGGTGCAACAGGAATTCTTGGGTTAGGTCAATCCGTTCGCGAGATATGGGAGTTTGAAGCTAAGAAATGGTTGAGAACAGAACAAATTTTTCGCAATTCTGCTGCTCCAAACGCTTAACCAGAATGGCCTAGGGAAAAAATACGCATACCGTTGTAATCGGGCGAGTTTCTAATTTCAGACGCCGCAGGAATTATTGGGTTTGGTCAATCCGTTCGCGAGATATGGGATTTTGAAGCTAAGAAATGGTTGAGAAGGCATCAAATTTTTCGCAATTCTGCTGCTCCAAACGCTTAACCAGAATGGCCTAGGGAAAAAATACACATACCGTTGTAATCGGGCGAGTTTCTACTTTCAGATGCAACAGGAATTTTTGGGTTAGGTCAATCCGTTCGCGAGATATGGGAGTTTGAAGCCAAGAAATGGTTGAGAAGGCAAAAAATTTTTCGCAATTCTGCTGCTCCAAACGCTTAACCAGAATGGCCTAGGGAAAAAATACACATACCGTAGTAATCGGGCGAGTTTCTACTTTCAGGTGCAACAGGAATTTTTGGGTTAGGTCAATCCGTTCGCGAGATATGGGAGTTTGAAGCCAAGAAATGGTTGAGAAGGCAAAAAATTTTTCGCTATTCTGCTGCTCCAAACGCTAAACCAGAATGACCTAGGGAAGAAATACACATACCGCTGTAATCGGGCGAGTTTCTACTTTCAGATGCAATAGGAATTTTTGGGTTAGGACAATCCGTTCGCGAGATATGGGAGTTTGAAGCCAAGAAATGGTTGAGAAGGTAAAAAATTTTTCGCAATTCTGCTGCTCCTAACGCTGAACCAGAATGGGCTAGGGAAAAAATACACATACCGTTGTAATCGGGCGAGTTTCTACTTTCAGACGCAACAGGAACTTTTGGGTTAGGTCAATCCGTTCGCGATATATGGGAGTCTGAAGCCAAGAAATGGTTGGGAAGGCAAAAAATTTTTCGCAATTCTGCTGCTCCAAACGCTTAACCAGAATGGCCTAGGGAAAAAATACACATACCGTTGTAATCGGGCGAGTTTCTACTTTCAGATGCAACAGGAATTTTTGGGTTAGGTCAATCCGCTCGCGAGATATGGGAGTTTGAAGCCAAGAAATGGTTGAGAAGGCAAAAAATTTTTCACAATTCTGCTGCTCCTAACGCTTAACCAGAATGGCCTAGGGAAAAAATACACATACCGTTGTAATCGGGCGAGTTTCTACTTTCAGACGCAACAGGAACTTTTGGGTTAGGTCAATCCGTTCGCGAGATATGGGAGTCTGAAGCCAAGAAATGGTTGGGAAGGCAAAAAATTTTTCGCAATTCTGCTGCTCCAAACGCTTAACCAGAATGGCCTAGGGAAAAAATACACATACCGTTGTAATCGGGCGAGTTTCTACTTTCAGATTCAATAGGAATTTTTGGGTTAGGTCAATCCGTCCGCGAGATATGGGAATTTGAAGCCAAGAAATGGTTGAGAAGGCAAACAATTTTTCGCAATTCTGCTGCTCCAAACGCTTATCCAGAATGGCCTAGGGAAAAAATACGCATACCGTTGTAATCGCGCGAGTTTCTAATTTCAGACGCAGCATGAATTTTTGGGTTTGGTCAATCCGTTCGCGAGATATGGGAGTTTGAAGCCAAGAAATGGTTGATAAGGCAAAAAATTTTTCGCAATTCTGCTGCTCCAAACGCCTAACCAGAATGGCCTAGGGAAAAAATACACATACCGCTGTAATCGGGCGAGTTTCTACTTTCAGATGCAGTAGGAATTTTTGGGTTAGGTCAATCCGTTCGCGAGGTATGGGAGTTTGAAGCCAAGAAATGGTTGAGAAGGCAAAAATTTTTCGCGATTCTGCTGCTCCAAACGCTTAACCAGAATGGCCTAGGGAAAAAATACACATACCGTTGTAATCGGGCGAGTTTCTACTTTCAGACGCAACAGGAACTTTTGGGTTAGGTCATTCCGTTCGCGAGATATGGGCGTTTGAAGCCAAGAAATGGTTGAGAAGGCAAAAAATTATTCGCAATTCTGCTGCTCCAAACGCTTAACCAGAATGGCCTAGGGAAAAAATACACGTACCGCTGTAATCGGGCGAGTTTCTACTTTCAGATGCAATAGGAATTTTTGGGTTAGGTCAATCCGTTCGCGAGATATGGGAGTTTGAAGCTAAGAAATGGTTGAGATCAGAACAAATTTTTCGCAATTCTGCTGCTCCAAACGCTTAACCAGATTGGCCTAGGGAAAAAATACGCATACCGTTGTAATCGGGCGAGTTTCTAATTTCAGACGCAGCAGGAATTATTGGGTTTGGTCAATCCGTTCGCGAGATATGGGACTTTGAAGCTAAGAAATGGTTGAGAAGGCAACAAATTTTTCGCAATTCTGCTGCTCCAAACGCTTAACCAGAATGGCCTAGGGAAAAAATACACATACCGTTGTAATCGGGCGAGTTTCTACTTTCAGACGCAACAGGAACTTTTGGGTTAGGTCAATCCGTTCGCGAGATATGGGAGTCTGAAGCCAAGAAATGGTTGGGAAGGCAAAAAATTTTTCGCAATTCTGCTGCTCCAAACGCTTAACCAGAATGGCCTAGTGAAAAAATACACATACCGTTGTAATCGGGCGAGTTTCTACTTTCAGATGCAGCAGGAATTTTTGGGTTAGGTCAATCCGTTCGCGAGATATGGGAGTTTGAAACCAAGAAATGGTTGAGAAGGCAAAAAATTTTTCGCAATTCTGCTGCTCCAAACGCTTAACCAGAATGGCCTAGGGAAGAAATACACATACCGCTGTAATCGGGCGAGTTTCTACTTTCAGATGCAATAGGAATTTTTGGGTTAGGTCAATCCGTTCGCGAGATATGGGAGTTTCAATCCAAGAAATGGTTGAGAAGGCAAAAAATTTTTCGCAGTCCTACTGCTCCAAACGCTTAACCAGAATGGCCTAGGGAAGAAATACACATGCCGCTGTAATCGGGCGAGTTTCTACTTTCAGATGCAACAGGAATTTTTGGATTAGGTCAATCCGTTCGCGAGATATGGGACTTTGAAGCCAAGAAATGGTTGAGAAGGCAAAAAATTTTTCGCAATTCTGCTGCTCCAAACGGTTAACCAGAATAGCCTAGGGAAAAAATACACATACCGTTGTAATCGGGCGTGCTTCTGCTTTCAGACGCAATAGGAATTTTTGGGTTAGGTCAATCCGTTCGCGAGATATGGGAGTTTGAAGCCAAGAAATGGTTCAGAAGGCAAAAAATTTTTCGCAATTCTGTTGCTCCAAACGCTTAACCAGAATGGCCTAGGGAAAAAATACACATACCGCTGTAATCGGGTGAGTTTCTACTTTCAGATGCAGTAGGAACTTTTGGGTTAGATCAATCCGTTCGCGAGATATGGGAGTTTGAAGCCAAGAAATGGTTGAGAAGGCAAACAATTTTTCGCAATTCTGCTGCTCCAAACGCTTAACCAGAATGGCCTAGGGAAAAAATACACATACCGTTGTAATCGGGCGAGTTTCTACTCTCAGGCGCAACAGGAATTTTTGGGTTAGGTCAATCCGTTCGCGAGATATGGGAGTTTCAATCCAAGAAATGGTTGAGAAGGCAAAAAATTTTTCGCAATTCTGCTGCTCCAAACGCTTAACCAGAATGGCCTAGGGAAAAAATACAAATACCGCTATAATCGGGCGAGTTTATACTTCCAGATGCAGTAGGAATTTTTGGGTTAGGTCAATCCGTTCGCGAGGTATGGGAGTTTGAAGCTAAGAAGTGGTTGAGAAGACAACAAATTTTTCGCACTTCTGCTGCTTCAAACGCTTAACCAGAATTGCCTAGTGAAAAAATACACATACCGTTGTAATCGGGCGAGTTTCTACTTTCAGATGCAATATGAATGTTTGGGCTAGGTCAGTCCGTTCGCGAGATATGGGAGTTTGAAGCCACGAAATGGTTGAGAAGGCAAAAAATTTTTCGCAATTCTGCTGCTCCAAACGCTTAACCAGAATGCACTAGTGAAAAAATACACATACCGTTGTAATCGGGCGAGTTTCTACTTTCAGATGCAACAGGAATTTTTGGGTTAGGTCAATCCGCTCGCGAGATATGGGAGTTTGAAGCCAAGAAATGGTTGAGAAGGCAAAAAATTTTTCACAATTCTGCTGCTCCTAACGCTTAACCAGAATGGCCTAGGGAAAAAATACACATACCGTTGTAATCGGGCGAGTTTCTACTTTCAGACGCAACAGGAACTTTTGGGTTAGGTCAATCCGTTCGCGAGATATGGGAGTCTGAAGCCAAGAAATGGTTGGGAAGGCAAAAAATTTTTCGCAATTCTGCTGCTCCAAACGCTTAACCAGAATGGCCTAGGGAAAAAATACACATACCGTTGTAATCGGGCGAGTTTCTACTTTCAGATTCAATAGGAATTTTTGGGTTAGGTCAATCCGTCCGCGAGATATGGGAATTTGAAGCCAAGAAATGGTTGAGAAGGCAAACAATTTTTCGCAATTCTGCTGCTCCAAACGCTTAACCAGAATGGCCTAGGGAAAAAATACGCATACCGTTGTAATCGCGCGAGTTTCTAATTTCAGACGCAGCATGAATTTTTGGGTTTGGTCAATCCGTTCGCGAGATATGGGAGTTTGAAGCCAAGAAATGGTTGATAAGGCAAAAAATTTTTCGCAATTCTGCTGCTCCAAACGCCTAACCAGAATGGCCTAGGGAAAAAATACACATACCGCTGTAATCGGGCGAGTTTCTACTTTCAGATGCAGTAGGAATTTTTGGGTTAGGTCAATCCGTTCGCGAGGTATGGGAGTTTGAAGCCAAGAAATGGTTGAGAAGGCAAAAATTTTTCGCGATTCTGCTGCTCCAAACGCTTAACCAGAATGGCCTAGGGAAAAAATACACATACCGTTGTAATCGGGCGAGTTTCTACTTTCAGACGCAACAGGAACTTTTGGGTTAGGTCATTCCGTTCGCGAGATATGGGCGTTTGAAGCCAAGAAATGGTTGAGCAGGCAAAAAATTATTCGCAATTCTGCTGCTCCAAACGCTTAACCAGAATGGCCTAGGGAAAAAATACACGTACCGCTGTAATCGGGCGAGTTTCTACTTTCAGATGCAATAGGAATTTTTGGGTTAGGTCAATCCGTTCGCGAGATATGGGAGTTTGAAGCTAAGAAATGGTTGAGATCAGAACAAATTTTTCGCAATTCTGCTGCTCCAAACGCTTAACCAGATTGGCCTAGGGAAAAAATACGCATACCGTTGTAATCGGGCGAGTTTCTAATTTCAGACGCAGCAGGAATTATTGGGTTTGGTCAATCCGTTCGCGAGATATGGGACTTTGAAGCTAAGAAATGGTTGAGAAGGCAACAAATTTTTCGCAATTCTGCTGCTCCAAACGCTTAACCAGAATGGCCTAGGGAAAAAATACACATACCGTTGTAATCGGGCGAGTTTCTACTTTCAGACGCAACAGGAACTTTTGGGTTAGGTCAATCCGTTCGCGAGATATGGGAGTCTGAAGCCAAGAAATGGTTGGGAAGGCAAAAAATTTTTCGCAATTCTGCTGCTCCAAACGCTTAACCAGAATGGCCTAGTGAAAAAATACACATACCGTTGTAATCGGGCGAGTTTCTACTTTCAGATGCAACAGGAATTTTTGGGTTAGGTCAATCCGTTCGCGAGATATGGGAGTTTGAAACCAAGAAATGGTTGAGAAGGCAAAAAATTTTTCGCAATTCTGCTGCTCCAAACGCTTAACCAGAATGGCCTAGGGAAGAAATACACATACCGCTGTAATCGGGCGAGTTTCTACTTTCAGATGCAATAGGAATTTTTGGGTTAGGTCAATCCGTTCGCGAGATATGGGAGTTTCAATCCAAGAAATGGTTGAGAAGGCAAAAAATTTTTCGCAGTCCTACTGCTCCAAACGCTTAACCAGAATGGCCTAGGGAAGAAATACACATGCCGCTGTAATCGGGCGAGTTTCTACTTTCAGATGCAACAGGAATTTTTGGATTAGGTCAATCCGTTCGCGAGATATGGGACTTTGAAGCCAAGAAATGGTTGAGAAGGCAAAAAATTTTTCGCAATTCTGCTGCTCCAAACGGTTAACCAGAATAGCCTAGGGAAAAAATACACATACCGTTGTAATCGGGCGTGCTTCTGCTTTCAGACGCAATAGGAATTTTTGGGTTAGGTCAATCCGTTCGCGAGATATGGGAGTTTGAAGCCAAGAAATGGTTCAGAAGGCAAAAAATTTTTCGCAATTCTGCTGCTCCAAACGCTTAACCAGAATGGCCTAGGGAAAAAATACACATACCGCTGTAATCGGGTGAGTTTCTACTTTCAGATGCAGTAGGAATTTTTGGGTTAGATCAATCCGTTCGCGAGATATGGGAGTTTGAAGCCAAGAAATGGTTGAGAAGGCAAACAATTTTTCGCAATTCTGCTGCTCCAAACGCTTAACCAGAATG
This sequence comes from Ptiloglossa arizonensis, assembly GCF_051014685.1. NCBI lineage: Eukaryota > Metazoa > Arthropoda > Insecta > Hymenoptera > Colletidae > Ptiloglossa > Ptiloglossa arizonensis. The sequence continues at coordinate 9,738,371 of NW_027478385.1, forward strand.
GCCTAGGGAAAAAATACACATACCGTTGTAATCGGGCGAGTTTCTACTCTCAGACGCAACAGGAATTTTTGGGTTAGGTCAATCCGTTCGCGAGATATGGGAGTTTCAATCCAAGAAATGGTTGAGAAGGCAAAAAATTTTTCGCAATTCTGCTGCTCCAAACGCTTAACCAGAATGGCCTAGGGAAAAAATACAAATACCGCTATAATCGGGCGAGTTTATACTTCCAGATGCAGTAGGAATTTTTGGGTTAGGTCAATCCGTTCGCGAGGTATGGGAGTTTGAAGCTAAGAAGTGGTTGAGAAGACAACAAATTTTTCGCACTTCTGCTGCTTCAAACGCTTAACCAGAATTGCCTAGTGAAAAAATACACATACCGTTGTAATCGGGCGAGTTTCTACTTTCAGATGCAATATGAATGTTTGGGCTAGGTCAGTCCGTTCGCGAGATATGGGAGTTTGAAGCCACGAAATGGTTGAGAAGGCAAAAAATTTTTCGCAATTCTGCTGCTCCAAACGCTTAACCAGAATGCACTAGTGAAAAAATACACATACCGTTGTAATCGGGCGAGTTTCTACTTTCAGATGCAATAGGAATTTTTGGGTTAGGTCAATCCGTTCGCGAGATATGGGAGTTTGAAGCTAAGGAGTGGTTGAGAAGACAACAAATTTTTCGCACTTCTGCTGCTTCAAATGCTTAACCAGAATAGCCTAGGGAAAAAATACACATACCGTTGTAATCGGGCGTGCTTCTACTTTCAGACGCAATAGGAATTTTTGGGTTAGGTCAATCCGTTCGCGAGATAGGGGAGTTTGAAGCCAAGAAATGGTTGAGAAGGCAAAAAATTTTTCGCAATTCTGCTGCTCCAAACGCTTAACCAGAATGGCCTAGGGAAAAAATACACATACCGCTGTAATCGGATGAGTTTCTACTTTCAGATGCAGTAGGAATTTTTGGGTTAGATCAATCCGTTCGCGAGATATGGGAGTTTGAAGCCAAGAAATGGTTGAGAAGGCAAACAATATTTCGCAATTCTGCTGCTCCAAACGCTTAACCAGAATGGCCTAGGGAAAAAATACACATACCGTTGTAATCGGGCGAGTTTCTACTCTCAGACGCAACAGGAATTTTTGGGTTAGGTCAATCCGTTCGCGAGATATGGGAGTTTCAATCCAAGAAATGGTTGAGAAGGCAAAAAATTTTTCGCAATTCTGCTGCTCCAAACGCTTAACCAGAATGGCCTAGGGAAAAAATACACATACCGCTATAATCGGGCGAGTTTGTACTTTCAGATGCAGTAGGAATTTTAGGGTTAGGTCAATCCGTTCGCGAGATATGGGAGTTTGAAGCTAAGAAGTGGTTGAGAGGACAACAAATTTTTCGCACTTCTGCTGCTTCAAACGCTTAACCAGAATTGCCTAGTGAAAAAATACACATACCGTTGTAATCGGGCGAGTTTCTACTTTCAGATGCAATATGAATGTTTGGGCTAGGTCATTCCGTTCGCGAGATATGGGAGTTTGAAGCCACGAAATGGTTGAGAAGGCAAAAAATTTTTCGCAATTCTGCTGCTCCAAACGCTTAACCAGAATGGCATAGGGAAAAAATACTCATACCGTTGTAATCGGGCGAGTTTCTACATTGAGACGCAACAGGAACTTTTGCGTTAGGTCAATCCGTTTGCGAGATATGGGCGTTTGAAGCCAAGAAATGGTTGAGAAGGCAAAAAATTATTCGCAATTCTGCTGCTCCAAACGCTTAACCAGAATGGCCTAGGGAAAAAATACACGTACCGCTGTAATCGGGCGAGTTTCTACTTTCAGATGCAATAGGAATTTTTGGGTTAGGTCAATCCGTTCGCGAGATATGGGAGTTTGAAGCTAAGAAATGGTTGAGAACAGAACAAATTTTTCGCAATTCTGCTGCTCCAAACGCTTAACCAGAATGGCCTCGGGAAAAAATACACATACCGTTGTAATCGGGCGAGTTTCTACTTTCAGATGCAATATGAATGTCTGGGCTAGGTCAATCCGTTCGCGAGATATGGGAGTTTGAAGCCACGAAATGGTTGAGAAGGCAAAAAATTTTTCGCAATTCTGCTGCTCCAAACCCTTAACCAGAATGCACTATTGAAAAAATACACATACCGTTGTAATCGGGCGAGTTTCTACTTTCAGATGCAATAGGAATTTTTGGGCTAGGTCAATCCGTTCGCGAGATATGGGAGTTTGAAGCCACGAAATGGTTGAAAAGGCAAAAAATTGTTAGCACTTCTGCTGCTCCAAACGCTTAACCAGAATGGCCTAGGGAAAAAATACACATACCGTTGTAATCGGGCGTGTTTCTACTTTCAGACGCAATAGGAATTTCTGGGTTAGGTCAATCCGTTCGCGAGATATGGGAGTCTGAAGCCAAGAAATGGTTGAGAAGGCAAAAAATTTTCGCAAATCTGCTGCTCCAAACGCTTAACCAGAATGGGATAGGGAAAAAATACACATACCGTTGTAATCGGGCGACTTTCTACTTTCAGATGCAACAGGAATTTTTGGGTTAGGTCAATCCGTTCGCGAGATATGGGAGTTTGAAGCCAAGAAATGGTTGAGAAGGCAAAAAATTTTTCGCAATTCTGCTGCTCCAAACGCTTAACCAGAATGGCCTAGGGAAGAAATACACATACCGCTGTAATCGGGCGAGTTTCTACTTTCAGATGCAATAGGAGTTTTTGGGTTAGGTCAATCCGTTCGCTAGATATGGGAGTTTGAAGCCAAGAAATGGTTGAGAAGGCAAAAAATTTTTCGCAATTCTGCTGCTCCTAACGCTTAACCAGAGTGGCCTAGGGAAAAAATAGACACACCGTTGTAATCGGGCGAGTTTCTACTTTCAGACGCAACAGGAATTTTTGGGTTAGGTCAATCCGTTCGCGAGATATGGGAGTTTGAAGCAAAGAAATGGTTGAGAAGGCAAAAAATTTTTCGCAATTCCGCTGCTCCAAACGCTTAACCAGAATGGCCTAGGGAAAAAATACACATACCGTTGTAATCGGGCGAGTTTCTACTTTCAGATGCAGTAGGAATTTTTGGGTCATGTCAATCCGTTCGCGAGATATGGGAGTTTGAAGCCAAGAAATGGTTGAGAACAGAACAAATTTTTCGCAATTCTGCTGCTCCAAACGCTTAACCAGAATGGCCTAGGGAAAAAATACACATACCGTTGTAATCGGGCGAGTTTCTACTTTCAGACGCAACAGGAATTTTTGGGTTAGGTCAATCCGTTCGCGAGATATGGAAAGTTGAATCCAAGAAATGGTTGAGAAGGCAAAAAATTTTTCGCAATTCTGCTGCTCCAAACGCTTAACCAGAATGACCTAGGGAAAAAATACACATATCGCTGTAATCGGGCGAGTTTATACTTTCAGATGCAGTAGGAATTTTTGGGTTAGGTCAATCCGTTCGCGAGATATGGGAGTTTGAAGCCAAGAAATGGTTTAGAAGGCAAAAAATTGTTCGCAATTCTGCTGCTCCAAACGCTTAACCAGAATGGCCTAGGGAAAAAATACACATACCGTTGTAATCGGGCGAGTATCTACTTTCAGACGTAACAGGAATTTTTGGGTTAGGTCAATCCGTTCGCGAGATATGGGTGTTTGAAGCTAAGAAATGGTTGAGAACAGAACAAATTTTTCGCAATTCTGCTGCTCCAAACGCTTAACCAGATTGGCCTAGGGAGAAAATACGCATACCGTTGTAATCGGGCGAGTTTCTAATTTCAGACGCAGCATGAATTTTTGGGTTTGGACAATCCGTTCGCGAGATATGGGAGTTTGAAGCCAAGAAATGGTTGAGAAGGTACAAAATTTTTCGCAATTCTGCTGCTCCAAACGCTTAACCAGAATGGCCTAGGGAAAAAATACACATACCGTTGTAATCCGGCGAGTTTCTACTTTCAGACGCAATAGGAATTTTTGTGTTAGGTCAATCCGTTCGCGAGATATGGGAGTTTGAGGGCAAGAAATGGTTGATAAGGCAAAAAATTTTTCGCAATTCTGCTGCTCCAAACGCTTAACCAGAATGGGCAAGGGAAAAAATACACATACCGTTGTAATCGGGCGAGTTTCTACTTTCAGATGCAACAGGAATTTTTGGGTTAGGTCAATCCGTTCGCGAGATATGGGTGTTTGAAGCTAAGAAATGGTTGAGAACAGAACAAATTTTTCGCAATTCTGCTGCTCCAAACGCTTAACCAGATTGGCCAAGGGAAAAAATACGCATACCGTTGTAATCGGGCGAGTTTCTAATTTCAGACGCAGCATGAATTTTTGGGTTTGGACAATCCGTTCGCGAGATATGGGAGTTTGAAGCCAAGAAATGGTTGAGAAGGTAAAAAATTTTTCGCAATTCTGCTGCTCCAAACGCTTAACCAGAATGGCCTAGGGAAAAAATACACATACCGTTGTAATCCGGCGAGTTTCTACTTTCAGACGCAATAGGAATTTTTGTGTTAGGTCAATCCGCTCGCGAGATATGGGAGTTTGAAGGCAAGAAATGGTTGATAAGGCAAAAAATTTTTCGCAATTCTGCTGCTCCAAACGCTTAACCAGAATGGGCTAGGGAAAAAATACACATACCGTTGTAATCGGGCGAGTTTCTACTTTCAGATGCAACAGGAATTTTTGGGTTAGGTCAATCCGTTCGCGAGATATGGGAGTTTGAAGCCAAGAAATGGTTGAGAAGGCAAAAAATTTTTCGCAATTCTGCTGCTCCAAACGCTAAACCAGAATGGCCTAGGGAAGAAATACACATACCGCTGTAATCGGGCGACTTTCTACTTTCAGATGCATTAGGAATTTTTGGGTTAGGTCAATCCGTACGCTAGATATGGGAGTTGGAAGCCTAGAAGTGGTTGAGAAGGCAAAAAATTTTTCGCAATTCTGCTGCTCCTAACGCTTAACCAGAATGGCCTAGGGAAAAAATACACATACCGTTGTAATCGGGCGAGTTTCTACTTTCAGACGCAATAGGAATTTTTGTGTTAGGTCAATCCGTTCGCGAGATATGGGAGTTTGAAGGCAAGAAATGTTTGATAAGGCAAAAAATTTTTCGCAATTCTGCTGCTCCAAACGCTAAACCAGAATGGCCTAGGGAAGAAATACACATACCGCTGTAATCGGGCGAGTTTCTACTTTCACATGCAATAGGAATTTTTGGGTTAGGTCAATCCGTTCGCGAGATATGGGAGTTTGAAGCCAAGAAATGGTTGAGAAGGCAAAAAATTTTTCGCAATTCTGCTGCTCCTAACGCTTAACCAGAATGGCCTAGGGAAAAAATACACATACCGTTGTAATCGGGCGAGTTTCTACTTTCAGACGCAACATGAACTTTTGTGTTAGGTCAATCCGTTCGCGAGATATGGGAGTTTCAATCCAAGAAATGGTTGAGAAGGGAAAGAATTTTTCGCAATTCTGCTGCTCCAAACGCTTAACCAGAATGGCCTAGGGAAAAAATACACATACCTTTGTAATCGGGCGAGTTTCTACTTTCAGATGCAATAGGAATTTTTGGGTTAGGTCAATCCGTTCGCGAGATATGGGAGTTTGAAGCCAAGAAATGGTTGAGAAGGTAAAAAATTTTTCGCAATTCTGCTGCTCCAAACGCTTAACCAGAATGGCCTAGGGAAAAAATACACATACCGTTGTAATCGGGCGAGTTTCTACTTTTAGGCGCAATAGGAATTTTTGTGTTAGGTCAATCCGTTTGCGAGATATGGGAGTTTGAAGGCAAGAAATGGTTGATAAGGCAAAAAATTTTTCGCAATTCTGCTGCTCCAAACGCTAAACCTAAATGGCCTAGGGAAGAAATACACATACCGCTGTAATCGGGCGAGTTTCTACTTTCAGATGCAATAGGAATTTTTGGGTTAGGTCAATCCGTTCGCGAGATGTGGGAGTTTGAAGCCAAGAAATGGTTGAGAAGGCAAAAAATTTTTCGCAATTCTGCTGCTCCTAACGCTTAACCAGAATGGCCTAGGGAAAAAATACACATACCGTTGTAATCGGGCGAGCTTCTACTTTCAGACGCAACATGAACTTTTGTGTTAGGTCAATCCGTTCGCGAGATATGGGAGTCTGAAGCCAAGAAATGGTTGGGAAGGGAAAGAATTTTTCGCAATTCTGCTGCACCAAACGCTTAACCAGAATGGCCTAGGGAAAAAATACACATACCGTTGTAATCGGGCGAGTTTCTACTTTCAGATGCAACAGGAACTTTTGGGTTAGGTCAATCCGTTCGCGAGATATGGGAGTTTGAAAGCAAGAAATGGTTGATAAGGCAAAAAATTTTTCGCAATTCTGCTACTCCAAACGCTAAACCAGAGTGGCCTAGGGAAGAAATACACATACCGCTGTAATCGGGCGAGTTTCTACTTTCAGACGCAACAGGAACTTTTGGGTTAGGTCAATCCGTTCGCGAGATATGGGAGTCTGAAGCCAAGAAATGGTTGGGAAGGCAAAAAATTTTTCGCAATTCTGCTGCTCCAAACGCTTAACCAGAGTGGCCTAGGGAAAAAATACACATACCGTTGTAATGGGGCGAGTTTCTACTATCAGATGCAACAGGAATTTTTGGGTTAGGTCAATCCGTTCGCGATATATGGGAGTCTGAAGCCAAGAAATGGTTGGGAAGGGAAAAAATTTTTCGCAATTCTGCTGCTCCAAACGCTTAACCAGAATGGCCTAGGGAAAAAATACACATACCGTTGTAATCGGGCGAGTTTCTACTTTCAGGCGCAATAGGAATTTTTGTGTTAGGTCAATCCGTTTGCGAGATATGGGAGTTTGAAGGCAAGAAATGGTTGATAAGGCAATAAATTTTTCGCAATTCTGCTGCTCCAAACGCTAAACCAGAATGGCCTAGGGAAGAAATACACATACCGCTGTAATCGGGCGAGTTTCTACTTTCAGATGCAATAGGAATTTTTGGGTTAGGTCAATCCGTTCGCGAGATATGGGAGTTTGAAGCCAAGAAATGGTTGAGAAGGCAAAAAATTTTTCGCAATTCTGCTGCTCCTAACGCTTAACCAGAATGGCCTAGGGAAAAAATACACATACCGTTGTAATCGGGCGAGTTTCTACTTTCAGACGCAACATGAACTTTTGTGTTAGGTCAATCCGTTCGCGAGATATGGGAGTCTGAAGCCAAGAAATGGTTGGGAAGGGAAAGAATTTTTCGCAATTCTGCTGCTCCAAACGCTTAACCAGAATGGCCTAGGGAAAAAATACACATACCGCTGTAATCGGGCAAGTTTCTACTTTCAGACGCAACAGGAACTTTTGGGTTAGGTCAATCCGTTCGCGAGATATGGGAGTCTGAAGCCAAGAAATGGTTGGGAAGGGAAAAAATTTTTCGCAATTCTGCTGCTCCAAACGCTTAACCAGAATGGCCTAGGGAAAAAATACACATACCGTTGTAATCGGGCGAGTTTCTAATTTCAGATGCAATAGGAATTTTTGGGTTAGGTCAATCCGTTCGCGAGATATGGGAGTTTGAAGCCAAGAAATGGTTGATAAGGCAAAAAATTTTTCGCAATTCTGCGGCTCCTAACGCTTAACCAGAATGGCCTAGGGAAAAAATACACATACCGTTGTAATCGGGCGAGTTTCTACTTTCAGACGCAATAGGAATTTTTGGGTTAGGTCAATCCGTACGCTAGATATGGGAGTTGGAAGCCTAGAAGTGGTTGAGAAGGCAAAAAATTTTTCGCAATTCTGCTGCTCCTAACGCTTAACCAGAATGGCCTAGGGAAAAAATACACATACCGTTGTAATCGGGCGAGTTTCTACTTTCAGACGCAATAGGAATTTTTGTGTTAGGTCAATCCGTTCGCGAGATATGGGAGTTTGAAGGCAAGAAATGTTTGATAAGGCAAAAAATTTTTCGCAATTCTGCTGCTCCAAACGCTAAACCAGAATGGCCTAGGGAAGAAATACACATACCGCTGTAATCGGGCGAGTTTCTACTTTCACATGCAATAGGAATTTTTGGGTTAGGTCAATCCGTTCGCGAGATATGGGAGTTTGAAGCCAAGAAATGGTTGAGAAGGCAAAAAATTTTTCGCAATTCTGCTGCTCCTAACGCTTAACCAGAATGGCCTAGGGAAAAAATACACATACCGTTGTAATCGGGCGAGTTTCTACTTTCAGACGCAACATGAACTTTTGTGTTAGGTCAATCCGTTCGCGAGATATGGGAGTTTCAATCCAAGAAATGGTTGAGAAGGGAAAGAATTTTTCGCAATTCTGCTGCTCCAAACGCTTAACCAGAATGGCCTAGGGAAAAAATACACATACCTTTGTAATCGGGCGAGTTTCTACTTTCAGATGCAATAGGAATTTTTGGGTTAGGTCAATCCGTTCGCGAGATATGGGAGTTTGAAGCCAAGAAATGGTTGAGAAGGTAAAAAATTTTTCGCAATTCTGCTGCTCCAAACGCTTAACCAGAATGGCCTAGGGAAAAAATACACATACCGTTGTAATCGGGCGAGTTTCTACTTTTAGGCGCAATAGGAATTTTTGTGTTAGGTCAATCCGTTTGCGAGATATGGGAGTTTGAAGGCAAGAAATGGTTGATAAGGCAAAAAATTTTTCGCAATTCTGCTGCTCCAAACGCTAAACCTAAATGGCCTAGGGAAGAAATACACATACCGCTGTAATCGGGCGAGTTTCTACTTTCAGATGCAATAGGAATTTTTGGGTTAGGTCAATCCGTTCGCGAGATATGGGAGTTTGAAGCCAAGAAATGGTTGAGAAGGCAAAAAATTTTTCGCAATTCTGCTGCTCCTAACGCTTAACCAGAATGGCCTAGGGAAAAAATACACATACCGTTGTAATCGGGCGAGCTTCTACTTTCAGACGCAACATGAACTTTTGTGTTAGGTCAATCCGTTCGCGAGATATGGGAGTCTGAAGCCAAGAAATGGTTGGGAAGGGAAAGAATTTTTCGCAATTCTGCTGCACCAAACGCTTAACCAGAATGGCCTAGGGAAAAAATACACATACCGTTGTAATCGGGCGAGTTTCTACTTTCAGATGCAACAGGAACTTTTGGGTTAGGTCAATCCGTTCGCGAGATATGGGAGTTTGAAAGCAAGAAATGGTTGATAAGGCAAAAAATTTTTCGCAATTCTGCTACTCCAAACGCTAAACCAGAGTGGCCTAGGGAAGAAATACACATACCGCTGTAATCGGGCGAGTTTCTACTTTCAGACGCAACAGGAACTTTTGGGTTAGGTCAATCCGTTCGCGAGATATGGGAGTCTGAAGCCAAGAAATGGTTGGGAAGGCAAAAAATTTTTCGCAATTCTGCTGCTCCAAACGCTTAACCAGAGTGGCCTAGGGAAAAAATACACATACCGTTGTAATGGGGCGAGTTTCTACTATCAGATGCAACAGGAATTTTTGGGTTAGGTCAATCCGTTCGCGATATATGGGAGTCTGAAGCCAAGAAATGGTTGGGAAGGGAAAAAATTTTTCGCAATTCTGCTGCTCCAAACGCTTAACCAGAATGGCCTAGGGAAAAAATACACATACCGTTGTAATCGGGCGAGTTTCTACTTTCAGGCGCAATAGGAATTTTTGTGTTAGGTCAATCCGTTTGCGAGATATGGGAGTTTGAAGGCAAGAAATGGTTGATAAGGCAATAAATTTTTCGCAATTCTGCTGCTCCAAACGCTAAACCAGAATGGCCTAGGGAAGAAATACACATACCGCTGTAATCGGGCGAGTTTCTACTTTCAGATGCAATAGGAATTTTTGGGTTAGGTCAATCCGTTCGCGAGATATGGGAGTTTGAAGCCAAGAAATGGTTGAGAAGGCAAAAAATTTTTCGCAATTCTGCTGCTCCTAACGCTTAACCAGAATGGCCTAGGGAAAAAACACACATACCGTTGTAATCGGGCGAGTTTCTACTTTCAGACGCAACATGAACTTTTGTGTTAGGTCAATCCGTTCGCGAGATATGGGAGTCTGAAGCCAAGAAATGGTTGGGAAGGGAAAGAATTTTTCGCAATTCTGCTGCTCCAAACGCTTAACCAGAATGGCCTAGGGAAAAAATACACATACCGCTGTAATCGGGCAAGTTTCTACTTTCAGACGCAACAGGAACTTTTGGGTTAGGTCAATCCGTTCGCGAGATATGGGAGTCTGAAGCCAAGAAATGGTTGGGAAGGGAAAAAATTTTTCGCAATTCTGCTGCTCCAAACGCTTAACCAGAATGGCCTAGGGAAAAAATACACATACCGTTGTAATCGGGCGAGTTTCTAATTTCAGATGCAATAGGAATTTTTGGGTTAGGTCAATCCGTTCGCGAGATATGGGAGTTTGAAGCCAAGAAATGGTTGATAAGGCAAAAAATTTTTCGCAATTCTGCGGCTCCTAACGCTTAACCAGAATGGCCTAGGGAAAAAATACACATACCGTTGTAATCGGGCGAGTTTCTACTTTCAGACGCAATAGGAATTTTTGGGTCAGGTCAATCCGATCGCGAGATATGGGAGTTTGAAGCCAAGAAATGGTTGAGAAGGCAAAAAATTTTTCGCAATTCTGCTGCTCCAAACGCTTAACCAGAATGGCCTAGGGAAAAAATACACATACCGTTGTAATCGGGCGAGTTTCTACTTTCAGACGCAACAGGAATTTTTGGGTTAGGTCAATCCGTTCGCGAGATATGGGAGGTTGAATCCAAGAAATGGTTGAGAAGGCAAAAAATTTTTCGCAATTCTGCTGCTCCAAACGCTTAACTAGAATGGCCTAGGGAAAAAATACGCATACCGTTGTAATCGGCCGAGTTTATACTTTCAGATGCAGTAGGAATTTTTGGGTTAGGTCAATCCGTTCGCGAGATATGGGAGTTTGAAGCCAAGAAATGGTTGAGAAGGTAAAAAATTTTTCGCAATTCTGCTGCTCCAAACGCTTAACCAGAATGGCCTAGGGAAAAAATACACATACCGTTGTAATCGGGCGAGTTTCTACTTTCAGACGCAACATGAACTTTTGTGTTAGGTCAATCCGTTCGCGAGATATGGGAGTCTGAAGCCAAGAAATGGTTGGGAAGGGAAAGAATTTTTCGCAATTCTGCTTCTCCAAACGCTTAACCAGAATGGCCTAGGGAAAAAATACACATACCGTTGTAATCGGGCGAGTTTCTACTTTCAGATGCAACAGGAACTTTTGGGTTAGGTCAATCCGTTCGCGAGATATGGGAGTTTGAAAGCAAGAAATGGTTGATAAGGCAAAAAATTTTTCGCAATTCTGCTACTCCAAACGCTAAACCAGAATGGCCTAGGGAAGAAATACACATACCGCTGTAATCGGGCGAGTTTCTACTTTCAGACGCAACAGGAACTTTTGGGTTAGGTCAATCCGTTCGCGAGATATGGGAGTCTGAAGCCAAGAAATGGTTGGGAAGGGAAAAAATTTTTCGCAATTCTGCTGCTCCAAACGCTTAACCAGAATGGCCTAGGGAAAAAATACACATACCGTTGTAATCGGGCGAGTTTCTACTTTCAGATGCAATAGGAATTTTTGGGTTAGGTCAATCCGTTCGCGAGATATGGGAATTTGAAGCCAAGAAATGGTTGAGAAGGCAAAAAATTTTTCGCAATTCTGCTGCTCCAAACGCTTAACCAGAATGGCCTAGGGAAAAAATACACATACCGCTGCAATCGGGCGAGTTTCTACTTTCAGATGCAGTAGGAATTTTTGGGTTAGGTCAATCCGTTCGCGAGGTATGGGAGTTTGAAGCCAAGAAATGGTTGAGAAGGGAAAAATTTTTCGCAATTCTGCTGCTCCAAACGCTTAACCAGAATGGCCTAGGGAAAAAATACACATACCGTTGTAATCGGGCGAGTTTCTACTTTCAGACGCAACAGGAACTTTTGGGTTAGGTCAATCCGTTCGCGAGATATGGGAGTCTGAAGCCAAGAAATGGTTGAGAAGGCAAAAAATTTTTCGCAATTCTGCTGCTCCAAACGCTTAACCAGAATGGCCTAGGGAAAAAATACACATACCGTTGTAATCGGGCGAGTTTCTACTATCAGATGCAACAGGAATTTTTGGGTTAGGTCAATCCGTTCGCGATATATGAGAGTTTGAAGCCAAGAAATGGTTGAGAAGGCAAAAAATTTTTCGCAATTCTGCTGCTCCAAACGCTTAGCCAGAATGGGCTAGGGAAAAAATACACATACCGTTGTAATCGGGCGAGTTTCTACTGTCAGATGCAACAGGAATTTTTGGGTTAGGTCAATCCGTTCGCGAGATATGGGTGTTTGAAGCTAAGAAATGGTTGAGAACAGAACATATTTTCGCAATTCTGCTGCTCTAAACGCTTAACCAGATTGGCCTAGGGAAAAAATACGCATACCTTTGCAATCGGGCGAGTTTCTAATTTCAGACGCAGCATGAATTTTTGGGTTTGGTCAATCCGTTCGCGAGATATGGGAGTTTGAAGCCAAGAAATGGTTGAGAAGGTAAAAAATTTTTCGCAATTCTGCTGCTCCAAACGCTTAACCAGAATGGCCTAGGGAAAAAATACACATACCGTTGTAATCGGGCGAGTTTCTACTTTCAGACGCAATAGGAATTTTTGTGTTAGGTCAATCCGTTCGCGAGATATGGGAGTTTGAAGGCAAGAAATGGTTGATAAGGCAAAAAAATTTTTGGCAATTCTGCTGCTCCAAACGCTTAGCCAGAACGGGCTAGGGAAAAAATACACATACCGTTGTAATCGGGCGAGTTTCTACTTTCAGATGCAACAGGAATTTTTGGGTTAGGTCAATCCGTTCGCGAGATATGGGAGTTTGAAGCCAAGAAATGGTTGAGAAGGCAAAAAATTTTTCGCAATTCTGCTGCTCCAAACGCTAAACCAGAATGGCCTAGGGAAGAAATACACATACCGCTGTAATCGGGCGAGTTTCTACTTTCAGACGCAACATGAACTTTTGGGTTAGGTCAATCCGTTCGCGAGATATGGGAGTCTGAAGCCAAGAAATGGTTGGGAAGGGAAAAAATTTTTCGCAATTCTGCTGCTCCAAACGCTTAACCAGAATGGCCTAGGGAAAAAATACACATACCGTTGTAATCAGGCGAGTTTCTACTTTCAGATGCAATAGGAATTTTTGGGTTAGGTCAATCCGTTCGCGAGATATGGGAATTTGAAGCCAAGAAATGGTTGAGAAGGCAAACAATTTTTCGCAATTCTGCTGCTCCAAACGCTTAACCAGAATGGCCTAGGGAAAAAATACGCATACCGTTGTAATCGGGGGAGTTTCTAATTTCAGACGCAGCATGAATTTTTCGGTTTGGTCAATCCGTTCGCTAGATATGGGAGTTTGAATCCAAGAAATGGTTGAGAAGGCAAAAAATTTTTCGCAGTCCTACTGCTCCAAACGCTTAACCAGAATGGCCTAGGGAAGAAATACACATACCGTTGTAATCGGGCGAGTTTCTACTTTCAGACGCAACAGGAATTTTTGGGTTAGGTCAATCCGTTCGCGAGATATGGGAGGTTGAATCCAAGAAATGGTTGAGAAGGCAAAAAATTTTTCGCAATTCTGCTGCTCCAAACGCTTAACTAGAATGGCCTAGGGAAAAAATACACATATCGCTGTAATCGGGCGAGTTTATACTTTCAGATGCAGTAGGAATTTTTGGGTTAGGTCAATCCGTTCGCGAGATATGGGAGTTTGAAGCCAAGAAATGGTTGAGAAGGAAAAAATTTTTCGCAATTCTGCTGCTCCAAACGCTTAACCAGAATGGCCTAGGGAAAAAATACACATACCGTTGTAATCGGGCGAGTTTCTACTTTCAGACGCAACATGAACTTTTGTGTTAGGTCAATCCGTTCGCGAGATATGGGAGTCTGAAGCCAAGAAATGGTTGGGAAGGGAAAGAATTTTTCGCAAGTCTGCTTCTCCAAACGCTTAACCAGAATGGCCTAGGGAAAAAATACACATACCGTTGTAATCGGGCGAGTTTCTACTTTCAGATGCAACAGGAACTTTTGGGTTAGGTCAATCCGTTCGCGAGATATGGGAGTTTGAAAGCAAGAAATGGTTGATAAGGCAAAAAATTTTTCGCAATTCTGCTACTCCAAACGCCAAACCAGAATGGCCTAGGGAAGAAATACACATACCGCTGTAATCGGGCGAGTTTCTACTTTCAGACGCAACAGGAACTTTTGGGTTAGGTCAATCCGTTCGCGAGATATGGGAGTCTGAAGCCAAGAAATGGTTGGGAAGGGAAAAAATTTTTCGCAATTCTGCTGCTCCAAACGCTTAACCAGAATGGCCTAGGGAAAAAATACACATACCGTTGTAATCGGGCGAGTTTCTACTTTCAGATGCAATAGGAATTTTTGGGTTAGGTCCATCCGTTCGCGAGATATGGGAATTTGAAGCCAAGAAATGGTTGAGAAGGCAAAAAATTTTTCGCAATTCTGCTGCTCCAAACGCTTAACCAGAATGGCCTAGGGAAAAAATACACATACCGCTGCAATCGGGCGAGTTTCTACTTTCAGATGCAGTAGGAATTTTTGGGTTAGGTCAATCCGTTCGCGAGGTATGGGAGTTTGAAGCCAAGAAATGGTTGAGAAGGCAAAAATTTTTCGCAATTCTGCTGCTCCAAACGCTTAACCAGAATGGCCTAGGGAAAAAATACACATACCGTTGTAATCGGGCGAGTTTCTACTTTCAGACGCAACAGGAACTTTTGGGTTAGGTCAATCCGTTCGCGAGATATGGGAGTCTGAAGCCAAGAAATGGTTGAGAAGGCAAAAAATTTTTCGCAATTCTGCTGCTCCAAACGCTTAACCAGAATGGCCTAGGGAAAAAATACACATACCGTTGTAATCGGGCGAGTTTCTACTATCAGATGCAACAGGAATTTTTGGGTTAGGTCAATCCGTTCGCGATATATGGGAGTTTGAAGCCAAGAAATGGTTGAGAAGGCAAAAAATTTTTCGCAATTCTGCTGCTCCAAACGCTTAACCAGAATGGCCTAGGGAAAAAATACACATACCGTTGTAATCGGGCGAGTTTCTACTGTCAGATGCAACAGGAATTTTTGGGTTAGGTCAATCCGTTCGCGAGATATGGGTGTTTGAAGCTAAGAAATGGTTGAGAACAGAACATATTTTCGCAATTCTGCTGCTCTAAACGCTTAACCAGATTGGCCTAGGGAAAAAATACGCATACCTTTGCAATCGGGCGAGTTTCTAATTTCAGACGCAGCATGAATTTTTGGGTTTGGTCAATCCGTTCGCGAGATATGGGAGTTTGAAGCCAAGAAATGGTTGAGAAGGTAAAAAATTTTTCGCAATTCTGCTGCTCCAAACGCTTAACCAGAATGGCCTAGGGAAAAAATACACATACCGTTGTAATCGGGCGAGTTTCTACTTTCAGACGCAATAGGAATTTTTGTGTTAGGTCAATCCGTTCGCGAGATATGGGAGTTTGAAGGCAAGAAATGGTTGATAAGGCAAAAAAATTTTTGGCAATTCTGCTGCTCCAAACGCTTAGCCAGAACGGGCTAGGGAAAAAATACACATACCGTTGTAATCGGGCGAGTTTCTACTTTCAGATGCAACAGGAATTTTTGGGTTAGGTCAATCCGTTCGCGAGATATGGGAGTTTGAAGCCAAGAAATGGTTGAGAAGGCAAAAAATTTTTCGCAATTCTGCTGCTCCAAACGCTAAACCAGAATGGCCTAGGGAAGAAATACACATACCGCTGTAATCGGGCGAGTTTCTACTTTCAGACGCAACATGAACTTTTGGGTTAGGTCGATCCGTTCGCGAGATATGGGAGTCTGAAGCCAAGAAATGGTTGGGAAGGGAAAAAATTTTTCGCAATTCTGCTGCTCCAAACGCTTAACCAGAATGGCCTAGGGAAAAAATACACATACCGTTGTAATCAGGCGAGTTTCTACTTTCAGATGCAATAGGAATTTTTGGGTTAGGTCAATCCGTTCGCGAGATATGGGAATTTGAAGCCAAGAAATGGTTGAGAAGGCAAACAATTTTTCGCAATTCTGCTGCTCCAAACGCTTAACCAGAATGGCCTAGGGAAAAAATACGCATACCGTTGTAATCGGGGGAGTTTCTAATTTCAGACGCAGCATGAATTTTTCGGTTTGGTCAATCCGTTCGCTAGATATGGGAGTTTGAATCCAAGAAATGATTGAGAAGGCAAAAAATTTTTCGCAGTCCTACTGCTCCAAACGCTTAACCAGAATGGCCTAGGGAAGAAATACACATACCGTTGTAATCGGGCGAGTTTCGACTTTCAGACGCAACAGGAATTTTTGGGTTAGGTCAATCCGTTCGCGAGATATGGGGGTTTGAATCCAAGAAATGGTTGAGAAGGCAAAAAATTTTTCGCAATTCTGCTGCTCCAAACGCTTAACCAGAATGGCCTAGGGAAAAAATACGCATACCGTTGTAATCGGCCGAGTTTCTACTTTCAGATGCAACAGGAATTTTTGGGTTAGGTCAATCCGTTCGCGAGATATGGGTGTTTGAAGCTAAGAAATGGTTGAGAACAGAACATATTTTCGCAATTGTGCTGCTCCAAACGCTTAACCAGATTGGCCTAGGGAAAAAATACGCATACCTTTGTAATCGGGCGAGTTTCTAATTTCAGACGCAGCATGAATTTTTGGGTTTGGTCAATCCGTTCGCGAGATATGGGAGTTTGAAGCCAAGAAATGGTTGAGAAGGTAAAAAATTTTTCGCAATTCTGCTGCTCCAAACGCTTAACCAGAATGGCCTAGGGAAAAAATACACATACCGTTGTAATCGGGCGAGTTTCTACTTTCAGACGCAATAGGAATTTTTGTGTTAGGTCAATCCGTTCGCGAGATATGGGAGTTTGAAAGCAAGAAATGGTTGATAAGGCAAAAAATTTTTCGCAATTCTGCTGCTCCAAACGCTTAGCCAGAATGGGCTAGGGAAAAAATACACATACCGTTGTAATCGGGCGAGTTTCTACTTTCAGATGCAACAGGAATTTTTGGGTTAGGTCAATCCGTTCGCGAGATATGGGAGTTTGAAGCCAAGAAATGGTTGAGAAGGCAAAAAATTTTTCGCAATTCTGCTGCTCCTAACGCTGAACCAGTATGGCCTAGGGAAAAAATACACATACCGTTGTAATCGGGCGAGTTTCTACTTTCAGACGCAACAGGAACTTTTGGGTTAGGTCAATCCGTTCGCGAGATATGGGAGTCTGAAGCCAAGAAATGGTTGGGAAGGCAAAAAATTTTTCGCAATTCTGCTGCTCCAAACGCTTAACCAGAAGGGCCTAGGGAAAAAATACACATACCGTTGTAATCGGGCGAGTTTCTACTTTCAGATGCAATAGGAATTTTTGGGTTAGGTCAATCCGTTCGCGAGATATGGGAATTTGAAGCCAAGAAATGGTTGAGAAGCAAAAAATTTTTCGCAATTCTGCTGCTCCAAACGCTTAACCAGAATGGCCTAGGGAAAAAATACACATACCGCTGTAATCGGGCGAGTTTCTACTTTCAGATGCAGTAGGAATTTTTGGGTTAGGTCAATCCGTTCGCGAGGTATGGGAGTTTGAAGCCAAGAAATGGTTGAGAAGGCAAAAATTTTTCGCAATTCTGCTGCTCCAAACGCTTAACCAGACTGGCCTAGGGAAAAAATACACATACCGTTGTAATCGGGCGAGTTTCTACTTTCAGACGCAACAGGAACTTTTGGGTTAGGTCCATCCGTTCGCGAGATATGGGAGTCTGAAGGCAAGAAATGGTTGGGAAGGGAAAAAATTTTTCGCAATTCTGCTGCTCCAAACGCTTAACCAGAATGGCCTAGGGAAAAAATACACATACCGTTGTAATCGGGCGAGTTTCTACTTTCAGATGCAACAGGAATTTTTGGGTTAGGTCAATCCGTTCGCGAGATATGGGTGTTTGAAGCTAAGAAATGGTTGAGAACAGAACATATTTTCGCAATTCTGCTGCTCCAAACGCTTAACCAGATTGGCCTAGGGAAAAAATACGCATACCTTTGTAATCGGGCGAGTTTCTAATTTCAGACGCAGCATGAATTTTTGGGTTTGGTCAATCCGTTCGCTAGATATGGGAGTTTGAATCCAAGAAATGGTTGAGAAGGCAAAAAATTTTTCGCAGTCCTACTGCTCCAAACGCTTAACCAGAATGGCCTAGGGAAGAAATACACATACAGTTGTAATCGGGCGAGTTTCGACTTTCAGACGCAACAGGAATTTTTGGGTTAGGTCAATCCGTTCGCGAGATATGGGGGTTTGAATCCAAGAAATGGTTGAGAAGGCAAAAAATTTTTCGCAATTCTGCTGCTCCAAACGCTTAACCAGAATGGCCTAGGGAAAAAATACACATACCGTTGTAATCGGCCGAGTTTCTACTTTCAGATGCAACAGGAATTTTTGGGTTAGGTCAATCCGTTCGCGAGATATGGGTGTTTGAAGCTAAGAAATGGTTGAGAACAGAACAAATTTTTCGCAATTCTGCTGCTCCAAACGCTTAACCAGATTGGCCTAGGGAAAAAATACGCATACCGTTGTAATCGGGCGAGTTTCTAATTTCAGACGCAGCATGAATTTTTGGGTTTGGTCAATCCGTTCGCGAGATATGGGAGTTTGAAGCCAAGAAATGGTTGAGAAGGCAAAAAATTTTTCGCAATTCTGCTGCTCCTAACGCTTAACCAGAATGGCCTAGGGAAAAAATACACATACCGTTGTAATCGGGCGAGTTTCTACTTTCAGACGCAACATGAACTTTTGTGTTAGGTCAATCCGTTCGCGAGATATGGGAGTCTGAAGGCAAGAAATGGTTGGGAAGGGAAAAAATTTTTCGCAATTCTGCTGCTCCAAACGCTTAACCAGAATGGCCTAGGGAAAAAATACACATACCGTTGTAATCGGGCGAGTTTCTACTTTCAGATGCAATAGGAATTTTTGGGTTAGGTCAATCCGTTCGCGAGATATGGGAATTTGAAGCCAAGAAATGGTTGAGAAGGCAAACAATTTTTCGCAATTCTGCTGCTCCAAACGCTTAACCAGAATGGCCTAGGGAAAAAATACGCATACCCTTGTAATCGGGCGAGTTTCTAATTTCAGACGCAGCATGAATTTTTGGGTTTGGTCAATCCGTTCGCGAGATATGGGAGTTTGAAGCCAAGAAATGGTTGAGAAGGCAAAAAATTTTTCGCAATTCTGCTGCTCAAAACGCTTAACCAGAATGGCCTAGGGAAAAAATACACATACCGTTGTAATCGGGCGAGTTTCTACTTTCAGACGCAATAGGAATTTTTGGGTTAGGTCAATCCGTTCGCGAGATATGGGAGTTTGAAGGCAAGAAATGGTTGATAAGGCAAACAATTTTTCGCAATTCTGCTGCTCCAAACGCTTAACCAGAACGGGCTAGGGAAAATATACACATACCGTAGTAATCGGGCGAGTTTCTACTTTCAGATGCAACAGGAATTTTTGGGTTAGGTCAATCCGTTCGCGAGATATGGGAGTTTGAAGCCAAGAAATGGTTGAGAAGGCAAAAAATTTTTCGAAATTCTGCTGCTCCAAACGCTAAACCAGAATGGCCTAGGGAAGAAATACACATACCCCTGTAATCGGGCGAGTTTCTACTTTCAGATGCAATAGGAATTTTTGGGTTAGGACAATCCGTTCGCGAGATATGGGAGTTTGAAGCCAAGAAATGGTTGAGAAGGCAAAAAATTTTTCGCAATTCTGCTGCTCCTAACGCTGAACCAGTATGGCCTAGGGAAAAAATACACATACCGTTGTAATCGGGCGAGTTTCTACTTTCAGACGCAACAGGAACTTTTGGGTTAGGTCAATCCGTTCGCGAGATATGGGAGTTTGAAGGCAAGAAATGGTTGATAAGGCAAACAATTTTTCGCAATTCTGCTGCTCCAAACGCTTAACCAGAACGGGCTAGGGAAAAAATACACATACCGTAGTAATCGGGCGAGTTTCTACTTTCAGATGCAATAGGAATTTTTGGGTTAGGACAATCCGTTCGCGAGATATGGGAGTCTGAAGCCAAGAAATGGTTGAGAAGGCAAAAAATTTTTCGCAATTCTGCTGCTCCTAACGCTTAACCAGAATGGCCTAGGGAAAAAATACACATACCGTTGTAATCGGGCGAGTTTCTACTTTCAGACGCAACATGAACTTTTGTGTTAGGTCAATCCGTTCGCGAGATATGGGAGTCTGAAGGCAAGAAATGGTTGGGAAGGGAAAAAATTTTTCGCAATTCTGCTGCTCCAAACGCTTAACCAGAATGGCCTAGGGAAAAAATACACATACCGTTGTAATCGGGCGAGTTTCTACTTTCAGATGCAATAGGAATTTTTGGGTTAGGTCAATCCGTTCGCGAGATATGGGAATTTGAAGCCAAGAAATGGTTGAGAAGGCAAACAATTTTTCGCAATTCTGCTGCTCCAAACGCTTAACCAGAATGGCCTAGGGAAAAAATACGCATACCCTTGTAATCGGGCGAGTTTCTAATTTCAGACGCAGCATGAATTTTTGGGTTTGGTCAATCCGTTCGCGAGATATGGGAGTTTGAAGGCAAGAAATGGTTGATAAGGCAAACAATTTTTCGCAATTCTGCTGCTCCAAACGCTTAACCAGAACGGGCTAGGGAAAAAATACACATACCGTAGTAATCGGGCGAGTTTCTACTTTCAGATGCAACAGGAATTTTTGGGTTAGGTCAATCCGTTCGCGAGATATGGGAGTTTGAAGCCAAGAAATGGTTGAGAAGGCAAAAAATTTTTCGCAATTCTGCTGCTCCAAACGCTAAACCAGAATGGCCTAGGGAAGAAATACACATACCCCTGTAATCGGGCGAGTTTCTACTTTCAGATGCAATAGGAATTTTTGGGTTAGGACAATCCGTTCGCGAGATATGGGAGTTTGAAGCCAAGAAATGGTTGAGAAGGAAAAAAATTTTTCGCAATTCTGCTGCTCCTAACGCTGAACCAGTATGGCCTAGGGAAAAAATACACATACCGTTGTAATCGGGCGAGTTTCTACTTTCAGACGCAACAGGAACTTTTGGGTTAGGTCAATCCGTTCGCGAGATATGGGAGTTTGAAGGCAAGAAATGGTTGATAAGGCAAACAATTTTTCGCAATTCTGCTGCTCCAAACGCTTAACCAGAACGGGCTAGGGAAAAAATACACATACCGTAGTAATCGGGCGAGTTTCTACTTTCAGATGCAACAGGAATTTTTGGGTTAGGTGAATCCGTTCGCGAGATATGGGAGTTTGAAGCCAAGAAATGGTTGAGAAGGGAAAAAATTTTTCGCAATTCTGCTGCTCCAAACGCTTAACCAGAATGGCCTAGGGAAAAAATACACATACCGTTGTAATCGGCCGAGTTTCTACTTTCAGATGCAACAGGAATTTTTGGGTTAGGTCAATCCGTTCGCGAGATATGGGTGTTTGAAGCTAAGAAATGGTTGAGAACAGAACATATTTTCGCAATTCTGCTGCTCCAAACGCTTAACCAGATTGGCCTAGGGAAAAAATACGCATACCGTTGTAATCGGGCGAGTTTCTAATTTCAGACGCAGCATGAATTTTTCGGTTTGGTCAATCCGTTCGCTAGATATGGGAGTTTGAATCCAAGAAATGGTTGAGAAGGCAAAAAATTTTTCGCAGTCCTACTGCTCCAAACGCTTAACCAGAATGGCCTAGGGAAGAAATACACATACCGTTGTAATCGGGCGAGTTTCGACTTTCAGACGCAACAGGAATTTTTGGGTTAGGTCAATCCGTTCGCGAGATATGGGGGTTTGAATCCAAGAAATGGTTGAGAAGGCAAAAAATTTTTCGCAATTCTGCTGCTCCAAACGCTTAACCAGAATGGCCTAGGGAAAAAATACGCATACCGTTGTAATCGGCCGAGTTTCTACTTTCAGATGCAACAGGAATTTTTGGGTTAGGTCAATCCGTTCGCGAGATATGGGTGTTTGAAGCTAAGAAATGGTTGAGGACAGAACAAATTTTTCGCAATTCTGCTGCTCCAAACGCTTAACCAGATTGGCCTAGGGAAAAAATACGCATACCGTTGTAATCGGGCGAGTTTCTACTTTCAGACGCAACAGGAACTTTTGGGTTAGGTCAATCCGTTCGCGAGATATGGGAGTCTGAAGCCAAGAAATGGTTGGGAAGGGAAAAAAATTTTTGGCAATTCTGCTGCTCCAAACGCTTAGCCAGAACGGGCTAGGGAAAAAATACACATACCTTTGTAATCGGGCGAGTTTCTACTTTCAGATGCAACAGGAATTTTTGGGTTAGGTCAATCCGTTCGCGAGATATGGGAGTTTGAAGCCAAGAAATGGTTGAGAACAGAACAAATTTTTCGCAATTCTGCTGCTCCAAACGCTTAACCAGATTGGCCTAGGGAAAAAATACGCATACCGTTGTAATCGGGCGAGTTTCTAATTTCAGACGCAGCATGAATTTTTGGGTTTGGTCAATCCGTTCGCGAGATATGGGAGTTTGAAGCCAAGAAATGGTTGAGAAGGCAAAAAATTTTTCGCAATTCTGCTGCTCCTAACGCTTAACCAGAATGGCCTAGGGAAAAAATACACATACCGCTGTAATCGGGCGAGTTTCTACTTTCAGATGCAGTAGGAATTTTTGGGTTAGGTCAATCCGTTCGCGAGGTATGGGAGTTTGAAGCCAAGAAATGGTTGAGAAGGCAAAAATTTTTCGCAATTCTGCTGCTCCAAACGCTTAACCAGACTGGCCTAGGGAAAAAATACACATACCGTTGTAATCGGGCGAGTTTCTACTTTCAGACGCAACAGGAACTTTTGGGTTAGGTCCATCCGTTCGCGAGATATGGGAGTCTGAAGCCAAGAAATGGTTGGGAAGGCAAAAAATTTTTCGCAATTCTGCTGCTCCTAACGCTTAACCAGAATGGCCTAGGGAAAAAATACACATACCGTTGTAATCGGGCGAGTTTCTACTTTCAGACGCAACATGAACTTTTGTGTTAGGTCAATCCGTTCGCGAGATATGGGAGTCTGAAGGCAAGAAATGGTTGGGAAGGGAAAAAATTTTTCGCAATTCTGCTGCTCCAAACGCTTAACCAGAATGGCCTAGGGAAAAAATACACATACCGTTGTAATCGGGCGAGTTTCTACTTTCAGATGCAACAGGAATTTTTGGGTTAGGTCAATCCGTTCGCGAGATATGGGTGTTTGAAGCTAAGAAATGGTTGAGAACAGAACATATTTTCGCAATTCTGCTGCTCCAAACGCTTAACCAGATTGGCCTAGGGAAAAAATACGCATACCTTTGTAATCGGGCGAGTTTCTAATTTCAGACGCAGCATGAATTTTTGGGTTTGGTCAATCCGTTCGCTAGATATGGGAGTTTGAATCCAAGAAATGGTTGAGAAGGCAAAAAATTTTTCGCAGTCCTACTGCTCCAAACGCTTAACCAGAATGGCCTAGGGAAGAAATACACATACCGTTGTAATCGGGCGAGTTTCGACTTTCAGACGCAACAGGAATTTTTGGGTTAGGTCAATCCGTTCGCGAGATATGGGGGTTTGAATCCAAGAAATGGTTGAGAAGGCAAAAAATTTTTCGCAATTCTGCTGCTCCAAACGCTTAACCAGAATGGCCTAGGGAAAATATACACATACCGTAGTAATCGGGCGAGTTTCTACTTTCAGATGCAACAGGAATTTTTGGGTTAGGTCAATCCGTTCGCGAGATATGGGAGTTTGAAGCCAAGAAATGGTTGAGAAGGCAAAAAATTTTTCGAAATTCTGCTGCTCCAAACGCTAAACCAGAATGGCCTAGGGAAGAAATACACATACCCCTGTAATCGGGCGAGTTTCTACTTTCAGATGCAATAGGAATTTTTGGGTTAGGACAATCCGTTCGCGAGATATGGGAGTTTGAAGCCAAGAAATGGTTGAGAAGGCAAAAAATTTTTCGCAATTCTGCTGCTCCTAACGCTGAACCAGTATGGCCTAGGGAAAAAATACACATACCGTTGTAATCGGGCGAGTTTCTACTTTCAGACGCAACAGGAACTTTTGGGTTAGGTCAATCCGTTCGCGAGATATGGGAGTTTGAAGGCAAGAAATGGTTGATAAGGCAAACAATTTTTCGCAATTCTGCTGCTCCAAACGCTTAACCAGAACGGGCTAGGGAAAAAATACACATACCGTAGTAATCGGGCGAGTTTCTACTTTCAGATGCAATAGGAATTTTTGGGTTAGGACAATCCGTTCGCGAGATATGGGAGTCTGAAGCCAAGAAATGGTTGAGAAGGCAAAAAATTTTTCGCAATTCTGCTGCTTCTAACGCTTAACCAGAATGGCCTAGGGAAAAAATACACATACCGTTGTAATCGGGCGAGTTTCTACTTTCAGACGCAACATGAACTTTTGTGTTAGGTCAATCCGTTCGCGAGATATGGGAGTCTGAAGGCAAGAAATGGTTGGGAAGGGAAAAAATTTTTCGCAATTCTGCTGCTCCAAACGCTTAACCAGAATGGCCTAGGGAAAAAATACACATACCGTTGTAATCGGGCGAGTTTCTACTTTCAGATGCAATAGGAATTTTTGGGTTAGGTCAATCCGTTCGCGAGATATGGGAATTTGAAGCCAAGAAATGGTTGAGAAGGCAAACAATTTTTCGCAATTCTGCTGCTCCAAACGCTTAACCAGAATGGCCTAGGGAAAAAATACGCATACCCTTGTAATCGGGCGAGTTTCTAATTTCAGACGCAGCATGAATTTTTGGGTTTGGTCAATCCGTTCGCGAGATATGGGAGTTTGAAGGCAAGAAATGGTTGATAAGGCAAACAATTTTTCGCAATTCTGCTGCTCCAAACGCTTAACCAGAACGGGCTAGGGAAAAAATACACATACCGTAGTAATCGGGCGAGTTTCTACTTTCAGATGCAACAGGAATTTTTGGGTTAGGTCAATCCGTTCGCGAGATATGGGAGTTTGAAGCCAAGAAATGGTTGAGAAGGCAAAAAATTTTTCGCAATTCTGCTGCTCCAAACGCTAAACCAGAATGGCCTAGGGAAGAAATACACATACCCCTGTAATCGGGCGAGTTTCTACTTTCAGATGCAATAGGAATTTTTGGGTTAGGACAATCCGTTCGCGAGATATGGGAGTTTGAAGCCAAGAAATGGTTGAGAAGGAAAAAAATTTTTCGCAATTCTGCTGCTCCTAACGCTGAACCAGTATGGCCTAGGGAAAAAATACACATACCGTTGTAATCGGGCGAGTTTCTACTTTCAGACGCAACAGGAACTTTTGGGTTAGGTCAATCCGTTCGCGAGATATGGGAGTTTGAAGGCAAGAAATGGTTGATAAGGCAAACAATTTTTCGCAATTCTGCTGCTCCAAACGCTTAACCAGAACGGGCTAGGGAAAAAATACACATACCGTAGTAATCGGGCGAGTTTCTACTTTCAGATGCAACAGGAATTTTTGGGTTAGGTGAATCCGTTCGCGAGATATGGGAGTTTGAAGCCAAGAAATGGTTGAGAAGGGAAAAAATTTTTCGCAATTCTGCTGCTCCAAACGCTTAACCAGAATGGCCTAGGGAAAAAATACACATACCGTTGTAATCGGCCGAGTTTCTACTTTCAGATGCAACAGGAATTTTTGGGTTAGGTCAATCCGTTCGCGAGATATGGGTGTTTGAAGCTAAGAAATGGTTGAGAACAGAACATATTTTCGCAATTCTGCTGCTCCAAACGCTTAACCAGATTGGCCTAGGGAAAAAATACGCATACCGTTGTAATCGGGCGAGTTTCTAATTTCAGACGCAGCATGAATTTTTCGGTTTGGTCAATCCGTTCGCTAGATATGGGAGTTTGAATCCAAGAAATGGTTGAGAAGGCAAAAAATTTTTCGCAGTCCTACTGCTCCAAACGCTTAACCAGAATGGCCTAGGGAAGAAATACACATACCGTTGTAATCGGGCGAGTTTCGACTTTCAGACGCAACAGGAATTTTTGGGTTAGGTCAATCCGTTCGCGAGATATGGGGGTTTGAATCCAAGAAATGGTTGAGAAGGCAAAAAATTTTTCGCAATTCTGCTGCTCCAAACGCTTAACCAGAATGGCCTAGGGAAAAAATACGCATACCGTTGTAATCGGCCGAGTTTCTACTTTCAGATGCAACAGGAATTTTTGGGTTAGGTCAATCCGTTCGCGAGATATGGGTGTTTGAAGCTAAGAAATGGTTGAGGACAGAACAAATTTTTCGCAATTCTGCTGCTCCAAACGCTTAACCAGATTGGCCTAGGGAAAAAATACGCATACCGTTGTAATCGGGCGAGTTTCTAATTTCAGACGCAGCATGAATTTTTGGGTTTGGTCAATCCGTTCGCTAGATATGGGAGTTTGAATCCAAGAAATGGTTGAGAAGGCAAAAAATTTTTCGCAGTCCTACTGCTCCAAACGCTTAACCAGAATGGCCTAGGGAAGAAATACACATACCGTTGTAATCGGGCGAGTTTCGACTTTCAGACGCAACAGGAATTTTTGGGTTAGGTCAATCCGTTCGCGAGATATGGGGGTTTGAATCCACGAAATGGTTGAGAAGGCAAAAAATTTTTCGCAATTCTGCTGCTCCAAACGCTTAACCAGAATGGCCTAGGGAAAAAATACACATACCGTTGTAATCGGCCGAGTTTCTACTTTCAGATGCAACAGGAATTTTTGGGTTAGGTCAATCCGTTCGCGAGATATGGGTGTTTGAAGCTAAGAAATGGTTGAGAACAGAACAAATTTTTCGCAATTCTGCTGCTCCAAACGCTTAACCAGATTGGCCTAGGGAAAAAATACGCATACCGTTGTAATCGGGCGAGTTTCTAATTTCAGACGCAGCATGAATTTTTGGGTTTGGTCAATCCGTTCGCGAGATATGGGAGTTTGAAGCCAAGAAATGGTTGAGAAGGCAAAAAATTTTTCGCAATTCTGCTGCTCCTAACGCTTAACCAGAATGGCCTAGGGAAAAAATACACATACCGTTGTAATCGGGCGAGTTTCTACTTTCAGACGCAACATGAATTTTTGGGTTTGGTCAATCCGTTCGCGAGATATGGGAGTTTGAAGCCAAGAAATGGTTGAGAAGGCAAAAAATTTTTCGCAATTCTGCTGCTCCAAACGCTTAACCAGAATGGCCTAGGGAAAAAATACGCATACCCTTGTAATCGGGCGAGTTTCTAATTTCAGACGCAGCATGAATTTTTGGGTTTGGTCAATCCGTTCGCGAGATATGGGAGTTTGAAGCCAAGAAATGGTTGAGAAGGCAAAAAATTTTTCGCAATTCTGCTGCTCAAAACGCTTAACCAGAATGGCCTAGGGAAAAAATACACATACCGTTGTAATCGGGCGAGTTTCTACTTTCAGACGCAATAGGAATTTTTGGGTTAGGTCAATCCGTTCGCGAGATATGGGAGTTTGAAGGCAAGAAATGGTTGATAAGGCAAACAATTTTTCGCAATTCTGCTGCTCCAAACGCTTAACCAGAACGGGCTAGGGAAAATATACACATACCGTAGTAATCGGGCGAGTTTCTACTTTCAGATGCAACAGGAATTTTTGGGTTAGGTCAATCCGTTCGCGAGATATGGGAGTTTGAAGCCAAGAAATGGTTGAGAAGGCAAAAAATTTTTCGAAATCCTGCTGCTCCAAACGCTAAACCAGAATGGCCTAGGGAAGAAATACACATACCCCTGTAATCGGGCGAGTTTCTACTTTCAGATGCAATAGGAATTTTTGGGTTAGGACAATCCGTTCGCGAGATATGGGAGTTTGAAGCCAAGAAATGGTTGAGAAGGCAAAAAATTTTTCGCAATTCTGCTGCTCCTAACGCTGAACCAGTATGGCCTAGGGAAAAAATACACATACCGTTGTAATCGGGCGAGTTTCTACTTTCAGACGCAACAGGAACTTTTGGGTTAGGTCAATCCGTTCGCGAGATATGGGAGTTTGAAGGCAAGAAATGGTTGATAAGGCAAACAATTTTTCGCAATTCTGCTGCTCCAAACGCTTAACCAGAACGGGCTAGGGAAAAAATACACATACCGTAGTAATCGGGCGAGTTTCTACTTTCAGATGCAACAGGAATTTTTGGGTTAGGTCAATCCGTTCGCGAGATATGGGAGTTTGAAGCCAAGAAATGGTTGAGAAGGGAAAAAATTTTTCGCAATTCTGCTGCTCCAAACGCTAAACCAGAATGGCCTAGGGAAGAAATACACATACCCCTGTAATCGGGCGAGTTTCTACTTTCAGATGCAATAGGAATTTTTGGGTTAGGACAATCCGTTCGCGAGATATGGGAGTTTGAAGCCAAGAAATGGTTGAGAAGGCAAAAAATTTTTCGCAATTCTGCTGCTCCTAACGCTGAACCAGTATGGCCTAGGGAAAAAATACACATACCGTTGTAATCGGGCGAGTTTCTACTTTCAGACGCAACAGGAACTTTTGGGTTAGGTCAATCCGTTCGCGAGATATGGGAGTTTGAAGGCAAGAAATGGTTGATAAGGCAAACAGTTTTTCGCAATTCTGCTGCTCCAAACGCTTAACCAGAACGGGCTAGGGAAAAAATACACATACCGTAGTAATCGGGCGAGTTTCTACTTTCAGATGCAACAGGAATTTTTGGGTTAGGTGAATCCGTTCGCGAGATATGGGAGTTTGAAGCCAAGAAATGGTTGAGAAGGGAAAAAATTTTTCGCAATTCTGCTGCTCCAAACGCTTAACCAGAATGGCCTAGGGAAAAAATACACATACCGTTGTAATCGGCCGAGTTTCTACTTTCAGATGCAACAGGAATTTTTGGGTTAGGTCAATCCGTTCGCGAGATATGGGTGTTTGAAGCTAAGAAATGGTTGAGAACAGAACATATTTTCGCAATTCTGCTGCTCCAAACGCTTAACCAGATTGGCCTAGGGAAAAAATACGCATACCGTTGTAATCGGGCGAGTTTCTAATTTCAGACGCAGCATGAATTTTTCGGTTTGGTCAATCCGTTCGCTAGATATGGGAGTTTGAATCCAAGAAATGGTTGAGAAGGCAAAAAATTTTTCGCAGTCCTACTGCTCCAAACGCTTAACCAGAATGGCCTAGGGAAGAAATACACATACCGTTGTAATCGGGCGAGTTTCGACTTTCAGACGCAACAGGAATTTTTGGGTTAGGTCAATCCGTTCGCGAGATATGGGGGTTTGAATCCAAGAAATGGTTGAGAAGGCAAAAAATTTTTCGCAATTCTGCTGCTCCAAACGCTTAACCAGAATGGCCTAGGGAAAAAATACGCATACCGTAGTAATCGGCCGAGTTTCTACTTTCAGATGCAACAGGAATTTTTGGGTTAGGTCAATCCGTTCGCGAGATATGGGTGTTTGAAGCTAAGAAATGGTTGAGGACAGAACAAATTTTTCGCAATTCTGCTGCTCCAAACGCTTAACCAGATTGGCCTAGGGAAAAAATACGCATACCGTTGTAATCGGGCGAGTTTCTACTTTCAGACGCAACAGGAACTTTTGGGTTAGGTCAATCCGTTCGCGAGATATGGGAGTCTGAAGCCAAGAAATGGTTGGGAAGGGAAAAAAATTTTTGGCAATTCTGCTGCTCCAAACGCTTAGCCAGAACGGGCTAGGGAAAAAATACACATACCGTTGTAATCGGGCGAGTTTCTACTTTCAGATGCAACAGGAATTTTTGGGTTAGGTCAATCCGTTCGCGAGATATGGGAGTTTGAAGCCAAGAAATGGTTGAGAACAGAACAAATTTTTCGCAATTCTGCTGCTCCAAACGCTTAACCAGATTGGCCTAGGGAAAAAATACGCATACCGTTGTAATCGGGCGAGTTTCTAATTTCAGACGCAGCATGAATTTTTGGGTTTGGTCAATCCGTTCGCGAGATATGGGAGTTTGAAGCCAAGAAATGGTTGAGAAGGCAAAAAATTTTTCGCAATTCTGCTGCTCCTAACGCTTAACCAGAATGGCCTAGGGAAAAAATACACATACCGCTGTAATCGGGCGAGTTTCTACTTTCAGATGCAGTAGGAATTTTTGGGTTAGGTCAATCCGTTCGCGAGGTATGGGAGTTTGAAGCCAAGAAATGGTTGAGAAGGCAAAAATTTTTCGCAATTCTGCTGCTCCAAACGCTTAACCAGACTGGCCTAGGGAAAAAATACACATACCGTTGTAATCGGGCGAGTTTCTACTTTCAGACGCAACATGAACTTTTGTGTTAGGTCAATCCGTTCGCGAGATATGGGAGTCTGAAGGCAAGAAATGGTTGGGAAGGGAAAAAATTTTTCGCAATTCTGCTGCTCCAAACGCTTAACCAGAATGGCCTAGGGAAAAAATACACATACCGTTGTAATCGGGCGAGTTTCTACTTTCAGATGCAACAGGAATTTTTGGGTTAGGTCAATCCGTTCGCGAGATATGGGTGTTTGAAGCTAAGAAATGGTTGAGAACAGAACATATTTTCGCAATTCTGCTGCTCCAAACGCTTAACCAGATTGGCCTAGGGAAAAAATACGCATACCTTTGTAATCGGGCGAGTTTCTAATTTCAGACGCAGCATGAATTTTTGGGTTTGGTCAATCCGTTCGCTAGATATGGGAGTTTGAATCCAAGAAATGGTTGAGAAGGCAAAAAATTTTTCGCAGTCCTACTGCTCCAAACGCTTAACCAGAATGGCCTAGGGAAGAAATACACATACCGTTGTAATCGGGCGAGTTTCGACTTTCAGACGCAACAGGAATTTTTGGGTTAGGTCAATCCGTTCGCGAGATATGGGGGTTTGAATCCAAGAAATGGTTGAGAAGGCAAAAAATTTTTCGCAATTCTGCTGCTCCAAACGCTTAACCAGAATGGCCTAGGGAAAAAATACACATACCGTTGTAATCGGCCGAGTTTCTACTTTCAGATGCAACAGGAATTTTTGGGTTAGGTCAATCCGTTCGCGAGATATGGGTCTTTGAAGCTAAGAAATGGTTGAGAACAGAACAAATTTTTCGCAATTCTGCTGCTCCAAACGCTTAACCAGATTGGCCTAGGGAAAAAATACGCATACCGTTGTAATCGGGCGAGTTTCTAATTTCAGACGCAGCATGAATTTTTGGGTTTGGTCAATCCGTTCGCGAGATATGGGAGTTTGAAGCCAAGAAATGGTTGAGAAGGCAAAAAATTTTTCGCAATTCTGCTGCTCCTAACGCTTAACCAGAATGGCCTAGGGAAAAAATACACATACCGTTGTAATCGGGCGAGTTTCTACTTTCAGACGCAACATGAACTTTTGTGTTAGGTCAATCCGTTCGCGAGATATGGGAGTCTGAAGGCAAGAAATGGTTGGGAAGGGAAAAAATTTTTCGCAATTCTGCTGCTCCAAACGCTTAACCAGATTGGCCTAGGGAAAAAATACGCATACCGTTGTAATCGGGCGAGTTTCTAATTTCAGACGCAGCATGAATTTTTGGGTTTGGTCAATCCGTTCGCGAGATATGGGAGTTTGAAGCCAAGAAATGGTTGAGAAGGCAAAATATTTTTCGCAATTCTGCTGCTCCAAACGCTAAACCAGAATGGCCTAGGGAAGAAATACACATACCCCTGTAATCGGGCGAGTTTCTACTTTCAGATGCAATAGGAATTTTTGGGTTAGGACAATCCGTTCGCGAGATATGGGAGTTTGAAGCCAAGAAATGGTTGAGAAGGCAAAAAATTTTTCGCAATTCTGCTGCTCCTAACGCTGAACCAGTATGGCCTAGGGAAAAAATACACATACCGTTGTAATCGGGCGAGTTTCTACTTTCAGACGCAACAGGAACTTTTGGGTTAGGTCAATCCGTTCGCGAGATATGGGAGTCTGAAGCCAAGAAATGGTTGGGAAGGCAAAAAATTTTTCGCAATTCTGCTGCTCCAAACGCTTAACCAGAATGGCCTAGGGAAAAAATACACATACCGTTGTAATCGGGCGAGTTTCTACTTTCAGATGCAACAGGAATTTTTGGGTTAGTTCAATGCGTTCGCGAGATATGGGTGTTTGAAGCTAAGAAATGGTTGAGAACAGAACAAATTTTTCGCAATTCTGCTGCTCCAAACGCTTAACCAGATTGGCCTAGGGAAAAAATACGCATACCGTTGTAATCGGGCGAGTTTCTACTTTCAGACGCAATAGGAATTTTTGGGTTAGGTCAATCCGTTCGCGAGATATGGGAGTTTGAAGGCAAGAAATGGTTGATAAGGCAAACAATTTTTCGCAATTCTGCTGCTCCAAACGCTTAACCAGAACGGGCTAGGGAAAAAATACACATACCGTAGTAATCGGGCGAGTTTCTACTTTCAGATGCAACAGGAATTTTTGGGTTAGGTCAATCCGTTCGCGAGATATGGGAGTTTGAAGCCAAGAAATGATTGAGAAGGCAAAAAATTTTTCGCAATTCTGCTGCTCCAAACGCTAAACCAGAATGGCCTAGGGAAGAAATACACATACCCCTGTAATCGGGCGAGTTTCTACTTTCAGATGCAATAGGAATTTTTGGGTTAGGACAATCCGTTCGCGAGATATGGGAGTTTGAAGCCAAGAAATGGTTGAGAAGGCAAAAAATTTTTCGCAATTCTGCTGCTCCTAACGCTGAACCAGTATGGCCTAGGGAAAAAATACACATACCGTTGTAATCGGGCGAGTTTCTACTTTCAGACGCAACAGGAACTTTTGGGTTAGGTCAATCCGTTCGCGAGATATGGGAGTCTGAAGCCAAGAAATGGTTGGGAAGGCAAAAAATTTTTCGCAATTCTGCTGCTCCAAACGCTTAACCAGAATGGCCTAGGGAAAAAATACACATACCGTTGTAATCGGGCGAGTTTCTACTTTCAGATGCAACAGGAATTTTTGGGTTAGGTCAATCCGTTCGCGAGATATGGGAGTTTGAAGCAAAGAAATGGTTGAGAAGACAACAATTTTTTCACACTTCTGCTGCTCCAAACGCTTAACCAGAATGGCCTAGGGAAAAAATACACATACCGTTGTAATCGGGCGAGTTTCTACTTTCAGACGCAACAGGCACTTTTGGGTTAGGTCAATCCGTTCGCGAGATATGGGAGTCTGAAGCCAAGAAATGGTTGGGAAGGCAAAAAATTTTTCGCAATTCTGCTGCTCCAAACGCTTAACCAGAATGGCCTAGGGAAAAAATACACATACCGCTGTAATCGGGCGAGTTTCTACTTTCAGATGCAGTAGGAATTTTTGGGTTAGGTCAATCCGTTCGCGAGATATGGGAGTTTGAAGCCAAGAACTGGTTGAGAAGGCAAAAAATTTTTCGCAATTCTGCTGCTCCAAACGCTAAACCAGAATGGCCTAGGGAAGAAATACACATACCGCTGTAATCGGGCGAGTTTCTACTTTCAGATGCAATAGGAATTTTTGGGTTAGGTCAATCCGTTCGCGAGATATGGGAATTTGAAGCCAAGAAATGGTTGAGAAGGCAAACAATTTTTCGCAATTCTGCTGCTCCAAACGCTTAACCAGAATGGCCTAGGGAAAAAATACGCATACCGTTGTAATCGGGCGAGTTTCTAATTTCAGACGCAGCATGAATTTTTGGGTTTGGTCAATCCGTTCGCGAGATATGGGAGTTTGAATCCAAGAAATGGTTGAGAAGGCAAAAAATTTTTCGCAGTCGTACTGCTCCAAACGCTTAACCAGAATGGCCTAGGGAAGAAATACACATACCGCTGTAATCGGGCGAGTTTCGACTTTCAGATGCAGTAGGAATTTTTGGGTTAGGTCAATCCGTTCGCGAGATATGGGAGTTTGAAGCCATGAAATGTTTGAGAAGGCAAAAATTTTTCGCAATTCTGCTGCTCCAAACGCTTAACCAGAATGGCCTAGGGAAAAAATACACATAGCGTTGTAATCGGGCGAGTTTCTACTTTCAGACGCAATAGGAGTTTTTGTGCTAGGTCAATCCGTTCGCGAGATATGGGAGCTTGAAGGCAAAAAATGGTTGATAAGGCAAAAAATTTTTCGCAATTCTGCTGCTCCTAACGCTGAACCAGTATGGCCTAGGGAAAAAATACACATACCGTTGTAATCGGGCGAGTTTCTACTTTCAGACGCAACAGGAACTTTTGGGTTAGGTCAATCCGTTCGCGAGATATGGGAGTCTGAAGCCAAGAAATGGTTGGGAAGGCAAAAAATTTTTCGCAATTCTGCTGCTCCAAACGCTTAACCAGAATGGCCTAGGGAAAAAATACACATACCGTTGTAATCGGGCGAGTTTCTACTTTCAGATGGAATAGGAATTTTTGGGTTAGGACAATCCGTTCGCGAGATATGGGAGTTTGAAGCCAAGAAATGGTTGAGAAGGCAAAAAATTTTTCGCAATTCTGCTGCTCCAAACGCTTAACCAGAACGGGCTAGGGAAAAAATACACTTACCGTTGTAATCGGGCGAGTTTCTACTTTCAGACGCAACAGGAATTTTTGGGTTAGGACAATCCGTTCGCGAGATATGGGAGTTTGAAGCCAAGAAATGGTTGAGAAGGCAAAATTTTTTTCGCAATTCTGCTGCTCCAAACGCTTAACCAGAATGGCCTAGGGAAAAAATACACATACCGTTGTAATCGGGCGAGTTTCTACTTTCAGATGCAACAGGAATTTTTGGGTTAGATCAATCCGTTCGCGAGATATGGGAGTTTGAAGCAAAGAAATGGTTGAGAAGACAACAATTTTTTCGCAATTCTGCTGCTCCAAACGCTTAACCAGAATGGCCTTGGGAGAAAATACACATACCGTTGTAATCGGGCGAGTTTCTACTTTCAGATGCAACAGGAATTTTTGGGTTAGGTCAATCCGTTCGCGAGATATGGGAGTTTGAAGCCAAGAAATGGTTGAGAAGGCAAAAAATTTTTCGCAATTCTGCTGCACCTAACGCTTAACCAGAATGGCCTAGGGAAAAAATACAGGTACCGCTGTAATCGGGCGAGTTTCTACTTTCAGATGCAATAGGAATTTTGGGTTAGGTCAGTCCGTTCGCGATATATGGGAGTTTGCAGCCAAGAAATGGTTGGGAAGGGAAAAAATTTTTCGCAATTCTGCTGCTCCAAACGCTTAACCAGAATGGCCTAGGGAAAAAATACACATACCGCTGTAATCGGGCGAGTTTCTACTTTCAGATGCAATAGGAATTTTTGGGTTAGGACAATCCGTTCGCGAGATATGGGAGTTTGAAGCCAACAAATGGTTGAGAAGGCAAAAAATTTTTCGCAATTCTGCTGCTCCTAACGCTGAACCAGAATGGCCTAGGGAAAAAATACACATACCGCTGTAATCGGGCGAGTTTCTACTTTCAGTTGCAGTAGGAATTTTTGGGATAGGTCAATCCGTTCGCGAGATATGGGAGTTTGAAGCCAAGAAATGGTTGAGAAGGCAAAAATTTTTCGCAATTCTGCTGCTCCAAACGCTTAACCAGAAAGGCCTAGGGAAAAAATACACATACCGTTGTAATCGGGCGAGTTTCTACTTTCAGACGCAACAGGAACTTTTGGGTTAGGTCAATCCGTTCGCGAGATATGGGAGTCTGAAGCCAAGAAATGGTTGGGAAGGCAAAAAATTTTTCGCAATTCTGCTGCTCCAAACGCTTAACCAGAATGGCCTAGGGAAAAAATACAAATACCGTTGTAATCGGGCGAGTTTCTAATTTCAGACGCAGCAGGAATTTTTGGGTTTGGTCAATCCGTTCGCGAGATATGGGACTTTGAAACTAAGAAATGGTTGAGAAGGCAACAAATTTTTCGAAATTCTGCTGCTCCAAACGCTTAACCAGAATGGCCTAGGGAAATAATACACATACCGTTGTAATCGGGCTAGTTTCTACTTTCAGACGCAACAGGAACTTTTGGGTTAGGTCAATCCGTTCGCGAGATATGGGAGTTTGAAGCCAAGAAATGGTTGAGAAGGCAAAAATTTTTCGCAATTCTGCTGCTCCAAACGCTTAACCAGAATGGCCTAGGGAAAAAATACACATACCGTTGTAATCGGGCGAGTTTCTACTTTCAGACGCAACCGGAACTTTTGGGTTAGGTCAATCCGTTCGCGAGATATGGGAGTCTGAAGCCAAGAAATGGTTGGGAAGGCAAAAAATTTTTCGCAATTCTGCTGCTCCAAACGCTTAACCAGAATGGCCTAGGGACAAAATACACATACCGTTGTAATCGGGCGAGTTTCTACTTTCAGATGCAATAGGAATTTTTGGGTTAGGTCAATCCGTTCGCGAGATATGGGAGTTTGAAGCTAAGAAATGGTTGAGAACAGAACAAATTTTTCGCAATTCTGCTGCTCCAAACGCTTAACCAGAATGGCCTAGGGAAAAAATACAAATACCGTTGGAATCGGGCGAGTTTCTAATTTCAGACGCAGCAGGAATTTTTGGGTTTGGTCAATCCGTTCGCGAGATATGGGACTTTGAAACTAAGAAATGGTTGAGAAGGCAACAAATTTTTCGAAATTCTGCTGCTCCAAACGCTTAACCAGAATGGCCTAGGGAAATAATACACATACCGTTGTAATCGGGCTAGCTTCTACTTTCAGACGCAACAGGAACTTTTGGGTTAGGTCAATCCGTTCGCGAGATATGGGAGTTTGAAGCCAAGAAATGGTTGAGAAGGCAAAAATTTTTCGCAATTCTGCTGCTCCAAACGCTTAACCAGAATGGCCTAGGGAAAAAATACACATACCGTTGTAATCGGGCGAGTTTCTACTTTCAGACGCAACCGGAACTTTTGGGTTAGGTCAATCCGTTCGCGAGATATGGGTGTCTGAAGCCAAGAAATGGTTGGGAAGGCAAAAAATTTTTCGCAATTCTGCTGCTCCAAACGCTTAACCAGAATGGCATAGGGACAAAATACACATACCGTTGTAATCGGGCGAGTTTCTACTTTCAGATGCAATAGGAATTTTTGGGTTAGGTCAATCCGTTCGCGAGATATGGGAGTTTGAAGCCAAGAAATGGTTGAGAAGGCAAAAAATTTTTCGCAATTCTGCTGCTCCAAACGCTTAACCAGAATGGCCTAGGGAAAAAATACACGTACCGCTGTAATCGGGCTAGTTTCTACTTTCAGATGCAATAGGAATTTTTGGGTTAGGTCAATCCGTTCGCGAGATATGGGAGTTTGAAGCTAAGAAATGGTTGAGAACAGAACAAATTTTTCGCAATTCTGCTGCTCCAAACGCTTAACCAGAATGGCCTAGGGAAAAAATACGCATACCGTTGTAATCGGGCGAGTTTCTAATTTCAGACGCAGCAGGAATTATTGGGTTTGGTCAATCCGTTCGCGAGATATGGGACTTTGAAGCTAAGAAATGGTTGAGAAGGCAACAAATTTTTCGCAATTCTGCTGCTCCAAACGCTTAACCAGGATGGCCTAGGGAAAAAATACACATACCGTTGTAATCGGGCGAGTTTCTACTTTCAGACGCAACAGGAACTTTTGGGTTAGGTCAATCCGTTCGCGAGATATGGGAGTCTGAAGCCAAGAAATGGTTGGGAAGGCAAAAAATTTTTCGCAATTCTGCTGCTCCAAACGCTTAACCAGAATGGCCTAGGGAAAAAATACACATACCGTTGTAATCGGGCGAGTTTCTACTTTCAGATGCAATAGGAATTTTTGGGATAGGTCAATCCGTTCGCGAGATATGGGAGTTTGAAGCCAAGAAATGGTTTAGAAGGCAAAAAATTTTTCGCAATTCTGCTGCTCCAAACGCTTAACCAGAATGGCCTAGGGAAAAAGTACACATACCGTTGTAATCGGGCGAGTATCTACTTTCAGACGCAAGAGGAATTTTTGGGTTAGGTCAATCCGTTCGCGAGATATGGGGGTTTGAATCCAAGAAATGGTTGAGAAGGCAAAAAATTTTTCGCAATTCTGCTGCTCCAAACGCTTAACCAGAATGGCCTAGGGAAAAAATACACATACCGTTGTAATCGGCCGAGTTTCTACTTTCAGATGCAACAGGAATTTTTGGGTTAGGTCAATCCGTTCGCGAGATATGGGTGTTTGAAGCTAAGAAATGGTTGAGAACAGAAAAAATTTTTCGCATTCTGCTGCTCCAAACGCTTAACCAGATTGGCCTAGGGAAAAAATACGCATACCGTTGTAATCGGGCGGGTTTCTAATTTCAGACGCAGCATGAATTTTTGGGTTTGGTCAATCCGTTCGCGAGATATGGGAGTTTGAAGCCAAGAAATGGTTGAGAAGGTAAAAAATTTTTCGCAATTCTGCTGCTCCAAACGCTTAACCAGAATGGCCTAGGGAAAAAATACACATACCGTTGTAATCGGGCGAGTTTCTACTTTCAGACGCAATAGGAATTTTTGTGTTAGGTCAATCCGTTCGCGAGATATGGGAGTTTGAAGGCAAGAAATGGTTGATAAGGCAAAAAATTTTTCGCAATTCTGCTGCTCCAAACGCTTAACCAGAATGGCCTAGGGAAAAAGTACACATACCGTTGTAATCGGGCGAGTATCTACTTTCAGACGCAACAGGAATTTTTGGGTTAGGTCAATCCGTTCGCGAGATATGGGGGTTTGAATCCAAGAAATGGTTCAGAACAGAACAAATTTTTCGCAATTCTGCTGCTCCAAACGCTTAACCAGATTGGCCTTGGGAAAAAATACACATACCGTTGTAATCGGGCGAGTCTCTACTTTCAGACGCAACAGGAACTTTTGGGTTAGGTCAATCCGTTCGCGAGATATGGCAGTTTGAAGCCAAGAAATGGTTGAGAAGGCAAAACTTTTTCGCAATTCTGCTGCTCCAAACGCTTAACCAGAATGGCCTAGGGAAAAAATACACATACCGTTGTAATCGGGCGAGTTTCTACTTTCAGACGCAACCGGAACTTTTGGGTTAGGTCAATCCGTTCGCGAGATATGGGAGTCTGAAGCCAAGAAATGGTTGGGAAGGCAAAAAATTTTTCGCAATTCTGCTGCTCCAAACGCTTAACCAGAATGGCCTAGGGACAAAATACACATACCGTTGTAATCGGGCGAGTTTCTACTTTCAGATGCAATAGGAATTTTTGTGTTAGGTCAATCCGTTCGCGAGATATGGGAGTTTGAAGCCAAGAAAGGGTTGAGAAGGCAAAAAATTTTTCGCAATTCTGCTGCTCCAAACGCTTAACCAGAATGGCCTAGGGAAAAAATACGCATACCGTTGTAATCGGGCGAGTTTCTAATTTCAGACGCAGCAGGAATTATTGGGTTTGGTCAATCCGTTCGCGAGATATTGGACTTTGAAGCTAAGAAATGGTTGAGAAGGCAACAAATTTTTCGCAATTCTGCTGCTCCAAACGCTTAACCAGAATGGCATAGGGAAAAAATACACATACCGTTGTAATCGGGCGAGTTTCTACTTTCAGACGCAACAGGAACTTTTGGGTTAGGTCAATCCGTTCGCGAGATATGGGAGTCTGAAGCCAAGAAATGGTTGGGAAGGCAAAAAATTTTTCGCAATTCTGCTGCTCCAAACGCTTAACCAGAATGGCCTAGGGAAAAAATACACATACCGTTGTAATCGGGCGAGTTTCTACTTTCAGATGCAATAGGAATTTTTGGGATAGGTCAATCCGTTCGCGAGATATGGGAGTTTGAAGCCAAGAAATGGTTTAGAAGGCAAAAAATTTTTCGCAATTCTGCTGCTCCAAACGCTTAACCAGAATGGCCTAGGGAAAAAGTACACATACCGTTGTAATCGGGCGAGTATCTACTTTCAGACGCAACAGGAATTTTTGGGTTAGGTCAATCCGTTCGCGAGATATGGGGGTTTGAATCCAAGAAATGGTTGAGAAGGCAAAAAATTTTTCGCAATTCTGCTGCTCCAAACGCTTAACCAGAATGGCCTAGGGAAAAAATACACATACCGTTGTAATCGGCCGAGTTTCTACTTTCAGATGCAACAGGAATTTTTGGGTTAGGTCAATCCGTTCGCGAGATATGGGTGTTTGAAGCTAAGAAATGGTTGAGAACAGAACAAATTTTTCGCAATTCTGCTGCTCCAAACGCTTAACCAGAATGGCCTAGGGAAAAAATACGCATACCGTTGTAATCGGGCGAGTTTCTAATTTCAGACGCAGCAGGAATTATTGGGTTTGGTCAATCCGTTCGCGAGATATTGGACTTTGAAGCTAAGAAATGGTTGAGAAGGCAACAAATTTTTCGCAATTCTGCTGCTCCAAACGCTTAACCAGAATGGCATAGGGAAAAAATACACATACCGTTGTAATCGGGCGAGTTTCTACTTTCAGACGCAACAGGAACTTTTGGGTTAGGTCAATCCGTTCGCGAGATATGGGAGTCTGAAGCCAAGAAATGGTTGGGAAGGCAAAAAATTTTTCGCAATTCTGCTGCTCCAAACGCTTAACCAGAATGGCCTAGGGAAAAAATACACATACCGTTGTAATCGGGCGAGTTTCTACTTTCAGATGCAATAGGAATTTTTGGGATAGGTCAATCCGTTCGCGAGATATGGGAGTTTGAAGCCAAGAAATGGTTTAGAAGGCAAAAAATTTTTCGCAATTCTGCTGCTCCAAACGCTTAACCAGAATGGCCTAGGGAAAAAGTACACATACCGTTGTAATCGGGCGAGTATCTACTTTCAGACGCAACAGGAATTTTTGGGTTAGGTCAATCCGTTCGCGAGATATGGGGGTTTGAATCCAAGAAATGGTTGAGAAGGCAAAAAATTTTTCGCAATTCTGCTGCTCCAAACGCTTAACCAGAATGGCCTAGGGAAAAAATACACATACCGTTGTAATCGGCCGAGTTTCTACTTTCAGATGCAACAGGAATTTTTGGGTTAGGTCAATCCGTTCGCGAGATATGGGTGTTTGAAGCTAAGAAATGGTTGAGAACAGAACAAATTTTTCGCAATTCTGCTGCTCCAAACGCTTAACCAGATTGGCCTAGGGAAAAAATACGCATACCGTTGTAATCGGGCGGGTTTCTAATTTCAGACGCAGCATGAATTTTTGGGTTTGGTCAATCCGTTCGCGAGATATGGGAGTTTGAAGCCAAGAAATGGTTGAGAAGGTAAAAAATTTTTCGCAATTCTGCTGCTCCAAACGCTTAACCAGAATGGCCTAGGGAAAAAATACACATACCGTTGTAATCGGGCGAGTTTCTACTTTCAGACGCAATAGGAATTTTTGTGTTAGGTCAATCCGTTCGCGAGATATGGGAGTTTGAAGGCAAGAAATGGTTGATAAGGCAAAAAATTTTTCGCAATTCTGCTGCTCCAAACGCTTAACCAGAATGGCCTAGGGAAAAAGTACACATACCGTTGTAATCGGGCGAGTATCTACTTTCAGACGCAACAGGAATTTTTGGGTTAGGTCAATCCGTTCGCGAGATATGGGGGTTTGAATCCAGAAAATGGTTGAGAAGGCAAAAAATTTTTCGCAATTCTGCTGCTCCAAACGCTTAACCAGAATGGCCTAGGGAAAAAATACACATACCGTTGTAATCGGCCGAGTTTCTACTTTCAGATGCAACAGGAATTTTTGGGATAGGTCAATCCGTTCGCGAGATATGGGTGTTTGAAGCTAAGAAATGGTTGAGAACAGAACAAATTTTTCGCAATTCTGCTGCTCCAAACGCTTAACCAGATTGGCCTTGGGAAAAAATACACATACCGTTGTAATCGGGCGAGTCTCTACTTTCAGACGCAACAGGAACTTTTGGGTTAGGTCAATCCGTTCGCGAGATATGGGAGTTTGAAGCCAAGAAATGGTTGAGAAGGCAAAACTTTTTCGCAATTCTGCTGCTCCAAACGCTTAACCAGAATGGCCTAGGGAAAAAATACACATACCGTTGTAATCGGGCGAGTTTCTACTTTCAGACGCAACCGTAACTTTTGGGTTAGGTCAATCCGTTCGCGAGATATGGGAGTCTGAAGCCAAGAAATGGTTGGGAAGGCAAAAAATTTTTCGCAATTCTGCTGCTCCAAACGCTTAACCAGAATGGCCTAGGGACAAAATACACATACCGTTGTAATCGGGCGAGTTTCTACTTTCAGATGCAATAGGAATTTTTGGGTTAGGTCAATCCGTTCGCGAGATATGGGAGTTTGAAGCCAAGAAATGGTTGAGAAGGCAAAAAATTTTTCGCAATTCTGCTGCTCCAAACGCTTAACCAGAATGGCCTAGGGAAAAAATACGCATACCGTTGTAATCGGGCGAGTTTCTAATTTCAGACGCAGCAGGAATAATTGGGTTTGGTCAATCCGTTCGCGAGATATGTGACTTTGAAGCTAAGAAATGGTTGAGAAGGCAACAAATTTTTCGCAATTCTGCTGCTCCAAACGCTTAACCAGAATGGCCTAGGGAAAAAATACACATACCGTTGTAATCGGGCTAGTTTCTACTTTCAGATGCAATAGGAATTTTTGGGTTAGGTCAATCCGTTCGCGAGATATGGGAGTTTGAAGCCAAGAAATGGTTTAGAAGGCAAAAAATTTTTCGCAATTCTGCTGCTCCAAACGCTTAACCAGAATGGCCTAGGGAAAAAGTACACATACCGTTGTAATCGGGCGAGTATCTACTTTCAGACGCAACAGGAGTTTTTGGGTTAGGTCAATCCGTTCGCGAGATATGGGTGTTTGAAGCTAAGAAATGGTTGAGAACAGAACAAATTTTTCGCAATTCTGCTGCTCCAAACGCTTAACCAGATTGGCCTAGGGAAAAAATACGCATACCGTTGTAATCGGGCGGGTTTCTAATTTCAGACGCAGCATGAATTTTTGGGTTTGG
Source organism: Ptiloglossa arizonensis (assembly GCF_051014685.1). Taxonomy (NCBI): domain Eukaryota; kingdom Metazoa; phylum Arthropoda; class Insecta; order Hymenoptera; family Colletidae; genus Ptiloglossa; species Ptiloglossa arizonensis. The sequence goes on from NW_027478385.1 coordinate 9,781,262, forward strand.
TCAATCCGTTCGCGAGATATGGGAGTTTGAAGCCAAGAAATGGTTGAGAAGGTAAAAAATTTTTCGCAATTCTGCTGCTCCAAACGCTTAACCAGAATGGCCTAGGGAAAAAATACACATACCGCTGTAATCGGGCGAGTTTCTACTTTCAGATGCAATAGGAATTTTTGGGTTAGGTCAATCCGTTCGCTAGATATGGGAGTTTGAAGCCAAGAAATGGTTGAGAAGGCAAAAAATTTTTCGCAATTCTGCTGCTCCTAACGCTTAACCAGAATGGCCTAGGGAAAAAATACACATACCGTTGTAATCGGGCGAGTTTCTACTTTCAGACGCAACAGGAACTTTTGGGTTAGGTCAATCCGTTCGCGAGATATGGGAGTCTGAAGCCAAGAAATGGTTGGGAAGGCAAAAAATTTTTCGCAATTCTGCTGCTCCAAACGCTTAACCAGAATGGCCTAGGGAAAAAATACACATACCGTTGTAATCGGGCGAGTTTCTACTTTCAGATGCAATAGGAATTTTTGGGTTAGGTCAATCCGTTCGCGAGATATGGGAGTTTGAAGCCAAGAAATGGTTTAGAAGCAAAAAATTTTTCGCAATTCTGCTGCTCCAAACGCTTAACCAGAATGGCCTAGGGAAAAAGTACACATACCGTTGTAATCGGGCGAGTATCTACTTTCAGACGCAACAGGAATTTTTGGGTTAGGTCAATCCGTTCGCGAGATATGGGGGTTTGAATCCAAGAAATGGTTGAGAAGGCAAATAATTTTTCGCAATTCTGCTGCTCCAAACGCTTAACCAGAATGGCCTAGGGAAAAAATACACATACCGTTGTAATCGGCCGGGTTTCTACTTTCAGATGCAACAGGAATTTTTGGGTTAGGTCAATCCGTTCACGAGATATGGGTGTTTGAAGCTAAGAAATGGTTGAGAAGGCAAAAAATTTTTCGCAATTCTGCTGCTCCTAACGCTTAACCAGAATGGCCTAGGAAAAAAATACACATACCGTTGTAATCGGGCGAGTTTCTACTTTCAGACGCAATAGGAATTTTTGTGTTAGGTCAATCCGTTCGCGAGATATGGGAGTTTGAAGCCAAGAAATGGTTGAGAAGGTAAAAAATTTTTCGCAATTCTGCTGCTCCAAACGCTTAACCAGAATGGGCTAGGGAAAAAATACACATACCGTTGTAATCGGGCGAGTTTCTACTTTCAGACGCAATAGGAATTTTTGTGTTAGGTCAATCCGTTCGCGAGATATGGGAGTTTGAAGGCAAGAAATGGTTGATAAGGCAAAAAATTTTTCGCAATTCTGCTGCTCCAAACGCTTAACCAGAATGGGCTAGGGAAAAAATACACATACCGTTGTAATCGGGCGAGTTTCTACTTTCAGACGCAATAGGAATTTTTGTGTTAGGTCAATCCGTTCGCGAGATATGGGAGTTTGAAGGCAAGAAATGGTTGATAAGGCAAAAAATTTTTCGCAATTCTGCTGCTCCAAACGCTTAACCAGAATGGGCTAGGGAAAAAATACACATACCGTTGTAATCGGGCGAGTTTCTACTTTCAGATGCAACAGGAATTTTTGGGTTAGGTCAATCCGTTCGCGAGATATGGGAGTTTGAAGCCAAGAAATGGTTGAGAAGGCAAAAAATTTTTCGCAATTCTGCTGCTCCAAACGCTAAACCAGAATGGCCTAGGGAAGAAATACACATACCGCTGTAATCGGGCGAGTTTCTACTTTCAGATGCAATAGGAATTTTTGGGTTAGGTCAATCCGTTCGCTAGATATGGGAGTTTGAAGCCAAGAAATGGTTGAGAAGGCAAAAAATTTTTCGCAATTCTGCTGCTCCTAACGCTTAACCAGAATGGCCTAGGAAAAAAATACACATACCGTTGTAATCGGGCGAGTTTCTACTTTCAGATGCAATAGGAATTTTTGGGTTAGGTCAATCCGTTCGCGAGATACGGGAGTTTGAGCCAAGAAATGGTTGAGAAGGCAAACAATTTTTCGCAATTCTGCTGCTCCTAACGCTTAACCAGAATGGCCTAGGGAAAAAATACACATACCGTTGTAATCGGGCTAGTTTCTACTTTCAGACGCAACAGGAACTTTTGGGTTAGGTCAATCCGTTCGCGAGATATGGGAGTTTGAAGCCAAGAACTGGTTGAGAAGGCAAAAATTTTTCGCAATTCTGCTGCTCCAAACGCTTAACCAGAATGGCCTAGGGAAAAAATACACATACCGTTGTAATCGGGCGAGTTTCTACTTTCAGACGCAACCGGAACTTTTGGGTTAGGTCAATCCGTTCGCGAGATATGGGAGTCTGAAGCCAAGAAATGGTTGGGAAGGCAAAAAATTTTTCGCAATTCTGCTGCTCCAAACGCTTAACCAGAATGGCCTAGGGACAAAATACACATACCGTTGTAATCGGGCGAGTTTCTACTTTCAGATGCAATAGGAATTTTTGGGTTAGGTCAATCCGTTCGCGAGATATGGGAGTTTGAAGCCAAGAAATGGTTGAGAAGGCAAAAAATTTTTCGCAATTCTGCTGCTCCAAACGCTTAACCAGAATGGCCTAGGGAAAAAATACACGTACCGCTGTAATCGGGCTAGTTTCTACTTTCAGATGCAATAGGAATTTTTGGGTTAGGTCAATCCGTTCGCGAGATATGGGAGTTTGAAGCTAAGAAATGGTTGAGAACAGAACAAATTTTTCGCAATTCTGCTGCTCCAAACGCTTAACCAGAATGGCCTAGGGAAAAAATACAAATACCGTTGGAATCGGGCGAGTTTCTAATTTCAGACGCAGCAGGAATTTTTGGGTTTGGTCAATCCGTTCGCGAGATATGGGACTTTGAAACTAAGAAATGGTTGAGAAGGCAACAAATTTTTCGAAATTCTGCTGCTCCAAACGCTTAACCAGAATGGCCTAGGGAAATAATACACATACCGTTGTAATCGGGCTAGTTTCTACTTTCAGACGCAACAGGAACTTTTGGGTTAGGTCAATCCGTGCGCGAGATATGGGAGTTTGAAGCCAAGAAATGGTTGAGAAGGCAAAAATTTTTCGCAATTCTGCTGCTCCAAACGCTTAACCAGAATGGCCTAGGGAAAAAATACACATACCGTTGTAATCGGGCGAGTTTCTACTTTCAGACGCAACCGGAACTTTTGGGTTAGGTCAATCCGTTCGCGAGATATGGGAGTCTGAAGCCAAGAAATGGTTGGGAAGGCAAAAAATTTTTCGCAATTCTGCTGCTCCAAACGCTTAACCAGAATGGCCTAGGGACAAAATACACATACCGTTGTAATCGGGCGAGTTTCTACTTTCAGATGCAATAGGAATTTTTTGGTTAGGTCAATCCGTTCGCGAGATATGGGAGTTTGAAGCCAAGAAATGGTTGAGAAGGCAAAAAATTTTTCGCAATTCTGCTGCTCCAAACGCTTAACCAGAATGGCCTAGGGAAAAAATACACGTACCGCTGTAATCGGGCTAGTTTCTACTTTCAGATGCAATAGGAATTTTTGGGTTAGGTCAATCCGTTCGCGAGATATGGGAGTTTGAAGCTAAGAAATGGTTGAGAACAGAACAAATTTTTCGCAATTCTGCTGCTCCAAACGCTTAACCAGAATGGCCTAGGGAAAAAATACGCATACCGTTGTAATCGGGCGAGTTTCTAATTTCAGACGCAGCAGGAATTATTGGGTTTGGTCAATCCGTTCGCGAGATATGGGACTTTGAAGCTAAGAAATGGTTGAGAAGGCAACAAATTTTTCGCAATTCTGCTGCTCCAAACGCTTAACCAGAATGGCCTAGGGAAAAAATACACATACCGTTGTAATCGGGCGAGTTTCTACTTTCAGACGCAACAGGAACTTTTGGGTTAGGTCAATCCGTTCGCGAGATATGGGAGTCTGAAGCCAAGAAATGGTTGGGAAGGCAAAAAATTTTTCGCAATTCTGCTGCTCCAAACGCTTAACCAGAATGGCCTAGGGAAAAAATACACATACCGTTGTAATCGGGCGAGTTTCTACTTTCAGATGCAATAGGAATTTTTGGGATAGGTCAATCCGTTCGCGAGATATGGGAGTTTGAAGCCAAGAAATGGTTTAGAAGGCAAAAAATTTTTCGCAATTCTGCTGCTCCAAACGCTTAACCAGAATGGCCTAGGGAAAAAGTACACATACCGTTGTAATCGGGCGAGTATCTACTTTCAGACGCAACAGGAATTTTTGGGTTAGGTCAATCCGTTCGCGAGATATGGGGGTTTGAATCCAAGAAATGGTTGAGAAGGCAAAAAATTTTTCGCAATTCTGCTGCTCCAAACGCTTAACCAGAATGGCCTAGGGAAAAAATACACATACCGTTGTAATCGGCCGAGTTTCTACTTTCAGATGCAACAGGAATTTTTGGGTTAGGTCAATCCGTTCGCGAGATATGGGTGTTTGAAGCTAAGAAATGGTTGAGAACAGAACAAATTTTTCGCAATTCTGCTGCTCCAAACGCTTAACCAGATTGGCCTAGGGAAAAAATACGCATACCGTTGTAATCGGGCGGGTTTCTAATTTCAGACGCAGCATGAATTTTTGGGTTTGGTCAATCCGTTCGCGAGATATGGGAGTTTGAAGCCAAGAAATGGTTGAGAAGGTAAAAAATTTTTCGCAATTCTGCTGCTCCAAACGCTTAACCAGAATGGCCTAGGGAAAAAATACACATACCGTTGTAATCGGGCGAGTTTCTACTTTCAGACGCAATAGGAATTTTTGTGTTAGGTCAATCCGTTCGCGAGATATGGGAGTCTGAAGCCAAGAAATGGTTGGGAAGGCAAAAAATTTTTCGCAATTCTGCTGCTCCAAACGCTTAACCAGATTGGCCTTGGGAAAAAATACACATACCGTTGTAATCGGGCGAGTCTCTACTTTCAGACGCAACCGGAACTTTTGGGTTAGGTCAATCCGTTCGCGAGATATGGGAGTCTGAAGCCAAGAAATGGTTGGGAAGGCAAAAAATTTTTCGCAATTCTGCTGCTCCAAACGCTTAACCAGAATGGCCTAGGGACAAAATACACATACCGTTGTAATCGGGCGAGTTTCTACTTTCAGATGCAATAGGAATTTTTGGGTTAGGTCAATCCGTTCGCGAGATATGGGAGTTTGAAGCCAAGAAATGGTTGAGAGGGCAAAAAATTTTTCGCAATTCTGCTGCTCCAAACGCTTAACCAGAATGGCCTAGGGAAAAAATACGCATACCGTTGTAATCGGGCGAGTTTCTAATTTCAGACGCAGCAGGAATTATTGGGTTTGGTCAATCCGTTCGCGAGATATGGGACTTTGAAGCTAAGAAATGGTTGAGAAGGCAACAAATTTTTCGCAATTCTGCTGCTCCAAACGCTTAACCAGAATGGCCTAGGGAAAAAATACACATACCGTTGTAATCGGGCGAGTTTCTACTTTCAGACGCAACAGGAACTTTTGGGTTAGGTCAATCCGTTCGCGAGATATTGGAGTCTGAAGCCAAGAAATGGTTGGGAAGGCAAAAAATTTTTCGCAATTCTGCTGCTCCAAACGCTTAACCAGAATGGCCTAGGGAAAAAATACACATACCGTTGTAATCGGGCTAGTTTCTACTTTCAGATGCAATAGGAATTTTTGGGTTAGGTCAATCCGTTCGCGAGATATGGGAGTTTGAAGCCAAGAAATGGTTTAGAAGGCAAAAAATTTTTCGCAATTCTGCTGCTCCAAACGCTTAACCAGAATGGCCTAGGGAAAAAGTACACATACCGTTGTAATCGGGCGAGTATCTACTTTCAGACGCGACAGGAATTTTTGGGTTAGGTCAATCCGTTCGCGAGATATGGGGGTTTGAATCCAAGAAATGGTTGAGAAGGCAAAAAATTTTTCGCAATTCTGCTGCTCCAAACGCTTAACCAGAATGGCCTAGGGAAAAAATACACATACCGTTGTAATCGGCCGAATTTCTACTTTCAGATGCAACAGGAATTTTTGGGTTAGGTCAATCCGTTCGCGAGATATGGGTGTTTGAAGCTAAGAAATGGTTGAGAACAGAACAAATTTTTCGCAATTCTGCTGCTCCAAACGCTTAACCAGATTGGCCTAGGGAAAAAATACGCATACCGTTGTAATCGGGCGGGTTTCTAATTTCAGACGCAGCATGAATTTTTGGGTTTGGTCAATCCGTTCGCGAGATATGGGAGTTTGAAGCCAAGAAATGGTTGAGAAGGTAAAAAATTTTTCGCAATTCTGCTGCTCCAAACGCTTAACCAGAATGGCCTAGGGAAAAAATACACATACCGTTGTAATCGGGCGAGTTTCTACTTTCAGACGCAATAGGAATTTTTGTGTTAGGTCAATCCGTTCGCGAGATATGGGAGTTTGAAGGCAAGAAATGGTTGATAAGGCAAAAAATTTTTCGCAATTCTGCTGCTCCAAACGCTTAACCAGAATGGGCTAGGGAAAAAAAACACATACCGCTGTAATCGGGCGAGTTTCTACTTTCAGATGCAACAGGAATTTTTGGGTTAGGTCAATCCGTTCGCGAGATATGGGAGTTTGAAGCCAAGAAATGGTTGAGAAGGCAAAAAATTTTTCGCAATTCTGCTGCTCCAAATGCTAAACCAGAATGGCCTAGGGAAGAAATACACATACCGCTGTAATCGGGCGAGTTTCTACTTTCAGATGCAATAGGAATTTTTGGGTTAGGTCAATCCGTTCGCTAGATATGGGAGTTTGAAGCCAAGAAATGGTTGAGAAGGCAAAAAATTTTTCGCAATTCTGCTGCTCCTAACGCTTAACCAGAATGGCCTAGGGAAAAAATACACATACCGTTGTAATCGGGCGAGTTTCTACTTTCAGACGCAACAGGAACTTTTGGGTTAGGTCAATCCGTTCGCGAGATATGGGAGTCTGAAGCCAAGAAATGGTTGGGAAGGCAAAAAATTTTTCGCAATTCTGCTGCTCCAAACGCTTAACCAGAATGGCCTAGGGAAAAAATACACATACCGTTGTAATCGGGCGAGTTTCTACTTTCAGATGCAATAGGAATTTTTGGGTTAGGTCAATCCGTTCGCGAGATATGGGAGTTTGAAGCCAGGAAATGGTTTAGAAGCAAAAAATTTTTCGCAATTCTGCTGCTCCAAACGCTTAACCAGAATGGCCTAGGGAAAAAGTACACATACCGTTGTAATCGGGCGAGTATCTACTTTCAGACGCAACAGGAATTTTTGGGTTAGGTCAATCCGTTCGCGAGATATGGGGGTTTGAATCCAAGAAATGGTTGAGAAGGCAAATAATTTATCGCAATTCTGCTGCTCCAAACGCTTAACCAGAATGGCCTAGGGAAAAAATACACATACCGTTGTAATCGGCCGAGTTTCTACTTTCAGATGCAACAGGAATTTTTGGGTTAGGTCAATCCGTTCACGAGATATGGGTGTTTGAAGCTAAGAAATGGTTGAGAACAGAACAAATTTTTCGCAATTCTGCTGCTCCAAACGCTTAACCAGATTGGCCTAGGGAAAAAATACGCATACCGTTGTAATCGGGCGAGTTTCTAATTTCAGACGCAGTATGAATTTTTGGGTTTGGTCAATCCGTTCGCCAGATATGGGAGTTTGAAGCCAAGAAATGGTTGAGAAGGTAAAAAATTTTTCGCAATTCTGCTGCTCCAAACGCTTAACCAGAATGGGCTAGGGAAAAAATACGCATACCGTTGTAATCGGGCGGGTTTCTAATTTCAGACGCAGCATGAATTTTTGGGTTTGGTCAATCCGTTCGCGAGATATGGGAGTTTGAAGCCAAGAAATGGTTGAGAAGGTAAAAAATTTTTCGCAATTCTGCTGCTCCAAACGCTTAACCAGAATGGCCTAGGGAAAAAATACACATACCGTTGTAATCGGGCGAGTTTCTACTTTCAGACGCAATAGGAATTTTTGTGTTAGGTCAATCCGTTCGCGAGATATGGGAGTTTGAAGGCAAGAAATGGTTGATAAGGCAAAAAATTTTTCGCAATTCTGCTGCTCCAAACGCTTAACCAGAATGGGCTAGGGAAAAAAAACACATACCGCTGTAATCGGGCGAGTTTCTACTTTCAGATGCAACAGGAATTTTTGGGTTAGGTCAATCCGTTCGCGAGATATGGGAGTTTGAAGCCAAGAAATGGTTGAGAAGGCAAAAAATTTTTCGCAATTCTGCTGCTCCAAATGCTAAACCAGAATGGCCTAGGGAAGAAATACACATACCGCTGTAATCGGGCGAGTTTCTACTTTCAGATGCAATAGGAATTTTTGGGTTAGGTCAATCCGTTCGCTAGATATGGGAGTTTGAAGCCAAGAAATGGTTGAGAAGGCAAAAAATTTTTCGCAATTCTGCTGCTCCTAACGCTTAACCAGAATGGCCTAGGGAAAAAATACACATACCGTTGTAATCGGGCGAGTTTCTACTTTCAGACGCAACAGGAACTTTTGGGTTAGGTCAATCCGTTCGCGAGATATGGGAGTCTGAAGCCAAGAAATGGTTGGGAAGGCAAAAAATTTTTCGCAATTCTGCTGCTCCAAACGCTTAACCAGAATGGCCTAGGGAAAAAATACACATACCGTTGTAATCGGGCGAGTTTCTACTTTCAGATGCAATAGGAATTTTTGGGTTAGGTCAATCCGTTCGCGAGATATGGGAGTTTGAAGCCAAGAAATGGTTGAGAAGGCAAAAAATTTTTCGCAATTCTGCTGCTCCAAATGCTAAACCAGAATGGCCTAGGGAAGAAATACACATACCGCTGTAATCGGGCGAGTTTCTACTTTCAGATGCAATAGGAATTTTTGGGTTAGGTCAATCCGTTCGCTAGATATGGGAGTTTGAAGCCAAGAAATGGTTGAGAAGGCAAAAAATTTTTCGCAATTCTGCTGCTCCTAACGCTTAACCAGAATGGCCTAGGGAAAAAATACACATACCGTTGTAATCGGGCGAGTTTCTACTTTCAGACGCAACAGGAACTTTTGGGTTAGGTCAATCCGTTCGCGAGATATGGGAGTCTGAAGCCAAGAAATGGTTGGGAAGGCAAAAAATTTTTCGCAATTCTGCTGCTCCAAACGCTTAACCAGAATGGCCTAGGGAAAAAATACACATACCGTTGTAATCGGGCGAGTTTCTACTTTCAGATGCAATAGGAATTTTTGGGTTAGGTCAATCCGTTCGCGAGATATGGGAGTTTGAAGCCAGGAAATGGTTTAGAAGCAAAAAATTTTTCGCAATTCTGCTGCTCCAAACGCTTAACCGGAATGGCCTAGGGAAAAAGTACACATACCGTTGTAATCGGGCGAGTATCTACTTTCAGACGCAACAGGAATTTTTGGGTTAGGTCAATCCGTTCGCGAGATATGGGGGTTTGAATCCAAGAAATGGTTGAGAAGGCAAATAATTTTTCGCAATTCTGCTGCTCCAAACGCTTAACCAGAATGGCCTAGGGAAAAAATACACATACCGTTGTAATCGGCCGAGTTTCTACTTTCAGATGCAACAGGAATTTTTGGGTTAGGTCAATCCGTTCACGAGATATGGGTGTTTGAAGCTAAGAAATGGTTGAGAACAGAACAAATTTTTCGCAATTCTGCTGCTCCAAACGCTTAACCAGATTGGCCTAGGGAAAAAATACGCATACCGTTGTAATCGGGCGAGTTTCTAATTTCAGACGCAGTATGAATTTTTGGGTTTGGTCAATCCGTTCGCCAGATATGGGAGTTTGAAGCCAAGAAATGGTTGAGAAGGTAAAAAATTTTTCGCAATTCTGCTGCTCCAAACGCTTAACCAGAATGGGCTAGGGAAAAAATACACATACCGTTGTAATGGGGCGAGTTTCTACTTTCAGATGCAATAGGAATTTTTGGGTTAGGTCAATCCGTTCGCGAGATACGGGAGTTTGAAGCCAAGAAATGGTTGAGAAGGCAAACAATTTTTCGCAATTCTGCTGCTCCTAACGCTTAACCAGAATGGCCTAGGGAAAAAATACACATACCGTTGTAATCGGGCGAGTTTCTACTTTCAGACGCAACATGAACTTTTGGGTTAGGTCAATCCGTTCGCGAGATATGGGAGTCTGAAGCCAAGAAATGGTTGAGAAGAAAACAAATTTTTCGCACTTCTGCTGCCCCAAACGCTTAACCAGAATGGCCTTGGGAGAAAATACACATACCGTTGTAATCGGGCGAGTTTCTACTTTCAGATGCAACAGGAATTTTTGGGTTAGGTCAATCCGTTCGCGAGATTTGGGAGTTTGAAACCAAGAAATGGTTGAGAAGGCAAAAAATTCTTCGCAATTCTGCTGCTCTAAACGCTTAACCAGAATGGCATAGGGAAAAAATACACGTACCGTTGTAATCGGGCGAGTTTCTACTTTCAGATGCAATAGGAATTTTGGGTTAGGTCAGTCCGTTCGCGAGATAAGGGAGTTTGATGCCAAAAAAATGGTTGAGAATGCAAAAAATTTTTCGCAATTCTGCTGTTCCAAACGCTTAACCAGAATGGCCTAGGGAAAAAATACACATACCGCTGTAATCGGGCGAGTTTCTACTTTCAGAAGCAGTAAGAATTTTTGGGTTAGGTCAATCCGTTCGCGAGATATGGGAGTTTGAAGTCAAGAAATGGTTGAGAAGGCAAAAAATTTTTCGCAATTCTGCTGCTCCAAACGCTTAACCAGAATGGCCTAGGGAAAAATTCACATACCGTTGTAATCGGGCGAGTTTCTACTTTCAGACGCAACAGGAATTTTTGGGTTTGGTCAATCCGTTCGCGAGATATGGGAGGTTGAATCCAAGAAATGGTTGAGAAGGCAAAAAATATTTCGCAATTCTGCTGCTCCAAACGCTTAACCAGAATGGCCTAGGGAAAAAATACACATATCGCTGTAATCGGGCGAGTTTATACTTTCAGATGCAGTTGGAATTTTTGGGTTAGGTCAATCCGTTCGCGAGATATGGGAGTTTGAAGCCAAGAAATGGTTTAGAAGGCAAAAAATTTTTCGCAATTCTGCTGCTCCAAACGCTTAACCAGAAAGCCCTAGGGAAAAAAAACATATACCGTTGTAATCGGGCGAGTATCTACTTTCAGACGCAACAGGAATTTTTGGGTAAGGTCAATCCGTTCGCGAGATATGGGGGTTTGAAGCTAAGAAATGGTTGAGAACAGAACAAATTTTTCGCAATTCTGCTGCTCCACCCGCTTAACCAGATTGGCCTAGGGAAAAAATACGCATACCGTTGTAATCGGGCGAGTTTCTAATTTCAGACGCAGCATGAATTTTTGGGTTTGGTCAATCCGTTCGCGAGATATGGGTGTTGGATGCTAAGAAATGGTTGAGAACAGAACAAATTTTTCGCAATTTTGCTACTCCACACGCTTAACCAGTTTGGCCTAGGGAAAAAATACACATACCGTTGTAATCGGGCGAGTTTCTACTTTCAGACGCAACATGAACTTTTGGGTTATGTCAATCCGTTCGCGAGATATGGGTGTTGGATGCTAAGAAATGGTTGAGAACAGAACAAATTTTTCGCAATTTTGCTACTCCACACGCTTAACCAGTTTGGCCTAGGAAAAAAATACACATACCGTTGTAATCGGGCGAGTTTCTACTTTCAGACGCAACATGAACTTTTGGGTTATGTCAATCCGTTCGCGAGAAATGGGAGTCTGAAGCCAAGAAATGGTTGGGAAGGGAAAAAATTATTCGCAATTCTGCTGCTCCAAACGCTTAACCAGAATGGCCTAGGGAAAAAATACACATACCGTTGTAATCGGGCGAGTTTCCACTTTCAGATGCAGTAGGAATTTTTGGGTTAGGTCAATCCGTTCGCGAGATATGGGAGTTTGAAGCCAAGAAATGGTTGAGAAGGCAAAAAATTTTTCGCAATTCTGCTGCTCCAAACGCCAAACCAGAGTGGCCTAGGGAAGAAATACACATACCGCTGTAATCGGGCGAGTTTCTACTTTCAGATGCAATAGGAATTTTTGGGTTAGGACAATCCGTTCGCGAGATATGGTTGTTTGAAGCCAAGAAATGGTTGAGAAGGCAAAAAATTTTCCGCAATTCTGCTGCTCCAAACGCTTAACCAGAATGGCCTAGGGAAAAAATACACATACCGTTGTAATCGGGCGAGTTTCTACTTTCAGACGCAACATGAACTTTTGGGTTAGGTCAATCCGTTCGCGAGATATGGGAGTCTGAAGCCAAGAAATGGTTGGGAAGGGAAAAAATTATTCGCAATTCTGCTGCTCCAAACGCTTAACCAGAATGGCCTAGGGAAAAAATACACATACCGTTGTAATCGGGCGAGTTTCGACTTTCAGATGCAGTAGGAATTTTTGGGTTAGGTCAATCCGTTCGCGAGATATGGGAGTTTGAAGCCAAGAAATGGTTGAGAAGGCAAAAAATTTTCCGCAATTCTGCTGCTCCAAACGCTTAACCAGAATGGCCTAGGGAAAAAATACACATACCGCTGTAATCGGGCGAGTTTCTACTTTCAGAAGCAGTAAGAATTTTTGGGTTAGGTCAATCCGTTCGCGAGATATGGGAGTTTGAAGCCAAGAAATGGTTGAGAAGGCAAAAAATTTTTCGCAATTCTGCTGCTCCAAACGCTTAACCAGAATGGCCTAGGGAAAAAATTCACATACCGTTGTAATCGGGCGAGTTTCTACTTTCAGACGCAACAGGAATTTTTGGGTTAGGTCAATCCGTTCGCGAGATATGGGAGGTTGAATCCAAGAAATGGTTGAGAAGGCAAAAAATATTTCGCAATTCTGCTGCTCCAAACGCTTAACCAGAATGGCCCAGGGAAAAAATACACATATCGCTGTAATCGGGCGAGTTTATACTTTCAGATGCAGTAGGAATTTTTGGGTTAGGTCAATCCGTTCGCGAGATATGGGAGTTTGAAGCCAAGAAATGGTTTAGAAGGCAAAAAATTTTTCGCAATTCTGCTGCTCCGAACGCTTAACCAGAATGCCCTAGGGAAAAAAAACATATACCGTTGTACTCGGGCGAGTATCTACTTTCAGACGCAACAGGAATTTTTGGGTTAGGTCAATCCGTTCGCGAGATATGGGGGTTTGAATCCAAGAAATGGTTGAGAAGGCAAAAAATTTTTCGCAATTCTGCTGCTCCAAACGCTTAACCAGAATGGCCTAGGGAAAAAATGCACATACCGTTGTAATCGGCCGAGTTTCTACTTTCAGATGCAACAGGAATTTTTGGGTTAGGTCAATCCTTTCGCGAGATATGGGTGTTTGAAGCTAAGAAATGGTTGAGAACAGAACAAATTTTTCGCAATTCTGCTGCTCCACACGCTTAACCAGATTGGCCTAGGGAAAAAGTACGCATACCGTTGTAATCGGGCGAGTTTCTAATTTCAGACGCAGCATGAATTTTTGGGTTTGGTCAATCCGTTCGCGAGACATGGGAGTTTGAAGCCAAGAAATGGTGGAGAAGGTAAAAAATTTTTCGCAATTCTGCTGCTCCAAACGCTTAATCAGAATGGCCTAGGGAAAAAATACACATACCGTTGTAATCGGGCGAGTTTCTACTTTCAGACGCAATAGGAATTTTTGTGTTAGGTCAATCCGTTCGCGAGATATGGGAGTTTGAAGGCAAGAAATGGTTGATAAGGCAAAAAATTTTTCGCAATTCTGCTGCTCCAAACGCTTAACCAGAATGGCCTAGGGAAAAAATACACATACCGTTGTAATCGGGCGAGTTTCTACTTTCAGATGCAATAGGAATTTTTGGGTTAGGTCAATCCGTTCGCGAGATATGGGAATTTGAAGCGAAGAAATGGTTGAGAAGGCAACAAATTTTTCGCAATTCTGCTGCTCCAAACGCTAAACCAGAATGGCCTAGGGAAGAAATACACATACCGCTGTAATCGGGCGAGTTTCTACTTTCAGATGCAATAGGAATTTTTGGGTTAGGTCAATCCGTTCGCGAGATACGGGAGTTTGAAGCCAAGAAATGGTTGAGAAGGCAAAAAATTTTTCGCAATTCTCCTGCTCCTAACGCTTAACCAGAATGGCCTAGGGAAAAAATACACATACCGTTGTAATCGGGCGAGTTTCTACTTTCAGACGCAACATGAACTTTTGGGTTAGGTCAATCCGTTCGCGAGATATGGGAGTCTGAAACCAAGAAATTGTTGGGAAGGGAAAAAATTATTCGCCATTCTGCTGCTCCAAACGCTTAACCAGAATGGCCTAGGGAAAAAATACACATACCGTTGTAATCGGGCGAGTTTCTACTTTCAAACGCAACTGGAATTTTTGGGTTAGGTCAATCCGTTCGTGAGATATGGGAGTTTGAAGCCAAGAAATGGTTGAGAAGGCATAAAATTTTTCGCATTGCTGCTGCTCCAAACGCTTAACCAGAATGGCCTAGGGAAAAATACACATGCCGCTGTAGTCGGGCGGGTTTCTACTTTCAGATGCAATAGGAATTTTTGGGTTAGGTCAATCCGTTCGCGAGATGTGGGAGTTTGAAACTAAGAAATGGTTGAGAAGACAACAAATTTTTCGCAATTCTGCTGCTCCAAACGCTTAACCAGAATGGCCTAGGGAAAAAATACACATACCGTTGTAATCGGGCGAGTTTCTACTTTCAGACGCAATAGGAATTTTTGGGTTAGGTCAATCCGTTCGCGAGATATGGGAGTTTGAAGGCAAGAAATGGTTGAGAAGGCAAAAAATTTTTCGCAATTCTGCTGCTCCAAACGCTTAACCAGAATGGCCTCAAGGAAAAATACACGTTTCGTTGTAATCGGGCGAGTTTCTACTTTCAAATGCAATAGGAATTTTTGGGTTAGGCCAATCCGTTCGCGCGATATGGGAGTTTGAAGCCAAGAAATGGTTGAGAAGGCAAAAAATTTTTCGCAATTCTGCTGCTCCAAACGCTTAACCAGAATGGCCTAGGGAAAAAATACACATACCGTTGTAATCGGCCGAGTTTCTACTTTCAGATGCAACAGGAATTTTTGGGTTAGGTCATTCCGTTCGCGAGATATGGTTGTTTGAAGCTAAAAAATGGTTGAGAACAGAACAAATTTTTCGCAATTCTGCTGCTCCACCCGCTTAACCAGATTGGCCTAGGGAAAAAATACGCATACCGTTGTAATCGGGCGAGTTTCTAATTTCAGACGCAGCATGAATTTTTGGGTTTGGTCAATCCGTTCGCGAGACATGGGAGTTTGAAGCCAAGAAATGGTTGAGAAGGTAAAAAATTTTTCGCAATTCTGCTGCTCCAAACGCTTAACCAGACTGGCCTAGGGAAAAAATACACATACCGTTGTAATCGGGCGAGTTTCTACTTTCAGACGCAATAGGAATTTTTGTGTTAGGTCAATCCGTTCGCGAGATATGGGAGTTTGAAGGCAAGAAATGGTTGATAAGGCAAAAAATTTTTCGCAATTCTGCTGCTCCAAACGCTTAACCAGAATGGCCTAGGGAAAAAATACACATACCGTTGTAATCGGGCGAGTTTCTACTTTCAGATGCAATAGGAATTTTTGGGTTAGGTCAATCCGTTCGCGAGATATGGGAATTTGAAGCGAAGAAATGGTTGAGAAGGCAACAAATTTTTCGCAATTCTGCTGCTCCAAACGCTAAACCAGAATGGCCTAGGGAAGAAATACACATACCGCTGTAATCGGGCGAGTTTCTACTTTCAGATGCAATAGGAATTTTTGGGTTAGGTCAATCCGTTCGCGAGATACGGGAGTTTGAAGCCAAGAAATGGTTGAGAAGGCAAAAAATTTTTCGCAATTCTGCTTCTCCTAACGCTTAACCAGAATGGCCTAGGGAAAAAATACACATACCGTTGTAATCGGGCGAGTTTCTACTTTCAGACGCAACATGAACTTGTGGGTTAGGTCAATCCGTTCGCGAGATATGGGAGTCTGAAGCCAAGAAATTGTTGGGAAGGGAAAAAATTATTCGCAATTCTGCTGCTCCAAACGCTTAACCAGAATGGCCTAGGGAAAAAATACACATACCGTTGTAATCGGGCGAGTTTCTACTTTCAAACGCAACTGGAATTTTTGGGTTAGGTCAATCCGTTCGCGAGATATGGGAGTTTGAAGCCAAGAAATGGTTGAGAAGGCATAAAATTTTTCGCATTGCTGCTGCTCCAAACGCTTAACCAGAATGGCCTAGGGAAAAATACACATGCCGCTGTAGTCGGGCGAGTTTCTGCTTTCAGATGCAATAGGAATTTTTGGGTTAGGACAATCCGTTCGCGAGATATGGGAGTTTGAAGCCAAGAAATGGTTGAGAAGGCAAAAAATTTTCTGCAATTCTGCTGCTCCAAACGCTTAACCAGAATGGCCTAGGGAAAAAATACACATACCGTTGTAATCGGGCGAGTTTCTACTTTCAGATGCAATAGGAATTTTTGGGTTAGGTCAATCCGTTCGCGAGATATGGGAATTTGAAGCGAAGAAATGGTTGAGAAGGCAAAAAATTTTTCGCAATTCTGCTGCTCCAAACGCTTAACCAGAATGGCCTAGGGAAAAAATACACATACCGTTGTAATCGGGCGAGTTTCTACTTTCAGACGCAACAGGAACATTTGGGTTAGGTCAATCCGTTCGCGAGATATGGGGGTCTGAAGCCAAGAAATTGTTGGGAAGGGAAAAAATTATTCGCAATTCTGCTGCTCCAAACGCTTAACCAGAATGGCCTCAGGGAAAAATACACGTATCGTTGTAATCGGGCGAGTTTCTACTTTCAAATGCAATAGGAATTTTTGGGTTAGGTCAATCCGTTCGCGAGATATGGGAGTTTGAAGCCAAGAAATGGTAGAGAAGGCAAAAAAGTTTTCACAATTCTGCTGCTCCAAACGCTTAACCAGAATGGCCTAGGCAAAAAATACACATAGCGTTGTAATCGGGCGAGTTTCTACTTTCGGATGCAATAGGAATTTTTGGGTTAGGTCAATCCGTTCGCGAGATATGGGAGTTTGAAGCTAAGAAATGGTTGAGAAGGCAAAAAATTTTTCGCAATTCTGCTGCTCCAAACGCTTAACCAGAATGGCCTCAAGGAAAAATACACGTTTCGTTGTAATCGGGCGAGTTTCTACTTTCAAATGCAATAGGAATTTTTGGGTTAGGCCAATCCGTTCGCGCGATATGGGAGTTTGAACCCAAGAAATGGTTGAGAAGGCAAAAAATTTTTCGCAATTCTGCTGCTCCAAACGCTTAACCAGAATGGCCTAGGGAAAAAATACACATACCGTTGTAATCGGCCGAGTTTCTACTTTCAGATGCAACAGGAATTTTTGGGTTAGGTCATTCCGTTCGCGAGATATGGGTGTTTGAAGCTAAGAAATGGTTGAGAACAGAACAAATTTTTCGCAATTCTGCTGCTCCACCCGCTTAACCAGATTGGCCTAGGGAAAAAATACGCATACCGTTGTAATCGGGCGAGTTTCTAATTTCAGACGCAGCATGAATTTTTGGGTTTGGTCAATCCGTTCGCGAGACATGGGAGTTTGAAGCCAAGAAATGGTTGAGAAGGTAAAAAATTTTTCGCAATTCTGCTGCTCCAAACGCTTAACCAGAATGGCCTAGGGAAAAAATACACATACCGTTGTAATCGGGCGAGTTTCTACTTTCAGACGCAATAGGAATTTTTGTGTTAGGTCAATCCGTTCGCGAGAAATGGGAGTTTGAAGGCAAGAAATGGTTGATAAGGCAAAAAATTTTTCGCAATTCTGCTGCTCCAAACGCTTAACCAGAATGGCCTAGGGAAAAAATACACATACCGTTGTAATCGGGCGAGTTTCTACTTTCAGATGCAATAGGAATTTTTGGGTTAGGTCAATCCGTTCGCGAGATATGGGAATTTGAAGCGAAGAAATGGTTGAGAAGGCAACAAATTTTTCGCAATTCTGCTGCTCCAAACGCTAAACCAGAATGGCCTAGGGAAGAAATACACATACCGCTGTAATCGGGCGAGTTTCTACTTTCAGATGCAATAGGAATTTTTGGGTTAGGTCAATCCGTTCGCGAGATACGGGAGTTTGAAGCCAAGAAATGGTTGAGAAGGCAAAAAATTTTTCGCAATTCTGCTGCTCCTAACGCTTAACCAGAATGGCCTAGGGAAAAAATACACATACCGTTGTAATCGGGCGAGTTTCTACTTTCAGACGCAACATGAACTTGTGGGTTAGGTCAATCCGTTCGCGAGATATGGGAGTCTGAAGCCAAGAAATTGTTGGGAAGGGAAAAAATTATTCGCAATTCTGCTGCTCCAAACGCTTAACCAGAATGGCCTAGGGAAAAAATACACATACCGTTGTAATCGGGCGAGTTTCTACTTTCAAACGCAACTGGAATTTTTGGGTTAGGTCAATCCGTTCGCGAGATATGGGAGTTTGAAGCCAAGAAATGGTTGAGAAGGCATAAAATTTTTCGCAATTCTGCTGCTCCAAACGCTTAACCAGAATGGCCTAGGGAAAAAATACACATACCGTTGTAATCGGGCGAGTTTCTACTTTCAGATGCAATAGGAATTTTTGGGTTAGGTCAATCCGTTCGCGAGATATGGGAATTTGAAGCGAAGAAATGGTTGATAAGGCAAAAAATTTTTCGCAATTCTGCTGCTCCAAACGCTTAACCAGAATGGCCTAGGGAAAAAATACACATACCGTTGTAATCGGGCGAGTTTCTACTTTCAGACGCAACAGGAACATTTGGGTTAGGTCAATCCGTTCGCGAGATATGGGGGTCTGAAGCCAAGAAATTGTTGGGAAGGGAAAAAATTATTCGCAATTCTGCTGCTCCAAACGCTTAACCAGAATGGCCTCAGGGAAAAATACACGTATCGTTGTAATCGGGCGAGTTTCTACTTTCAAATGCAATAGGAATTTTTGGGTTAGGTCAATCCGTTCGCGATATATGGGAGTTTGAAGCCAAGAAATGGTAGAGAAGGCAAAAAAGTTTTCACAATTCTGCTGCTCCAAACGCTTAACCAGAATGGCCTAGGCAAAAAATACACATAGCGTTGTAATCGGGCGAGTTTCTACTTTCGGATGCAATAGGAATTTTTGGGTTAGGTCAATCCGTTCGCGAGATATGGGAGTTTGAAGCCAAGAAATGGTTGAGAAGGCAAAAAATTTTTCGCAATTCTGCTGCTCCAAACGCTTAACCAGAATGGCCTCAAGGAAAAATACACGTTTCGTTGTAATCGGGCGAGTTTCTACTTTCAAATGCAATAGGAATTTTTGGGATAGGCCAATCCGTTCGCGCGATATGGGAGTTTGAAGCCAAGAAATGGTTGAGAAGGCAAAAAATTTTTCGCAATTCTGCTGCTCCAAACGCTTAACCAGAATGGCCTAGGGAAAAAATACACATACCGTTGTAATCGGCCGAGTTTCTACTTTCAGATGCAACAGGAATTTTTGGGTTAGGTCATTCCGTTCGCGAGATATGGGTCTTTGAAGCTAAGAAATGGTTGAGAACAGAACAAATTTTTCGCAATTCTGCTGCTCCACCCGCTTAACCAGATTGGCCTAGGGAAAAAATACGCATACCGTTGTAATCGGGCGAGTTTCTAATTTCAGACGCAGCATGAATTTTTGGGTTTGGTCAATCCGTTCGCGAGACATGGGAGTTTGAAGCCAAGAAATGGTTGAGAAGGTAAAAAATTTTTCGCAATTCTGCTGCTCCAAACGCTTAACCAGAATGGCCTAGGGAAAAAATACACATACCGTTGTAATCGGGCGAGTTTCTACTTTCAGACGCAATAGGAATTTTTGTGTTAGGTCAATCCGTTCGCGAGATATGGGAGTTTGAAGGCAAGAAATGGTTGATAAGGCAAAAAATTTTTCGCAATTCTGCTGCTCCAAACGCTTAACCAGAATGGCCTAGGGAAAAAATACACATAACGTTGTAATCGGGCGAGTTTCTACTTTCAGATGCAATAGGAATTTTTGGGTTAGGTCAATCCGTTCGCGAGATATGGGAATTTGAAGCGAAGAAATGGTTGAGAAGGCAACAAATTTTTCGCAATTCTGCTGCTCCAAACGCTAAACCAGAA
Source organism: Ptiloglossa arizonensis (assembly GCF_051014685.1). NCBI lineage: Eukaryota > Metazoa > Arthropoda > Insecta > Hymenoptera > Colletidae > Ptiloglossa > Ptiloglossa arizonensis. The sequence continues at coordinate 9,801,351 of NW_027478385.1, forward strand.
TGGCCTAGGGAAGAAATACACATACCGCTGTAATCGGGCGAGTTTCTACTTTCAGATGCAATAGGAATTTTTGGGTTAGGTCAATCCGTTCGCGAGATACGGGAGTTTGAAGCCAAGAAATGGTTGAGAAGGCAAAAAATTTTTCGCAAATCTGCTGCTCCTAACGCTTAACCAGAATGGCCTAGGGAAAAAATACACATACCGTTGTAATCGGGCGAGTTTCTACTTTCAGACGCAACATGAACTTGTGGGTTAGGTCAATCCGTTCGCGAGATATGGGAGTCTGAAGCCAAGAAATTGTTGGGAAGGGAAAAAATTATTCGCAATTCTGCTGCTCCAAACGCTTAACCAGAATGGCCTAGGGAAAAAATACACATACCGTTGTAATCGGGCGAGTTTCTACTTTCAAACGCAACTGGAATTTTTGGGTTAGGTCAATCCGTTCGCGAGATATGGGAGTTTGAAGCCAAGAAATGGTTGAGAAGGCATAAAATTTTTCGCATTGCTGCTGCTCCAAACGCTTAACCAGAATGGCCTAGGGAAAAATTCACATGCCGCTGTAGTCGGGCGAGTTTCTACTTTCAGATGCAATAGGAATTTTTGGGTTAGGACAATCCGTTCGCGAGATATGGGAGTTTGAAGCGAAGAAATGGTTGAGAAGGCAAAAAATTTTTCGCAATTCTGCTGCTCCAAACGCTTAACCAGAATGGCCTAGGGAAAAAATACACATACCGTTGTAATCGGGCGAGTTTCTACTTTCAGACGCAACAGGAACATTTGGGTTAGGTCAATCCGTTCGCGAGATATGGGGGTCTGAAGCCAAGAAATGGTTGGGAAGGCAAAAAATTTTTCGCAATTCTGCTGCTCCAAACGCTTAACCAGAATGGCCTAGCAAAAAATACACATAGCGTTGTAATCGGGCGAGTTTCTACTTTCGGATGCAATAGGAATTTTTGGGTTAGGTCAATCCGTTCGCGAGATATGGGAGTTTGAAACCAAAAAATGGTTGAGAAGGCAAAAAATTTTTCGCAATTCTGCTGCTCCAAACGCTTAACCAGAATGGCCTCAGGGAAAAATACACGTATCGTTGTAATCGGGCGAGTTTCTACTTTCAAATGCAATGGGAATTTTTGGGTTAGGTCAATCCGTTCGCGAGATATGGTAGTTTGAAGCCAAGAAATGGTTGGGAACGCAAAAAATTTTTCGCAATTCTGCTGCTCCCAACGCTTAACCAGAATGGACTAGGGAAAAAATACATATACCGTTGTAATCGGGCGAATTTCTACTTTCAGACGCAGCAGGAATTTTTGGGTTTGGTCAATCCGTTCGCGAGATATGGGACTTTGAAGCTAAGAAATGGTTGACAAGACAATAAATTTTCCGCAATTTTGCTGCTCCAATCGCTTAACCAGAATGGCCTCAGGGAAAAATACACGTACCGTTGTAATCGGGCGAGTTTCTACTTTCAGATGCAATAGGAATTTTTGGGTTAGGTCAATCCGTTCGCGAGATACGGGAGTTTGAAGCCAAGAAATGGTTGAGAAGGCAAAAAATTTTTCGCAAATCTGCTGCTCCTAACGCTTAACCAGAATGGCCTAGGGAAAAAATACACATACCGTTGTAATCGGGCGAGTTTCTACTTTCAGACGCAACATGAACTTGTGGGTTAGGTCAATCCGTTCGCGAGATATGGGAGTCTGAAGCCAAGAAATTGTTGGGAAGGGAAAAAATTATTCGCAATTCTGCTGCTCCAAACGCTTAACCAGAATGGCCTAGGGAAAAAATACACATACCGTTGTAATCGGGCGAGTTTCTACTTTCAAACGCAACTGGAATTTTTGGGTTAGGTCAATCCGTTCGCGAGATATGGGAGTTTGAAGCCAAGAAATGGTTGAGAAGGCATAAAATTTTTCGCATTGCTGCTGCTCCAAACGCTTAACCAGAATGGCCTAGGGAAAAATACACATGCCGCTGTAGTCGGGCGAGTTTCTACTTTCAGATGCAATAGGAATTTTTGGGTTAGGACAATCCGTTCGCGAGATATGGGAGTTTGAAGCCAAGAAATGGTTGAGAAGGCAAAAAATTTTCTGCAATTCTGCTGCTCCAAACGCTTAACCAGAATGGCCTAGGGAAAAAATACACATACCGTTGTAATCGGGCGAGTTTCTACTTTCAGATGCAATAGGAATTTTTGGGTTAGGTCAATCCGTTCGCGAGATATGGGAATTTGAAGCGAAGAAATGGTTGAGAAGGCAAAAAATTTTTCGCAATTCTGCTGCTCCAAACGCTTAACCAGAATGGCCTAGGGAAAAAATACACATACCGTTGTAATCGGGCGAGTTTCTACTTTCAGACGCAACAGGAACATTTGGGTTAGGTCAATCCGTTCGCGAGATATGGGGGTCTGAAGCCAAGAAATGGTTGGGAAGGCAAAAAATTTTTCGCAATTCTGCTGCTCCAAACGCTTAACCAGAATGGCCTAGCAAAAAATACACATAGCGTTGTAATCGGGCGACTTTCTACTTTCGGATGCAATAGGAATTTCTGGGTTAGGTCAATCCGTTCGCGAGATATGGGAGTTTGAAACCAAAAAATGGTTGAGAAGGCAAAAAATTTTTCGCAATTCTGCTGCTCCAAACGCTTAACCAGAATGGCCTCAGGGAAAAATACACGTATCGTTGTAATCGGGCGAGTTTCTACTTTCAAATGCAATGGGAATTTTTGGGTTAGGTCAATCCGTTCGCGAGATATGGTAGTTTGAAGCCAAGAAATGGTTGGGAACGCAAAAAATTTTTCGCAATTCTGCTGCTCCAAACGCTTAACCAGAATGGACTAGGGAAAAAATACATATACCGTTGTAATCGGGCGAATTTCTACTTTCAGACGCAGCAGGAATTTTTGGGTTTGGTCAATCCGTTCGCGAGATATGGGACTTTGAAGCTAAGAAATGGTTGACAAGACAATAAATTTTTCGCAATTTTGCTGCTCCAATCGCTTAACCAGAATGGCCTCAGGGAAAAATACACGCACCGTTGTAATCGGGCGAGTTTCTACTTTCAGATGCAATAGGAATTTTTGGGTTAGGTCAATCCGTTCGCGAGATATGGGAGTTTGAAACCAAAAAATGGTTGAGAAGGCAAAAAATTTTTCGCAATTCTGCTGCTCCAAACGCTTAACCAGAATGGCCTAGGGAAAAAATACACATACCGTTGTAATCGGGCGAGTTTCTATTTTCAGACGCAACAGGAATTTTTGGATTAGGTCAATCCGTTCGCGAGATATGGGAGTTTGAAGCCAAGAAATGGTTGAGAAGGCAAAAAATTTTTCGCAATTCTGCTGCTCCAAACGCTTAACCAGAATGGCCTAGGGAAAAAATACACATACCGTTGTAATCGGGCGAGTTTCTACTTTCAGACGCAACAGGAATTTTTGGATTAGGTCAATCCGTTCGCGAGATATGGGAGTTTGAAGCCAAGAAATGGTTGAGAAGGCAAAAAATTTTTCGCAATTCTGCTGCTCCAAACGCTTAACCAGAATGGCCTAGGGAAAAAATACACATACCGTTGTAATCGGGCGAGTTTCTACTTTCAGACGCAACAGGAACTTTTGGGTTTGGTCAATCCGTTCGCGAGATATGGGAGTCTGAAGCCAAGAAATGGTTGGGAAGGCAAAAAATTTTTCGCAATTCTGCTGCTCCAAACGCTTAACCAGAATGGCTTAGGGAAAAAATACACATACCGTTGTAATCGGGCGAGTTTCTACTTTCAGATGCAATAGGAATATTTGGGCTAGGTCAATCCGTTCGCGAGATATGGGAGTTTGAAGCCAAGAAATGGTTGAGAAGGCAAACAATTTTTCTCAATTCTGCTACTCCAAACGCTTAACCAGAATGGCCTAGGGAAAAATACACATACCGTTGTAATCGGGCGAGTTTCTAATTTCAGACGCAGCAGGAATTTTTGGGTTTGGTCAATCCGTTCGCGAGATATGGGACTTTGAAGCTAAGAAATGGTTGAGAAGGCAACAAATTTTTCGCAATTCTGCTGCTCCAAACGCTTAACCAGAATGGCCTAGGGAAAAAATACACATACCGTTGTAATCGGGCGAGTTTCTACTTTCAGATGCAATAGGAATATTTGGGCTAGGTCAATCCGTTCGCGAGATATGGGAGTTTGAAGCCAAGAAATGGTTGAGAAGGCAAACAATTTTTCGCAATTCTGCTGCTCCAAACGCTTAACCAGAATGGCCTAGGGAAGAAATACACATACCGCTGTAATCGGGCGAGTTTCTACTTTCAGATGCAATAGGAATTTTTGGGTTAGGTCAACCCGTTCGCGAGATATGGGAGTTTGAATCCAAGAAATGGTTCAGAAGGCAACAAATTTTTCGCAATTCTGCTGCTCAAAGCGCTTAACCAGAATGGGCTAGGGAGAAAATACACACACCGTTGTAATTGGGCGAGTTTCTACTTTCAGATGCAACAGGAATCTTTGGGTTAGGTCAATCCGTTCGCGAGATATTGGAATCTGAAGCCAAGAAATGGTTGGGAAGGCAAAAAATTTTTCGCAATTCTGCTGCTCCAAACGCGTAACCAGAATGGCCTAGGGAAGAAATACACATACCGCTGTAATCGGGCGAGTTTCTACTTTCAGATGCAATAGGAATTTTTGGGTTAGGTCAATCCGTTCGCGAGATATGGGAGTTTGAATCCAAGAAATGGTTGAGAAGGCAAAAAATTTTTCGCAGTCCTACTGCTCCAAACGCTTAACCTGAATGGCCTAGGGAAGAAATACACATACCGCTGTAATCGGGCGAGTTTCTACTTTCAGATGCAATAGGAATTTTTGGGTTAGGTCAATCCGTTCGCGAGATATGGGACTTTGAGGCTAAGAAATGGTTGACAAGACAACAAATTTTTCGCACTTTTGCTGCTCCAATCGCTTAACCAGAATGGCCTAAGTGAAAAATACACGTACCGTTGTAATCGAGCGAGTTTCTACTTTCAAATGCAATAGGAACTTTTGGGTTAGGTCAATCCGTTCGCGAGATATGGGACTCTGAAGCTAAGAAATGGTTCAGAAGGCAACAAATTTTTCGCAATTCTGCTGCTCAAAGCGCTTAACCAGAACGGGCTAGGGAAAAAATACACACACCGTTGTAATTGGGCGAGTTTCTACTTTCAGATGCAACAGGAATCTTTGGGTTAGGTCAATCCGTTCGCGAGATATTGGAGTCTGAAGCCAAGAAATGGTTGGGAAGGCAAAAAATTTTTCGCAATTCTGCTGCTCCAAACGCGTAACCAGAATGGCCTAGGGAAAAAATACAGATACCGTTGTAATCGGGCGAGTTTCTACTTTCAGATGCAATAGGAATTTTTGGGTTAGGTCAATCCATTCGCGAGATATGGGAATTTGAAACCAAGAAATGGTTGAGAAGGCAAAAAATTTTTCGCAATTCTGCTGCTCCAAACGCTTAACCAGAGTGGCCTAGGGAAAAAATACACATACGTTTGTAATCGGGCGAGTTTCTACTTTCAGATGCAACAGGAATTTTTGGGTTAGGTCAATCCGTTCGCGAGATATGGGAGTTTGAAGCCAAGAAATGGTAGAGAAGGCAAAAAATTTTTCACAATTCTGCTGCTCCAAACGCTTAACCAGAATGGCCTAGGCAAAAAATACACATAGCGTTGTAATCGGGCGAGTTTCTACTTTCGGATGCAATAGGAATTTTTGGGTTAGGTCAATTCGTTCGCGAGATATGGGAGTTTGAAGCCAAAAAATGGTTGAGAAGGCAAAAAATTTTTCGCAATTCTGCTGCTCCAAACGCTTAACCAGAATGGCCTCAGGGAAAAATACACGTATCGTTGTAATCGGGCGAGTTTCTACTTTCAAATGCAATAGGAATTTTTGGGTTATGCCAATCCGTTCGCGCGATATGGGAGTTTGAAGCCAAGAAATGGTTGAGAAGGCAAAAAATTTTTCGCAATTCTGCTGCTCCAAACGCTTAACCAGAATGGCCTAGGGAAAAAATACACATACCGTTGTAATCGGGCGAGTTTCTACTTTCAGATGCAATAGGAATTTTTGGGTTAGGTCAATCCGTTCGCGAGATATGGGAGTTTGAAGCTAAGAAATGTTTGAGAACAGAACAAATTTTTCGCAATTCTGCTGCTCCAAACGCTTAACCAGAATGGCCTAGGGAAAAAATACGCATACCGTTGTAATCGGGCGAGTTTCTGATTTCAGACCCAGCAGAAATTATTGGGTTTGGTCAATCCGTTCGCGAGATATGGGACTTTGAAGCTAAGAAACGGTTGAGAAGGCAACAAATTTTTCGCAATTCTGCTGCTCCAAACGCTTAACCAGAATGGCCTAGGGAAAAAATACGCATACCGTTGTAATCGGGCGAGTTTCTGATTTCAGACGCAGCAGAAATTATTGGGTTAGGTCAATCCGTTCGCGAGATATGGGAGTCTGAAGCCAAGAAATGGTTGGGAAGGCAAAAAATTTTTCGCAATTCTGCTGCTCCAAAAGCTTAACCAGAATGGCCTAGGGAAAAAATACACATACCGTTGTAATCGGGCGAGTTTCTACTTTCAGATGCAATAGGAATTTTTGGCTTAGGTCAATCCGTTCGCGAGATATGGGAATTTGAAGCGAAGAAATGTTTGAGAAGGCAAAAAATTTTTCGCAATTCTGCTGCTCCAAACGCTTAACCAGAGTGGCCTAGGGAAAAAATACACATACGTTTGTAATCGGGCGAGTTTCTACTTTCAGATGCAACAGGAATTTTTGGGTTAGGTCAATCCATTCGCGAGATATGGGAATTTGAAACCAAGAAATGGTTGAGAAGGCAAAAAATTTTTCGCAATTCTGCTGCACCAAACGCTTAACCAGAGTGGCCTAGGGAAAAAATACACATACATTTGTAATCGGGCGAGTTTCTACTTTCAGATGCAACAGGAATTTTTGGGTTAGGTCAATCCGTTCGCGAGATATGGAAGTTTGAAGCCAAGAAATGGTAGAGAAGGCAAAAAATTTTTCACAATTCTGCTGCTCCAAACGCTTAACCAGAATGGCCTAGGCAAAAAATACACATAGCGTTGTAATCGGGCGAGTTTCTACTTTCGGATGCAATAGGAATTTTTGGGTTAGGTCAATCCGTTCGCGAGATATGGGAATTTGAAGCTAAGAAATGGTTGAGAACAGAACAAATTTTTCGCAATTCTGCTGCTCCAAACGCTTAACCAGAATGGCCTAGGGAAAAAATACGCATACCGTTGTAATCGGGCGAGTTTCTGATTTCAGACGCAGCAGAAATTATTGGGTTTGGTCAATCCGTTCGCGAGATATGGGACTTTGAAGCTAAGAAACGGTTGAGAAGGCAACAAATTTTTCGCAATTCTGCTGCTCCAAACGCTTAACCAGAATGGCCTTGGGAAAAAATACACATACCGTTGTAATCGGGCGAGTTTCTACTTTCAAATGCAATAGGAACTTTTGGGTTAGGTCAATCCGTTCGCGAGATATGGGACTTTGAAGCTAAGAAATGGTTCAGAAGGCAACAAATTTTTCGCAATTCTGCTGCTCAAAGCGCTTAACCAGAATGGGCTAGGGAAAAAATACGCATACCGTTGTAATCGGGCGAGTTTCTGATTTCAGACGCAGCAGAAATTATTGGGTTTGGTGAATCCGTTCGCGAGATATGGGACTTTGAAGCTAAGAAACGGTTGAGAAGGCAACAAATTTTTCGCAATTCTGCTGCTCCAAACGCTTAACCAGAATGGCCTAGGGAAAAAATACACATACCGTTGTAATCGGGCGAGTATCTACTTTCAGACGCAACAGGAACTTTTGGGTTAGGTCAATCCGTTCGCGAGATATGGGAGTCTGAAGCCAAGAAATGGTTGGGAAGGCAAAAAATTTTTCGCAATTCTGCTGCTCCAAACGCTTAACCAGAATGGCCTAGGGAAAAAATACACATACCGTTGTAATCGGGTGAGTTTCTACTTTCAGATGCAATAGGAATTTTTGGCTTAGGTCAATCCGTTCGCGAGATATGGGAATTTGAAGCGAAGAAATGGTTGAGAAGGCAAAAAATTTTTCTCAATTCTGCTGCTCCAAACGCTTAACCAGAATGGCCTAGGGAAAAAATACACATACCGTTGTAATCGGGCGAGTTTCTAATTTCAGACGCAGCAGGAATTTTTGGGTTTGGTCAATCCGTTCGCGAGATATGGGACTTTGAAGCTAAGAAATGGTTGAGAAGGCAACAAATTTTTCGCAATTCTGCTGCTCCAAACGCTTAACCAGAATGGCCTAGGGAAAAAATACACATACCGTTGTAATCGGGCGAGTTTCTACTTTCAGATGCAATAGGAATATTTGGGCTAGGTCCATCCGTTCGTGAGATATGGGAGTTTGACGCCAAGAAATGGTTGAGAAGGCAAACAATTTTTCGCAATTCTGCTGCTCCAAACGCTTAACCAGAATGGCCTAGGGAAGAAATACACATACCGCTGTAATCGGGCGAGTTTCTACTTTCAGATGCAATAGGAATTTTTGGGTTAGGTCAATCCGTTCGCGAGATATGGGAGTTTGAATCCAAGAAATGGTTGAGAAGGCAAAAAATTTTTCGCAGTCCTACTGCTCCAAACGCTTAACCAGAATGGCCTAGGGAAGAAATACACATACCGCTGTAATCGGGCGAGTTTCTACTTTCAGATGCAATAGGAATTTTTGGGTTAGGTCAATCCGTTCGCGAGATATGGGACTTTGAGGCTAAGAAATGGTTGACAAGACAACAAATTTTTCGCACTTTTGCTGCTCCAATCGCTTAACCAGAATGGCCTAAGGGAAAAATACACACACCGTTGTAATTGGGCGAGTTTCTACTTTCAGATGCAACAGGAATCTTTGGGTTAGGTCAATCCGTTCGCGAGATATTGGAGTCTGAAGCCAAGAAATGGTTGGGAAGGCAAAAAATTTTTCGCAATTCTGCTGCTCCAAACGCGTAACCAGAATGGCCTAGGGAAAAAATACAGATACCGTTGTAATCGGGCGAGTTTCCACTTTCAGATGCAATAGGAATTTTTGGGTTAGGTCAATCCATTCGCGAGATATGGGAATTTGAAACCAAGAAATGGTTGAGAAGGCAAAAAATTTTTCGCAATTCTGCTGCTCCAAACGCTTAACCAGAGTGGCCTAGGGAAAAAATACACATACGTTTGTAATCGGGCGAGTTTCTACTTTCAGATGCAACAGGAATTTTTGGGTTAGGTCAATCCGTTCGCGAGACATGGGAGTTTGAAGCCAAGAAATGGTAGAGAAGGCAAAAAATTTTTCACAATTCTGCTGCTCCAAACGCTTAACCAGAATGGCCTAGGCAAAAAATACACACAGCGTTGTAATCGGGCGAGTTTCTACTTTCGGATGCAATAGGAATTTTTGGGTTAGGTCAATCCGTTCGCGAGATATGGGAGTTTGAAGCCAAAAAATGGTTGAGAAGGCAAAAAATTTTTCGCAATTCTGCTGCTCCAAACGCTTAACCAGAATGGCCTCAGGGAAAAATACACGTATCGTTGTAATCGGGCGAGTTTCTACTTTCAAATGCAATAGGAATTTTTGGGTTATGCCAATCCGTTCGCGCGATATGGGAGTTTGAAGCCAAGAAATGGTTGAGAAGGCAAAAAATTTTTCGCAATTCTGCTGCTCCAAACGCTTAACCAGAATGGCCTAGGGAAAAAATACACATACCGTTGTAATCGGGCGAGCTTCAACTTTCAGATGCAATAGGAATTTTTGGGTTAGGTCAATCCGTTCGCGAGATATGGGAGTTTGAAACCAAAGAATGGTTGAGATGGCAAAAAATTTTTCGCAATTCTGCTGCTCCAAACGCTTATCCAGAGTGGCCTAGGGAAAAAATACACATACCGTTGTAATCGGCCGAGTTTCTACTTTCAGATGCAACAGGAATTTTTGGGTTAGGTCATTCCGTTCGCGAGATATGGGTGTTTGAAGCTAAGAAATGGTTGAGAACAGAACAAATTTTTCGCAATTCTGCTGCTCCACCCGCTTAACCAGATTGGCCTAGGGAAAAAATACGCATACCGTTGTAATCGGGCGAGTTTCTAATTTCAGACGCAGCATGAATTTTTGGGTTTGGTCAATCCGTTCGCGAGACATGGGAGTTTGAAGCCAAGAAATGGTTGAGAAGGTAAAAAATTTTTCGCAATTCTGCTGCTCCAAACGCTTAACCAGAATGGCCTAGGGAAAAAATACACATACCGTTGTAATCGGGCGAGTTTCTACTTTCAGACGCAATAGGAATTTTTGTGTTAGGTCAATCCGTTCGCGAGATATGGGAGTTTGAAGGCAAGAAATGGTTGATAAGGCAAAAAATTTTTCGCAATTCTGCTGCTCCAAACGCTTAACCAGAATGGCCTAGGGAAAAAATACACATACCGTTGTAATCGGGCGAGTTTCTACTTTCAGATGCAATAGGAATTTTTGGGTTAGGTCAATCCGTTCGCGAGATATGGGAATTTGAAGCGAAGAAATGGTTGAGAAGGCAACAAATTTTTCGCAATTCTGCTGCTCCAAACGCTAAACCAGAATGGCCTAGGGAAGAAATACACATACCGCTGTAATCGGGCGAGTTTCTACTTTCAGATGCAATAGGAATTTTTGGGTTAGGTCAATCCGTTCGCGAGATATGGGAATTTGAAGCGAAGAAATGGTTGAGAAGGCAAAAAATTTTTCGCAATTCTGCTGCTCCAAACGCTTAACCAGAATGGCCTAGGGAAAAAATACACATACCGTTGTAATCGGGCGAGTTTCTACTTTCAGACGCAACAGGAACATTTGGGTTAGGTCAATCCGTTCGCGAGATATGGGGGTCTGAAGCCAAGAAATTGTTGGGAAGGGAAAAAATTATTCGCAATTCTGCTGCTCCAAACGCTTAACCAGAATGGCCTCAGGGAAAAATACACGTATCGTTGTAATCGGGCGAGTTTCTACTTTCAAATGCAATAGGAATTTTTGGGTTAGGTCAATCCGTTCGCGAGATATGGGAGTTTGAAGCCAAGAAATGGTAGAGAAGGCAAAAAAGTTTTCACAATTCTGCTGCTCCAAACGCTTAACCAGAATGGCCTAGGCAAAAAATACACATAGCGTTGTAATCGGGCGAGTTTCTACTTTCGGATGCAATAGGAATTTTTGGGTTAGGTCAATCCGTTCGCGAGATATGGGAGTTTGAAGCCAAGAAATGGTTGAGAAGGCAAAAAATTTTTCGCAATTCTGCTGCTCCAAACGCTTAACCAGAATGGCCTCAAGGAAAAATACACGTTTCGTTGTAATCGGGCGAGTTTCTACTTTCAAATGCAATAGGAATTTTTGGGTTAGGCCAATCCGTTCGCGCGATATGGGAGTTTGAAGCCAAGAAATGGTTGAGAAGGCAAAAAATTTTTCGCAATTCTGCTGCTCCAAACGCTTAACCAGAATGGCCTAGGGAAAAAATACACATACCGTTGTAATCGGCCGAGTTTCTACTTTCAGATGCAACAGGAATTTTTGGGTTAGGTCATTCCGTTCGCGAGATATGGGTGTTTGAAGCTAAGAAATGGTTGAGAACAGAACAAATTTTTCGCAATTCTGCTGCTCCACCCGCTTAACCAGATTGGCCTAGGGAAAAAATACGCATACCGTTGTAATCGGGCGAGTTTCTAATTTCAGACGCAGCATGAATTTTTGGGTTTGGTCAATCCGTTCGCGAGACATGGGAGTTTGAAGCCAAGAAATGGTTGAGAAGGTAAAAAATTTTTCGCAATTCTGCTGCTCCAAACGCTTAACCAGAATGGCCTAGGGAAAAAATACACATACCGTTGTAATCGGGCGAGTTTCTACTTTCAGACGCAATAGGAATTTTTGTGTTAGGTCAATCCGTTCGCGAGATATGGGAGTTTGAAGGCAAGAAATGGTTGATAAGGCAAAAAATTTTTCGCAATTCTGCTGCTCCAAACGCTTAACCAGAATGGCCTAGGGAAAAAATACACATACCGTTGTAATCGGGCGAGTTTCTACTTTCAGATGCAATAGGAATTTTTGGGTTAGGTCAATCCGTTCGCGAGATATGGGAATTTGAAGCGAAGAAATGGTTGAGAAGGCAACAAATTTTTCGCAATTCTGCTGCTCCAAACGCTAAACCAGAATGGCCTAGGGAAGAAATACACATACCGCTGTAATCGGGCGAGTTTCTACTTTCAGATGCAATAGGAATTTTTGGGTTAGGTCAATCCGTTCGCGAGATACGGGAGTTTGAAGCCAAGAAATGGTTGAGAAGGCAAAAAATTTTTCGCAATTCTGCTGCTCCTAACGCTTAACCAGAATGGCCTAGGGAAAAAATACACATACCGTTGTAATCGGGCGAGTTTCTACTTTCAGACGCAACATGAACTTGTGGGTTAGGTCAATCCGTTCGCGAGATATGGGAGTCTGAAGCCAAGAAATTGTTGGGAAGGGAAAAAATTATTCGCAATTCTGCTGCTCCAAACGCTTAACCAGAATGGCCTAGGGAAAAAATACACATACCGTTGTAATCGGGCGAGTTTCTACTTTCAAACGCAACTGGAATTTTTGGGTTAGGTCAATCCGTTCGCGAGATATGGGAGTTTGAAGCCAAGAAATGGTTGAGAAGGCATAAAATTTTTCGCAATTCTGCTGCTCCAAACGCTTAACCAGAATGGCCTAGGGAAGAAATACACATACCGCTGTAATCGGGCGAGTTTCTACTTTCAGATGCAATAGGAATTTTTGGGTTAGGTCAATCCGTTCGCGAGATATGGGAGTTTGAATCCATGAAATGGTTGAGAAGGCAAAAAATTTTTCGCAGTCCTACTGCTCCAAACGCTTAACCAGAATGGCCTAGGGAAGAAATACACATACCGCTGTAATCGGGCGAGTTTCTACTTTCAGATGCAATAGGAATTTTTGGGTTAGGTCAATCCGTTCGCGAGATATGGGACTTTGAGGCTAAGAAATGGTTGACAAGACAACAAATTTTTCGCACTTTTGCTGCTCCAATCGCTTAACCAGAATGGCCTAAGGGAAAAATACACACACCGTTGTAATTGGGCGAGTTTCTACTTTCAGATGCAACAGGAATCTTTGGGTTAGGTCAATCCGTTCGCGAGATATTGGAGTCTGAAGCCAAGAAATGGTTGGGAAGGCAAAAAATTTTTCGCAATTCTGCTGCTCCAAACGCGTAACCAGAATGGCCTAGGGAAAAAATACAGATACCGTTGTAATCGGGCGAGTTTCCACTTTCAGATGCAATAGGAATTTTTGGGTTAGGTCAATCCATTCGCGAGATATGGGAATTTGAAACCAAGAAATGGTTGAGAAGGCAAAAAATTTTTCGCAATTCTGCTGCTCCAAACGCTTAACCAGAGTGGCCTAGGGAAAAAATACACATACGTTTGTAATCGGGCGAGTTTCTACTTTCAGATGCAACAGGAATTTTTGGGTTAGGTCAATCCGTTCGCGAGATATGGGAGTTTGAAGCCAAGAAATGGTAGAGAAGGCAAAAAATTTTTCACAATTCTGCTGCTCCAAACGCTTAACCAGAATGGCCTAGGCAAAAAATACACACAGCGTTGTAATCGGGCGAGTTTCTACTTTCGGATGCAATAGGAATTTTTGGGTTAGGTCAATCCGTTCGCGAGATATGGGAGTTTGAAGCCAAAAAATGGTTGAGAAGGCAAAAAATTTTTCGCAATTCTGCTGCTCCAAACGCTTAACCAGAATGGCCTCAGGGAAAAATACACGTATCGTTGTAATCGGGCGAGTTTCTACTTTCAAATGCAATAGGAATTTTTGGGTTATGCCAATCCGTTCGCGCGATATGGGAGTTTGAAGCCAAGAAATGGTTGAGAAGGCAAAAAATTTTTCGCAATTCTGCTGCTCCAAACGCTTAACCAGAATGGCCTAGGGAAAAAATACACATACCGTTGTAATCGGGCGAGCTTCAACTTTCAGATGCAATAGGAATTTTTGGGTTAGGTCAATCCGTTCGCGAGATATGGGAGTTTGAAACCAAAGAATGGTTGAGATGGCAAAAAATTTTTCGCAATTCTGCTGCTCCAAACGCTTAACCAGAGTGGCCTAGGGAAAAAATACACATACCGTTGTAATCGGCCGAGTTTCTACTTTCAGATGCAACAGGAATTTTTGGGTTAGGTCATTCCGTTCGCGAGATATGGGTGTTTGAAGCTAAGAAATGGTTGAGAACAGAACAAATTTTTCGCAATTCTGCTGCTCCACCCGCTTAACCAGATTGGCCTAGGGAAAAAATACGCATACCGTTGTAATCGGGCGAGTTTCTAATTTCAGACGCAGCATGAATTTTTGGGTTTGGTCAATCCGTTCGCGAGACATGGGAGTTTGAAGCCAAGAAATGGTTGAGAAGGTAAAAAATTTTTCGCAATTCTGCTGCTCCAAACGCTTAACCAGAATGGCCTAGGGAAAAAATACACATACCGTTGTAATCGGGCGAGTTTCTACTTTCAGACGCAATAGGAATTTTTGTGTTAGGTCAATCCGTTCGCGAGATATAGGAGTTTGAAGGCAAGAAATGGTTGATAAGGCAAAAAATTTTTCGCAATTCTGCTGCTCCAAACGCTTAACCAGAATGGCCTAGGGAAAAAATACACATACCGTTGTAATCGGGCGAGTTTCTACTTTCAGATGCAATAGGAATTTTTGGGTTAGGTCAATCCGTTCGCGAGATATGGGAATTTGAAGCGAAGAAATGGTTGAGAAGGCAACAAATTTTTCGCAATTCTGCTGCTCCAAACGCTAAACCAGAATGGCCTAGGGAAGAAATACACATACCGCTGTAATCGGGCGAGTTTCTACTTTCAGATGCAATAGGAATTTTTGGGTTAGGTCAATCCGTTCGCGAGATACGGGAGTTTGAAGCCAAGAAATGGTTGAGAAGGCAAAAAATTTTTCGCAATTCTGCTGCTCCTAACGCTTAACCAGAATGGCCTAGGGAAAAAATACACATACCGTTGTAATCGGGCGAGTTTCTACTTTCAGACGCAACATGAACTTGTGGGTTAGGTCAATCCGTTCGCGAGATATGGGAGTCTGAAGCCAAGAAATTGTTGGGAAGGGAAAAAATTATTCGCAATTCTGCTGCTCCAAACGCTTAACCAGAATGGCCTAGGGAAAAAATACACATACCGTTGTAATCGGGCGAGTTTCTACTTTCAAACGCAACTGGAATTTTTGGGTTAGTTCAATCCGTTCGCGAGATATGGGAGATTGAAGCCAAGAAATGGTTGAGAAGGCATAAAATTTTTCGCAATTCTGCTGCTCCAAACGCTTAACCAGAATGGCCTAGGGAAAAAAATACACATACCGTTGTAATCGGGCGGGTTTCTACTTTCAGATGCAATAGGAATTTTTGGGTTAGGTCAATCCGTTCGCGAGATATGGGAATTTGAAGCGAAGAAATGGTTGAGAAGGCAACAAATTTTTCGCAATTCTGCTGCTCCAAACGCTTAACCAGAATGGCCTAGGGAAAAAATACACATACCGTTGTAATCGGGCGAGTTTCTACTTTCAGACGCAACAGGAACATTTGGGTTATGTCAATCCGTTCGCGAGATATGGGGGTCTGAAGCCAAGAAATTGTTGGGAAGGGAAAAAAGTTTTCACAATTCTGCTGCTCCAAACGCTTAACCAGAATGGCCTAGGCAAAAAATACACATAGCGTTGTAATCGGGCGAGTTTCTACTTTCGGATGCAATAGGAATTTTTGGGTTAGGTCAATCCGTTCGCGAGATATGGGAGTTTGAAGCCAAGAAATGGTTGAGAAGGCAAAAAATTTTTCGCAATTCTGCTGCTCCAAACGCTTAACCAGAATGGCCTCAAGGAAAAATACACGTTTCGTTGTAATCGGGCGAGTTTCTACTTTCAGATGCAACAGGAATTTTTGGGTTAGGTCATTCCGTTCGCGAGATATGGGGGTCTGAAGCCAAGAAATTGTTGGGAAGGGAAAAAATTTTTCGCAATTCTGCTGCTCCAAACGCTTAACCAGAATGGCCTAGGGAAAAAATACACATACCGTTGTAATCGGCCGAGTTTCTACTTTCAGATGCAACAGGAATTTTTGGGTTAGGTCATTCCGTTCGCGAGATATGGGTGTTTGAAGCTAAGAAATGGTTGAGAACAGAACAAATTTTTCGCAATTCTGCTGCTCCACCCGCTTAACCAGATTGGCCTAGGGAAAAAATACGCATACCGTTGTAATCGGGCGAGTTTCTAATTTCAGACGCAGCATGAATTTTTGGGTTTGGTCAATCCGTTCGCGAGACATGGGAGTTTGAAGCCAAGAAATGGTTGAGAAGGTAAAAAATTTTTCGCAATTCTGCTGCTCCAAA
Source organism: Ptiloglossa arizonensis (assembly GCF_051014685.1). Classification (NCBI taxonomy): domain Eukaryota; kingdom Metazoa; phylum Arthropoda; class Insecta; order Hymenoptera; family Colletidae; genus Ptiloglossa; species Ptiloglossa arizonensis. The sequence goes on from NW_027478385.1 coordinate 9,817,795, forward strand.
CGCTTAACCAGAATGGCCTAGGGAAAAAATACACATACCGTTGTAATCGGGCGAGTTTCTACTTTCAGACGCAATAGGAATTTTTGTGTTAGGTCAATCCGTTAGCGAGATATGGGAGTTTGAAGGCAAGAAATGGTTGATAAGGCAAAAAATTTTTCGCAATTCTGCTGCTCCAAACGCTTAACCAGAATGGCCTAGGGAAAAAATACACATACCGTTGTAATCGGGCGAGTTTCTACTTTCAGATGCAATAGGAATTTTTGGGTTAGGTCAATCCGTTCGCGAGATATGGGAATTTGAAGCGAAGAAATGGTTGAGAAGGCAACAAATTTTTCGCAATTCTGCTGCTCCAAACGCTAAACCAGAATGGCCTAGGGAAGAAATACACATACCGCTGTAATCGGGCGAGTTTCTACTTTCAGATGCAATAGGAATTTTTGGGTTAGGTCAATCCGTTCGCGAGATACGGGAGTTTGAAGCCAAGAAATGGTTGAGAAGGCAAAAAATTTTTCGCAATTCTGCTGCTCCTAACGCTTAACCAGAATGGCCTAGGGAAAAAATACACATACCGTTGTAATCGGGCGAGTTTCTACTTTCAGACGCAACATGAACTTGTGGGTTAGGTCAATCCGTTCGCGAGATATGGGAGTCTGAAGCCAAGAAATTGTTGGGAAGGGAAAAAATTATTCGCAATTCTGCTGCTCCAAACGCTTAACCAGAATGGCCTAGGGAAAAAATACACATACCGTTGTAATCGGGCGAGTTTCTACTTTCAAACGCAACTGGAATTTTTGGGTTAGGTCAATCCGTTCGCGAGATATGGGAGTTTGAAGCCAAGAAATGGTTGAGAAGGCATAAAATTTTTCGCATTGCTGCTGCTCCAAACGCTTAACCAGAATGGCCTAGGGAAAAATACACATGCCGCTGTAGTCGGGCGAGTTTCTACTTTCAGATGCAATAGGAATTTTTGGGTTAGGACAATCCGTTCGCGAGATATGGGAGTTTGAAGCCAAGAAATGGTTGAGAAGGCAAAAAATTTTCTGCAATTCTGCTGCTCCAAACGCTTAACCAGAATGGCCTAGGGAAAAAATACACATACCGTTGTAATCGGGCGAGTTTCTACTTTCAGATGCAATAGGAATTTTTGGGTTAGGTCAATCCGTTCGCGAGATATGGGAATTTGAAGCGAAGAAATGGTTGAGAAGGCAAAAAATTTTTCGCAATTCTGCTGCTCCAAACGCTTAACCGGAATGGCCTAGGGAAAAAATACACATACCGTTGTAATCGGGCGAGTTTCTACTTTCAGACGCAACAGGAACATTTGGGTTAGGTCAATCCGTTCGCGAGATATGGGGGTCTGAAGCCAAGAAATGGTTGGGAAGGCAAAAAATTTTTCGCAATTCTGCTGCTCCAAACGCTTAACCAGAATGGCCTAGCAAAAAATACACATAGCGTTGTAATCGGGCGAGTTTCTACTTTCGGATGCAATAGGAATTTTTGGGTTAGGTCAATCCGTTCGCGAGATATGGGAGTTTGAAACCAAAAAATGGTTGAGAAGGCAAAAAATTTTTCGCAATTCTGCTGCTCCAAACGCTTAACCAGAATGGCCTCAGGGAAAAATACACGTATCGTTGTAATCGGGCGAGTTTCTACTTTCAAATGCAATGGGAATTTTTGGGTTAGGTCAATCCGTTCGCGAGATATGGTAGTTTGAAGCCAAGAAATTGTTGGGAATGCAAAAAATTTTTCGCAATTCTGCTGCTCCAAACGCTTAACCAGAATGGACTAGGGAAAAAATACATATACCGTTGTAATCGGGCGAATTTCTACTTTCAGACGCAGCAGGAATTTTTGGGTTTGGTCAATCCGTTCGCGAGATATGGGACTTTGAAGCTAAGAAATGGTTGACAAGACAATAAATTTTTCGCAATTTTGCTGCTCCAATCGCTTAACCAGAATGGCCTCAGGGAAAAATACACGTACCGTTGTAATCGGGCGAGTTTCTACTTTCAGATGCAATAGGAATTTTTGGGTTAGGTCAATCCGTTCGCGAGATATGGGAGTTTGAAACCAAAAAATGGTTGAGAAGGCAAAAAATTTTTCGCAATTCTGCTGCTCCAAACGCTTAACCAGAATGGCCTAGGGAAAAAATACGCATACCGTTGTAATCGGGCGAGTATCTACTTTCAGACGCAACAGGAACTTTTGGGTTAGGTCAATCCGTTCGCGAGATATGGGAGTTTGAAGCTAAGAAATGGTTGAGAACAGAACAAATTTTTCGCAATTCTGCTGCTCCAAACTCTTAACCAGAATGGCCTAGGGAAAAAATACGCATACCGTTGTAATCGGGCGAGTATCTACTTTCAGACGCAACAGGAACTTTTGGGTTAGGTCAATCCGTTCGCGAGATATGGGAGTCTGAAGCCAAGAAATGGTTGGGAAGGCAAAAAATTTTTCGCAATTCTGCTGCTCCAAACGCTTAACCAGAATGGCTTAGGGAAAAAATACACATACCGTTGTAATCGGGCGAGTTTCTACTTTCAGATGCAATAGGAATTTTTGGCTTAGGTCAATCCGTTCGCGAGATATGGGAATTTGAAGCGAAGAAATGGTTGAGAAGGCAAAAAATTTTTCTCAATTCTGCTACTCCAAACGCTTAACCAGAATGGCCTAGGGAAAAAATACACATACCGTTGTAATCGGGCGAGTTTCTACTTTCAGATGCAATAGGAATATTTGGGCTAGGTCAATCCGTTCGCGAGATATGGGAGTTTGAAGCCAAGAAATGGTTGAGAAGGCAAACAATTTTTCGCAATTCTGCTGCTCCAAACGCTTAACCAGAATGGCCTAGGGAAGAAATACACATACCGCTGTAATCGGGCGAGTTTCTACTTTCAGATGCAGTAGGAATTTTTGGGTTAGGTCAATCCGTTCGCGAGATATGGGACTTTGAAGCTAAGAAATGGTTCAGAAGGCAACAAATTTTTCGCAATTCTGCTGCTCAAAGCGCTTAACCAGAATGGGCTAGGGAGAAAATACACACACCGTTGTAATTGGGCGAGTTTCTACTTTCAGATGCAACAGGAATCTTTGGGTTAGGTCAATCCGTTCGCGAGATATTGGAGTCTGAAGCCAAGAAATGGTTGGGAAGGCAAAAAATTTTTCGCAATTCTGCTGCTCCAAACGCGTAACCAGAATGGCCTAGGGAAAAAATACAGATACCGTTGTAATCGGGCGAGTTTCTACTTTCAGATGCAATAGGAATTTTTGGGTTAGGTCAATCCATTCGCGAGATATGGGAATTTGAAACCAAGAAATGGTTCAGAAGGCAAAAAATTTTTCGCAATTCTGCTGCTCCAAACGCTTAACCAGAATGGCCTAGGGAAGAAATACACATACCGCTGTAATCGGGCGAGTTTCTACTTTCAGATGCAATAGGAATTTTTGGGTTAGGTCAATCCGTTCGCGAGATATGGGAGTTTGAATCCAAGAAATGGTTGAGAAGGCAAAAAATTTTTCGCAGTCCTACTGCTCCAAACGCTTAACCAGAATGGCCTAGGGAAGAAATACACATACCGCTGTAATCGGGCGAGTTTCTACTTTCAGATGCAATAGGAATTTTTGGGTTAGGTCAATCCGTTCGCGAGATATGGGACTTTGAGGCTAAGAAATGGTTGACAAGACAACAAATTTTTCGCACTTTTGCTGCTCCAATCGCTTAACCAGAATGGCCTAAGTGAAAAATACACGTACCGTTGTAATCGAGCGAGTTTCTACTTTCAAATGCAATAGGAACTTTTGGGTTAGGTCAATCCGTTCGCGAGATATGGGACTCTGAAGCTAAGAAATGGTTCAGAAGGCAACAAATTTTTCGCAATTCTGCTGCTCAAAGCGCTTAACCAGAATGGGCTAGGGAAAAAATACACACACCGTTGTAATTGGGCGAGTTTCTACTTTCAGATGCAACAGGAATTTTTGGGTTAGGTCAATCCATTCGCGAGATATGGGAATTTGAAACCAAGAAATGGTTGAGAAGGCAAAAAATTTTTCGCAATTCTGCTGCTCCAAACGCTTAACCAGAGTGGCCTAGGGAAAAAATACACATACGTTTGTAATCGGGCGAGTTTTTACTTTCAGATGCAATAGGAATTTTTGGGTTAGGTCAATCCGTTCGCGAGATATGGGACCTTGAAGCTAAGAAACGGTTGAGAAGGCAACAAATTTTTCGCAATTCTGCTGCTCCAAACGCTTAACCAGAATGGCCTAGGGAAAAAATACACATACCGTTGTAATCGGGCGAGTTTCTACTTTCAGATGCAATAGGAATTTTTGGCTTAGGTCAATCCGTTCGCGAGATATGGGAATTTGAAGCGAAGAAATGGTTGAGAAGGCAAAAAATTTTTCGCAATTCTGCTGCTCCAAACGCTTAACCAGAGTGGCCTAGGGAAAAAATACACATACGTTTGTAATCGGGCGAGTTTCTACTTTCAGACGCAATAGGAATTTTTGTGTTAGGTCAATCCGTTCGCGAGATATGGGAGTTTGAAGGCAAGAAATGGTTGATAAGGCAAAAAATTTTTCGCAATTCTGCTGCTCCAAACGCTTAACCAGAATGGCCTAGGGAAAAAATACACATACCGTTGTAATCGGGCGAGTTTCTACTTTCAGATGCAATAGGAATTTTTGGGTTAGGTCAATCCGTTCGCGAGATATGGGAATTTGAAGCGAAGAAATGGTTGAGAAGGCAACAAATTTTTCGCAATTCTGCTGCTCCAAACGCTAAACCAGAATGGCCTAGGGAAGAAATACACATACCGCTGTAATCGGGCGAGTTTCTACTTTCAGATGCAATAGGAATTTTTGGGTTAGGTCAATCCGTTCGCGAGATACGGGAGTTTGAAGCCAAGAAATGGTTGAGAAGGCAAAAAATTTTTCGCAATTCTGCTGCTCCTAACGCTTAACCAGAATGGCCTAGGGAAAAAATACACATACCGTTGTAATCGGGCGAGTTTCTACTTTCAGACGCAACATGAACTTGTGGGTTAGGTCAATCCGTTCGCGAGATATGGGAGTCTGAAGCCAAGAAATTGTTGGGAAGGGAAAAAATTATTCGCAATTCTGCTGCTCCAAACGCTTAACCAGAATGGCCTAGGGAAAAAATACACATACCGTTGTAATCGGGCGAGTTTCTACTTTCAAACGCAACTGGAATTTTTGGGTTAGTTCAATCCGTTCGCGAGATATGGGAGATTGAAGCCAAGAAATGGTTGAGAAGGCATAAAATTTTTCGCAATTCTGCTGCTCCAAACGCTTAACCAGAATGGCCTAGGGAAAAAAATACACATACCGTTGTAATCGGGCGGGTTTCTACTTTCAGATGCAATAGGAATTTTTGGGTTAGGTCAATCCGTTCGCGAGATATGGGAATTTGAAGCGAAGAAATGGTTGAGAAGGCAACAAATTTTTCGCAATTCTGCTGCTCCAAACGCTTAACCAGAATGGCCTAGGGAAAAAATACACATACCGTTGTAATCGGGCGAGTTTCTACTTTCAGACGCAACAGGAACATTTGGGTTAGGTCAATCCGTTCGCGAGATATGGGGGTCTGAAGCCAAGAAATTGTTGGGAAGGGAAAAAAGTTTTCACAATTCTGCTGCTCCAAACGCTTAACCAGAATGGCCTAGGCAAAAAATACACATAGCGTTGTAATCGGGCGAGTTTCTACTTTCGGATGCAATAGGAATTTTTGGGTTAGGTCAATCCGTTCGCGAGATATGGGAGTTTGAAGCCAAGAAATGGTTGAGAAGGCAAAAAATTTTTCGCAATTCTGCTGCTCCAAACGCTTAACCAGAATGGCCTCAAGGAAAAATACACGTTTCGTTGTAATCGGGCGAGTTTCTACTTTCAGATGCAACAGGAATTTTTGGGTTAGGTCATTCCGTTCGCGAGATATGGGGGTCTGAAGCCAAGAAATTGTTGGGAAGGGAAAAAATTTTTCGCAATTCTGCTGCTCCAAACGCTTAACCAGAATGGCCTAGGGAAAAAATACACATACCGTTGTAATCGGCCGAGTTTCTACTTTCAGATGCAACAGGAATTTTTGGGTTAGGTCATTCCGTTCGCGAGATATGGGTGTTTGAAGCTAAGAAATGGTTGAGAACAGAACAAATTTTTCGCAATTCTGCTGCTCCACCCGCTTAACCAGATTGGCCTAGGGAAAAAATACGCATACCGTTGTAATCGGGCGAGTTTCTAATTTCAGACGCAGCATGAATTTTTGGGTTTGGTCAATCCGTTCGCGAGACATGGGAGTTTGAAGCCAAGAAATGGTTGAGAAGGTAAAAAATTTTTCGCAATTCTGCTGCTCCAAACGCTTAACCAGAATGGCCTAGGGAAAAAATACACATACCGTTGTAATCGGGCGAGTTTCTACTTTCAGACGCAATAGGAATTTTTGTGTTAGGTCAATCCGTTAGCGAGATATGGGAGTTTGAAGGCAAGAAATGGTTGATAAGGCAAAAAATTTTTCGCAATTCTGCTGCTCCAAACGCTTAACCAGAATGGCCTAGGGAAAAAATACACATACCGTTGTAATCGGGCGAGTTTCTACTTTCAGATGCAATAGGAATTTTTGGGTTAGGTCAATCCGTTCGCGAGATATGGGAATTTGAAGCGAAGAAATGGTTGAGAAGGCAACAAATTTTTCGCAATTCTGCTGCTCCAAACGCTAAACCAGAATGGCCTAGGGAAGAAATACACATACCGCTGTAATCGGGCGAGTTTCTACTTTCAGATGCAATAGGAATTTTTGGGTTAGGTCAATCCGTTCGCGAGATACGGGAGTTTGAAGCCAAGAAATGGTTGAGAAGGCAAAAAATTTTTCGCAATTCTGCTGCTCCTAACGCTTAACCAGAATGGCCTAGGGAAAAAATACACATACCGTTGTAATCGGGCGAGTTTCTACTTTCAGACGCAACATGAACTTGTGGGTTAGGTCAATCCGTTCGCGAGATATGGGAGTCTGAAGCCAAGAAATTGTTGGGAAGGGAAAAAATTATTCGCAATTCTGCTGCTCCAAACGCTTAACCAGAATGGCCTAGGGAAAAAATACACATACCGTTGTAATCGGGCGAGTTTCTACTTTCAAACGCAACTGGAATTTTTGGGTTAGGTCAATCCGTTCGCGAGATATGGGAGTTTGAAGCCAAGAAATGGTTGAGAAGGCATAAAATTTTTCGCATTGCTGCTGCTCCAAACGCTTAACCAGAATGGCCTAGGGAAAAATACACATGCCGCTGTAGTCGGGCGAGTTTCTACTTTCAGATGCAATAGGAATTTTTGGGTTAGGACAATCCGTTCGCGAGATATGGGAGTTTGAAGCCAAGAAATGGTTGAGAAGGCAAAAAATTTTCTGCAATTCTGCTGCTCCAAACGCTTAACCAGAATGGCCTAGGGAAAAAATACACATACCGTTGTAATCGGGCGAGTTTCTACTTTCAGATGCAATAGGAATTCTTGGGTTAGGTCAATCCGTTCGCGAGATATGGGAATTTGAAGCGAAGAAATGGTTGAGAAGGCAAAAAATTTTTCGCAATTCTGCTGCTCCAAACGCTTAACCGGAATGGCCTAGGGAAAAAATACACATACCGTTGTAATCGGGCGAGTTTCTACTTTCAGACGCAACAGGAACATTTGGGTTAGGTCAATCCGTTCGCGAGGTATGGGGGTCTGAAGCCAAGAAATGGTTGGGAAGGCAAAAAATTTTTCGCAATTCTGCTGCTCCAAACGCTTAACCAGAATGGCCTAGCAAAAAATACACATAGCGTTGTAATCGGGCGAGTTTCTACTTTCGGATGCAATAGGAATTTTTGGGTTAGGTCAATCCGTTCGCGAGATATGGGGGTCTGAAGCCAAGAAATTGTTGGGAAGGGAAAAAATTATTCGCAATTCTGCTGCTCCAAACGCTTAACCAGAATGGCCTCAGGGAAAAATACACGTATCGTTGTAATCGGGCGAGTTTCTACTTTCAAATGCAATAGGAATTTTTGGGTTAGGTCAATCCGTTCGCGAGATATGGGAGTTTGAAGCCAAGAAATGGTAGAGAAGGCAAAAAAGTTTTCACAATTCTGCTGCTCCAAACGCTTAACCAGAATGGCCTAGGCAAAAAATACACATAGCGTTGTAATCGGGCGAGTTTCTACTTTCGGATGCAATAGGAATTTTTGGGTTAGGTCAATCCGTTCGCGAGATATGGGAGTTTGAAGCCAAGAAATGGTTGAGAAGGCAAAAAATTTTTCGCAATTCTGCTGCTCCAAACGCTTAACCAGAATGGCCTCAAGGAAAAATACACGTTTCGTTGTAATCGGGCGAGTTTCTACTTTCAAATGCAATAGGAATTTTTGGGTTAGGCCAAACCGTTCGCGCGATATGGGAGTTTGAAGCCAAGAAATGGTTGAGAAGGCAAAAAATTTTTCGCAATTCTGCTGCTCCAAACGCTTAACCAGAATGGCCTAGGGAAAAAATACACATACCGTTGTAATCGGCCGAGTTTCTACTTTCAGATGCAACAGGAATTTTTGGGTTAGGTCATTCCGTTCGCGAGATATGGGTGTTTGAAGCTAAGAAATGGTTGAGAACAGAACAAATTTTTCGCAATTCTGCTGCTCCACCCGCTTAACCAGATTGGCCTAGGGAAAAAATACGCATACCGTTGTAATCGGGCGAGTTTCTAATTTCAGACGCAGCATGAATTTTTGGGTTTGGTCAATCCGTTCGCGAGACATGGGAGTTTGAAGCCAAGAAATGGTTGAGAAGGTAAAAAATTTTTCGCAATTCTGCTGCTCCAAACGCTTAACCAGAATGGCCTAGGGAAAAAATACACATACCGTTGTAATCGGGCGAGTTTCTACTTTCAGACGCAATAGGAATTTTTGTGTTAGGTCAATCCGTTCGCGAGATATGGGAGTTTGAAGGCAAGAAATGGTTGATAAGGCAAAAAATTTTTCGCAATTCTGCTGCTCAAAGCGCTTAACCAGAATGGGCTAGGGAAAAAATACACACACCGTTGTAATTGGGCGAGTTTCTACTTTCAGATGCAACAGGAATTTTTGGGTTAGGTCAATCCATTCGCGAGATATGGGAATTTGAAACCAAGAAATGGTTGAGAAGGCAAAAAATTTTTCGCAATTCTGCTGCTCCAAACGCTTAACCAGAGTGGCCTAGGGAAAAAATACACATACGTTTGTAATCGGGCGAGTTTTTACTTTCAGATGCAATAGGAATTTTTGGGTTAGGTCAATCCGTTCGCGAGATATGGGACCTTGAAGCTAAGAAACGGTTGAGAAGGCAACAAATTTTTCGCAATTCTGCTGCTCCAAACGCTTAACCAGAATGGCCTAGGGAAAAAATACACATACCGTTGTAATCGGGCGAGTTTCTACTTTCAGATGCAATAGGAATTTTTGGCTTAGGTCAATCCGTTCGCGAGATATGGGAATTTGAAGCGAAGAAATGGTTGAGAAGGCAAAAAATTTTTCGCAATTCTGCTGCTCCAAACGCTTAACCAGAGTGGCCTAGGGAAAAAATACACATACGTTTGTAATCGGGCGAGTTTCTACTTTCAGACGCAATAGGAATTTTTGTGTTAGGTCAATCCGTTCGCGAGATATGGGAGTTTGAAGGCAAGAAATGGTTGATAAGGCAAAAAATTTTTCGCAATTCTGCTGCTCCAAACGCTTAACCAGAATGGCCTAGGGAAAAAATACACATACCGTTGTAATCGGGCGAGTTTCTACTTTCAGATGCAATAGGAATTTTTGGGTTAGGTCAATCCGTTCGCGAGATATGGGAATTTGAAGCGAAGAAATGGTTGAGAAGGCAACAAATTTTTCGCAATTCTGCTGCTCCAAACGCTAAACCAGAATGGCCTAGGGAAGAAATACACATACCGCTGTAATCGGGCGAGTTTCTACTTTCAGATGCAATAGGAATTTTTGGGTTAGGTCAATCCGTTCGCGAGATACGGGAGTTTGAAGCCAAGAAATGGTTGAGAAGGCAAAAAATTTTTCGCAATTCTGCTGCTCCTAACGCTTAACCAGAATGGCCTAGGGAAAAAATACACATACCGTTGTAATCGGGCGAGTTTCTACTTTCAGACGCAACATGAACTTGTGGGTTAGGTCAATCCGTTCGCGAGATATGGGAGTCTGAAGCCAAGAAATTGTTGGGAAGGGAAAAAATTATTCGCAATTCTGCTGCTCCAAACGCTTAACCAGAATGGCCTAGGGAAAAAATACACATACCGTTGTAATCGGGCGAGTTTCTACTTTCAAACGCAACTGGAATTTTTGGGTTAGTTCAATCCGTTCGCGAGATATGGGAGATTGAAGCCAAGAAATGGTTGAGAAGGCATAAAATTTTTCGCAATTCTGCTGCTCCAAACGCTTAACCAGAATGGCCTAGGGAAAAAAATACACATACCGTTGTAATCGGGCGGGTTTCTACTTTCAGATGCAATAGGAATTTTTGGGTTAGGTCAATCCGTTCGCGAGATATGGGAATTTGAAGCGAAGAAATGGTTGAGAAGGCAACAAATTTTTCGCAATTCTGCTGCTCCAAACGCTTAACCAGAATGGCCTAGGGAAAAAATACACATACCGTTGTAATCGGGCGAGTTTCTACTTTCAGACGCAACAGGAACATTTGGGTTAGGTCAATCCGTTCGCGAGATATGGGGGTCTGAAGCCAAGAAATTGTTGGGAAGGGAAAAAAGTTTTCACAATTCTGCTGCTCCAAACGCTTAACCAGAATGGCCTAGGCAAAAAATACACATAGCGTTGTAATCGGGCGAGTTTCTACTTTCGGATGCAATAGGAATTTTTGGGTTAGGTCAATCCGTTCGCGAGATATGGGAGTTTGAAGCCAAGAAATGGTTGAGAAGGCAAAAAATTTTTCGCAATTCTGCTGCTCCAAACGCTTAACCAGAATGGCCTCAAGGAAAAATACACGTTTCGTTGTAATCGGGCGAGTTTCTACTTTCAGATGCAACAGGAATTTTTGGGTTAGGTCATTCCGTTCGCGAGATATGGGGGTCTGAAGCCAAGAAATTGTTGGGAAGGGAAAAAATTTTTCGCAATTCTGCTGCTCCAAACGCTTAACCAGAATGGCCTAGGGAAAAAATACACATACCGTTGTAATCGGCCGAGTTTCTACTTTCAGATGCAACAGGAATTTTTGGGTTAGGTCATTCCGTTCGCGAGATATGGGTGTTTGAAGCTAAGAAATGGTTGAGAACAGAACAAATTTTTCGCAATTCTGCTGCTCCACCCGCTTAACCAGATTGGCCTAGGGAAAAAATACGCATACCGTTGTAATCGGGCGAGTTTCTAATTTCAGACGCAGCATGAATTTTTGGGTTTGGTCAATCCGTTCGCGAGACATGGGAGTTTGAAGCCAAGAAATGGTTGAGAAGGTAAAAAATTTTTCGCAATTCTGCTGCTCCAAACGCTTAACCAGAATGGCCTAGGGAAAAAATACACATACCGTTGTAATCGGGCGAGTTTCTACTTTCAGACGCAATAGGAATTTTTGTGTTAGGTCAATCCGTTAGCGAGATATGGGAGTTTGAAGGCAAGAAATGGTTGATAAGGCAAAAAATTTTTCGCAATTCTGCTGCTCCAAACGCTTAACCAGAATGGCCTAGGGAAAAAATACACATACCGTTGTAATCGGGCGAGTTTCTACTTTCAGATGCAATAGGAATTTTTGGGTTAGGTCAATCCGTTCGCGAGATATGGGAATTTGAAGCGAAGAAATGGTTGAGAAGGCAACAAATTTTTCGCAATTCTGCTGCTCCAAACGCTAAACCAGAATGGCCTAGGGAAGAAATACACATACCGCTGTAATCGGGCGAGTTTCTACTTTCAGATGCAATAGGAATTTTTGGGTTAGGTCAATCCGTTCGCGAGATACGGGAGTTTGAAGCCAAGAAATGGTTGAGAAGGCAAAAAATTTTTCGCAATTCTGCTGCTCCTAACGCTTAACCAGAATGGCCTAGGGAAAAAATACACATACCGTTGTAATCGGGCGAGTTTCTACTTTCAGACGCAACATGAACTTGTGGGTTAGGTCAATCCGTTCGCGAGATATGGGAGTCTGAAGCCAAGAAATTGTTGGGAAGGGAAAAAATTATTCGCAATTCTGCTGCTCCAAACGCTTAACCAGAATGGCCTAGGGAAAAAATACACATACCGTTGTAATCGGGCGAGTTTCTACTTTCAAACGCAACTGGAATTTTTGGGTTAGGTCAATCCGTTCGCGAGATATGGGAGTTTGAAGCCAAGAAATGGTTGAGAAGGCATAAAATTTTTCGCATTGCTGCTGCTCCAAACGCTTAACCAGAATGGCCTAGGGAAAAATACACATGCCGCTGTAGTCGGGCGAGTTTCTACTTTCAGATGCAATAGGAATTTTTGGGTTAGGACAATCCGTTCGCGAGATATGGGAGTTTGAAGCCAAGAAATGGTTGAGAAGGCAAAAAATTTTCTGCAATTCTGCTGCTCCAAACGCTTAACCAGAATGGCCTAGGGAAAAAATACACATACCGTTGTAATCGGGCGAGTTTCTACTTTCAGATGCAATAGGAATTCTTGGGTTAGGTCAATCCGTTCGCGAGATATGGGAATTTGAAGCGAAGAAATGGTTGAGAAGGCAAAAAATTTTTCGCAATTCTGCTGCTCCAAACGCTTAACCGGAATGGCCTAGGGAAAAAATACACATACCGTTGTAATCGGGCGAGTTTCTACTTTCAGACGCAACAGGAACATTTGGGTTAGGTCAATCCGTTCGCGAGGTATGGGGGTCTGAAGCCAAGAAATGGTTGGGAAGGCAAAAAATTTTTCGCAATTCTGCTGCTCCAAACGCTTAACCAGAATGGCCTAGCAAAAAATACACATAGCGTTGTAATCGGGCGAGTTTCTACTTTCGGATGCAATAGGAATTTTTGGGTTAGGTCAATCCGTTCGCGAGATATGGGGGTCTGAAGCCAAGAAATTGTTGGGAAGGGAAAAAATTATTCGCAATTCTGCTGCTCCAAACGCTTAACCAGAATGGCCTCAGGGAAAAATACACGTATCGTTGTAATCGGGCGAGTTTCTACTTTCAAATGCAATAGGAATTTTTGGGTTAGGTCAATCCGTTCGCGAGATATGGGAGTTTGAAGCCAAGAAATGGTAGAGAAGGCAAAAAAGTTTTCACAATTCTGCTGCTCCAAACGCTTAACCAGAATGGCCTAGGCAAAAAATACACATAGCGTTGTAATCGGGCGAGTTTCTACTTTCGGATGCAATAGGAATTTTTGGGTTAGGTCAATCCGTTCGCGAGATATGGGAGTTTGAAGCCAAGAAATGGTTGAGAAGGCAAAAAATTTTTCGCAATTCTGCTGCTCCAAACGCTTAACCAGAATGGCCTCAAGGAAAAATACACGTTTCGTTGTAATCGGGCGAGTTTCTACTTTCAAATGCAATAGGAATTTTTGGGTTAGGCCAAACCGTTCGCGCGATATGGGAGTTTGAAGCCAAGAAATGGTTGAGAAGGCAAAAAATTTTTCGCAATTCTGCTGCTCCAAACGCTTAACCAGAATGGCCTAGGGAAAAAATACACATACCGTTGTAATCGGCCGAGTTTCTACTTTCAGATGCAACAGGAATTTTTGGGTTAGGTCATTCCGTTCGCGAGATATGGGTGTTTGAAGCTAAGAAATGGTTGAGAACAGAACAAATTTTTCGCAATTCTGCTGCTCCACCCGCTTAACCAGATTGGCCTAGGGAAAAAATACGCATACCGTTGTAATCGGGCGAGTTTCTAATTTCAGACGCAGCATGAATTTTTGGGTTTGGTCAATCCGTTCGCGAGACATGGGAGTTTGAAGCCAAGAAATGGTTGAGAAGGTAAAAAATTTTTCGCAATTCTGCTGCTCCAAACGCTTAACCAGAATGGCCTAGGGAAAAAATACACATACCGTTGTAATCGGGCGAGTTTCTACTTTCAGACGCAATACGAATTTTTGTGTTAGGTCAATCCGTTCGCGAGATATGGGAGTTTGAAGGCAAGAAATGGTTGATAAGGCAAAAAATTTTTCGCAATTCTGCTGCTCCAAACGCTTAACCAGAATGGCCTAGGGAAAAAATACACATACCGTTGTAATCGGGCGAGTTTCTACTTTCAGATGCAATAGGAATTTTTGGGTTAGGTCAATCCGTTCGCGAGATATGGGAATTTGAAGCGAAGAAATGGTTGAGAAGGCAACAAATTTTTCGCAATTCTGCTGCTCCAAACGCTAAACCAGAATGGCCTAGGGAAGAAATACACATACCGCTGTAATCGGGCGAGTTTCTACTTTCAGATGCAATAGGAATTTTTGGGTTAGGTCAATCCGTTCGCGAGATACGGGAGTTTGAAGCCAAGAAATGGTTGAGAAGGCAAAAAATTTTTCGCAATTCTGCTGCTCCTAACGCTTAACCAGAATGGCCTAGGGAAAAAATACACATACCGTTGTAATCGGGCGAGTTTCTACTTTCAGACGCAACATGAACTTGTGGGTTAGGTCAATCCGTTCGCGAGATATGGGAGTCTGAAGCCAAGAAATTGTTGGGAAGGGAAAAAATTATTCGCAATTCTGCTGCTCCAAACGCTTAACCAGAATGGCCTAGGGAAAAAATACACATACCGTTGTAATCGGGCGAGTTTCTACTTTCAAACGCAACTGGAATTTTTGGGTTAGTTCAATCCGTTCGCGAGATATGGGAGATTGAAGCCAAGAAATGGTTGAGAAGGCATAAAATTTTTCGCAATTCTGCTGCTCCAAACGCTTAACCAGAATGGCCTAGGGAAAAAAATACACATACCGTTGTAATCGGGCGGGTTTCTACTTTCAGATGCAATAGGAATTTTTGGGTTAGGTCAATCCGTTCGCGAGATATGGGAATTTGAAGCGAAGAAATGGTTGAGAAGGCAACAAATTTTTCGCAATTCTGCTGCTCCAAACGCTTAACCAGAATGGCCTAGGGAAAAAATACACATACCGTTGTAATCGGGCGAGTTTCTACTTTCAGACGCAACAGGAACATTTGGGTTAGGTCAATCCGTTCGCGAGATATGGGGGTCTGAAGCCAAGAAATTGTTGGGAAGGGAAAAAAGTTTTCACAATTCTGCTGCTCCAAACGCTTAACCAGAATGGCCTAGGCAAAAAATACACATAGCGTTGTAATCGGGCGAGTTTCTACTTTCGGATGCAATAGGAATTTTTGGGTTAGGTCAATCCGTTCGCGAGATATGGGAGTTTGAAGCCAAGAAATTGTTGGGAAGGGAAAAAATTTTTCGCAATTCTGCTGCTCCAAACGCTTAACCAGAATGGCCTAGGGAAAAAATACACATACCGTTGTAATCGGCCGAGTTTCTACTTTCAGATGCAACAGGAATTTTTGGGTTAGGTCATTCCGTTCGCGAGATATGGGTGTTTGAAGCTAAGAAATGGTTGAGAACAGAACAAATTTTTCGCAATTCTGCTGCTCCACCCGCTTAACCAGATTGGCCTAGGGAAAAAATACGCATACCGTTGTAATCGGGCGAGTTTCTAATTTCAGACGCAGCATGAATTTTTGGGTTTGGTCAATCCGTTCGCGAGACATGGGAGTTTGAAGCCAAGAAATGGTTGAGAAGGTAAAAAATTTTTCGCAATTCTGCTGCTCCAAACGCTTAACCAGAATGGCCTAGGGAAAAAATACACATACCGTTGTAATCGGGCGAGTTTCTACTTTCAGACGCAATAGGAATTTTTGTGTTAGGTCAATCCGTTAGCGAGATATGGGAGTTTGAAGGCAAGAAATGGTTGATAAGGCAAAAAATTTTTCGCAATTCTGCTGCTCCAAACGCTTAACCAGAATGGCCTAGGGAAAAAATACACATACCGTTGTAATCGGGCGAGTTTCTACTTTCAGATGCAATAGGAATTTTTGGGTTAGGTCAATCCGTTCGCGAGATATGGGAATTTGAAGCGAAGAAATGGTTGAGAAGGCAACAAATTTTTCGCAATTCTGCTGCTCCAAACGCTAAACCAGAATGGCCTAGGGAAGAAATACACATACCGCTGTAATCGGGCGAGTTTCTACTTTCAGATGCAATAGGAATTTTTGGGTTAGGTCAATCCGTTCGCGAGATACGGGAGTTTGAAGCCAAGAAATGGTTGAGAAGGCAAAAAATTTTTCGCAATTCTGCTGCTCCTAACGCTTAACCAGAATGGCCTAGGGAAAAAATACACATACCGTTGTAATCGGGCGAGTTTCTACTTTCAGACGCAACATGAACTTGTGGGTTAGGTCAATCCGTTCGCGAGATATGGGAGTCTGAAGCCAAGAAATTGTTGGGAAGGGAAAAAATTATTCGCAATTCTGCTGCTCCAAACGCTTAACCAGAATGGCCTAGGGAAAAAATACACATACCGTTGTAATCGGGCGAGTTTCTACTTTCAAACGCAACTGGAATTTTTGGGTTAGGTCAATCCGTTCGCGAGATATGGGAGTTTGAAGCCAAGAAATGGTTGAGAAGGCATAAAATTTTTCGCATTGCTGCTGCTCCAAACGCTTAACCAGAATGGCCTAGGGAAAAATACACATGCCGCTGTAGTCGGGCGAGTTTCTACTTTCAGATGCAATAGGAATTTTTGGGTTAGGACAATCCGTTCGCGAGATATGGGAGTTTGAAGCCAAGAAATGGTTGAGAAGGCAAAAAATTTTCTGCAATTCTGCTGCTCCAAACGCTTAACCAGAATGGCCTAGGGAAAAAATACACATACCGTTGTAATCGGGCGAGTTTCTACTTTCAGATGCAATAGGAATTTTTGGGTTAGGTCAATCCGTTCGCGAGATATGGGAATTTGAAGCGAAGAAATGGTTGAGAAGGCAAAAAATTTTTCGCAATTCTGCTGCTCCAAACGCTTAACCGGAATGGCCTAGGGAAAAAATACACATACCGTTGTAATCGGGCGAGTTTCTACTTTCAGACGCAACAGGAACATTTGGGTTAGGTCAATCCGTTCGCGAGATATGGGGGTCTGAAGCCAAGAAATGGTTGGGAAGGCAAAAAATTTTTCGCAATTCTGCTGCTCCAAACGCTTAACCAGAATGGCCTAGCAAAAAATACACATAGCGTTGTAATCGGGCGAGTTTCTACTTTCGGATGCAATAGGAATTTTTGGGTTAGGTCAATCCGTTCGCGAGATATGGGAGTTTGAAACCAAAAAATGGTTGAGAAGGCAAAAAATTTTTCGCAATTCTGCTGCTCCAAACGCTTAACCAGAATGGCCTCAGGGAAAAATACACGTATCGTTGTAATCGGGCGAGTTTCTACTTTCAAATGCAATGGGAATTTTTGGGTTAGGTCAATCCGTTCGCGAGATATGGTAGTTTGAAGCCAAGAAATTGTTGGGAATGCAAAAAATTTTTCGCAATTCTGCTGCTCCAAACGCTTAACCAGAATGGACTAGGGAAAAAATACATATACCGTTGTAATCGGGCGAATTTCTACTTTCAGACGCAGCAGGAATTTTTGGGTTTGGTCAATCCGTTCGCGAGATATGGGACTTTGAAGCTAAGAAATGGTTGACAAGACAATAAATTTTTCGCAATTTTGCTGCTCCAATCGCTTAACCAGAATGGCCTCAGGGAAAAATACACGTACCGTTGTAATCGGGCGAGTTTCTACTTTCAGATGCAATAGGAATTTTTGGGTTAGGTCAATCCGTTCGCGAGATATGGGAGTTTGAAACCAAAAAATGGTTGAGAAGGCAAAAAATTTTTCGCAATTCTGCTGCTCCAAACGCTTAACCAGAATGGCCTAGGGAAAAAATACGCATACCGTTGTAATCGGGCGAGTATCTACTTTCAGACGCAACAGGAACTTTTGGGTTAGGTCAATCCGTTCGCGAGATATGGGAGTTTGAAGCTAAGAAATGGTTGAGAACAGAACAAATTTTTCGCAATTCTGCTGCTCCAAACTCTTAACCAGAATGGCCTAGGGAAAAAATACGCATACCGTTGTAATCGGGCGAGTATCTACTTTCAGACGCAACAGGAACTTTTGGGTTAGGTCAATCCGTTCGCGAGATATGGGAGTCTGAAGCCAAGAAATGGTTGGGAAGGCAAAAAATTTTTCGCAATTCTGCTGCTCCAAACGCTTAACCAGAATGGCTTAGGGAAAAAATACACATACCGTTGTAATCGGGCGAGTTTCTACTTTCAGATGCAATAGGAATTTTTGGCTTAGGTCAATCCGTTCGCGAGATATGGGAATTTGAAGCGAAGAAATGGTTGAGAAGGCAAAAAATTTTTCTCAATTCTGCTACTCCAAACGCTTAACCAGAATGGCCTAGGGAAAAAATACACATACCGTTGTAATCGGGCGAGTTTCTACTTTCAGATGCAATAGGAATATTTGGGCTAGGTCAATCCGTTCGCGAGATATGGGAGTTTGAAGCCAAGAAATGGTTGAGAAGGCAAACAATTTTTCGCAATTCTGCTGCTCCAAACGCTTAACCAGAATGGCCTAGGGAAGAAATACACATACCGCTGTAATCGGGCGAGTTTCTACTTTCAGATGCAGTAGGAATTTTTGGGTTAGGTCAATCCGTTCGCGAGATATGGGACTTTGAAGCTAAGAAATGGTTCAGAAGGCAACAAATTTTTCGCAATTCTGCTGCTCAAAGCGCTTAACCAGAATGGGCTAGGGAGAAAATACACACACCGTTGTAATTGGGCGAGTTTCTACTTTCAGATGCAACAGGAATCTTTGGGTTAGGTCAATCCGTTCGCGAGATATTGGAGTCTGAAGCCAAGAAATGGTTGGGAAGGCAAAAAATTTTTCGCAATTCTGCTGCTCCAAACGCGTAACCAGAATGGCCTAGGGAAAAAATACAGATACCGTTGTAATCGGGCGAGTTTCTACTTTCAGATGCAATAGGAATTTTTGGGTTAGGTCAATCCATTCGCGAGATATGGGAATTTGAAACCAAGAAATGGTTCAGAAGGCAAAAAATTTTTCGCAATTCTGCTGCTCCAAACGCTTAACCAGAATGGCCTAGGGAAGAAATACACATACCGCTGTAATCGGGCGAGTTTCTACTTTCAGATGCAATAGGAATTTTTGGGTTAGGTCAATCCGTTCGCGAGATATGGGAGTTTGAATCCAAGAAATGGTTGAGAAGGCAAAAAATTTTTCGCAGTCCTACTGCTCCAAACGCTTAACCAGAATGGCCTAGGGAAGAAATACACATACCGCTGTAATCGGGCGAGTTTCTACTTTCAGATGCAATAGGAATTTTTGGGTTAGGTCAATCCGTTCGCGAGATATGGGACTTTGAGGCTAAGAAATGGTTGACAAGACAACAAATTTTTCGCACTTTTGCTGCTCCAATCGCTTAACCAGAATGGCCTAAGTGAAAAATACACGTACCGTTGTAATCGAGCGAGTTTCTACTTTCAAATGCAATAGGAACTTTTGGGTTAGGTCAATCCGTTCGCGAGATATGGGACTCTGAAGCTAAGAAATGGTTCAGAAGGCAACAAATTTTTCGCAATTCTGCTGCTCAAAGCGCTTAACCAGAATGGGCTAGGGAAAAAATACACACACCGTTGTAATTGGGCGAGTTTCTACTTTCAGATGCAACAGGAATTTTTGGGTTAGGTCAATCCATTCGCGAGATATGGGAATTTGAAACCAAGAAATGGTTGAGAAGGCAAAAAATTTTTCGCAATTCTGCTGCTCCAAACGCTTAACCAGAGTGGCCTAGGGAAAAAATACACATACGTTTGTAATCGGGCGAGTTTCTACTTTCAGATGCAATAGGAATTTTTGGGTTAGGTCAATCCGTTCGCGAGATATGGGACCTTGAAGCTAAGAAACGGTTGAGAAGGCAACAAATTTTTCGCAATTCTGCTGCTCCAAACGCTTAACCAGAATGGCCTAGGGAAAAAATACACATACCGTTGTAATCGGGCGAGTTTCTACTTTCAGATGCAATAGGAATTTTTGGCTTAGGTCAATCCGTTCGCGAGATATGGGAATTTGAAGCGAAGAAATGGTTGAGAAGGCAAAAAATTTTTCGCAATTCTGCTGCTCCAAACGCTTAACCAGAGTGGCCTAGGGAAAAAATACACATACGTTTGTAATCGGGCGAGTTTCTACTTTCAGACGCAATAGGAATTTTTGTGTTAGGTCAATCCGTTCGCGAGATATGGGAGTTTGAAGGCAAGAAATGGTTGATAAGGCAAAAAATTTTTCGCAATTCTGCTGCTCCAAACGCTTAACCAGAATGGCCTAGGGAAAAAATACACATACCGTTGTAATCGGGCGAGTTTCTACTTTCAGATGCAATAGGAATTTTTGGGTTAGGTCAATCCGTTCGCGAGATATGGGAATTTGAAGCGAAGAAATGGTTGAGAAGGCAACAAATTTTTCGCAATTCTGCTGCTCCAAACGCTAAACCAGAATGGCCTAGGGAAGAAATACACATACCGCTGTAATCGGGCGAGTTTCTACTTTCAGATGCAATAGGAATTTTTGGGTTAGGTCAATCCGTTCGCGAGATACGGGAGTTTGAAGCCAAGAAATGGTTGAGAAGGCAAAAAATTTTTCGCAATTCTGCTGCTCCTAACGCTTAACCAGAATGGCCTAGGGAAAAAATACACATACCGTTGTAATCGGGCGAGTTTCTACTTTCAGACGCAACATGAACTTGTGGGTTAGGTCAATCCGTTCGCGAGATATGGGAGTCTGAAGCCAAGAAATTGTTGGGAAGGGAAAAAATTATTCGCAATTCTGCTGCTCCAAACGCTTAACCAGAATGGCCTAGGGAAAAAATACACATACCGTTGTAATCGGGCGAGTTTCTACTTTCAAACGCAACTGGAATTTTTGGGTTAGTTCAATCCGTTCGCGAGATATGGGAGATTGAAGCCAAGAAATGGTT
This sequence comes from Ptiloglossa arizonensis, assembly GCF_051014685.1. NCBI lineage: Eukaryota > Metazoa > Arthropoda > Insecta > Hymenoptera > Colletidae > Ptiloglossa > Ptiloglossa arizonensis. The sequence continues at coordinate 9,838,814 of NW_027478385.1, forward strand.
GAGAAGGCATAAAATTTTTCGCAATTCTGCTGCTCCAAACGCTTAACCAGAATGGCCTAGGGAAAAAAATACACATACCGTTGTAATCGGGCGGGTTTCTACTTTCAGATGCAATAGGAATTTTTGGGTTAGGTCAATCCGTTCGCGAGATATGGGAATTTGAAGCGAAGAAATGGTTGAGAAGGCAACAAATTTTTCGCAATTCTGCTGCTCCAAACGCTTAACCAGAATGGCCTAGGGAAAAAATACACATACCGTTGTAATCGGGCGAGTTTCTACTTTCAGACGCAACAGGAACATTTGGGTTAGGTCAATCCGTTCGCGAGATATGGGGGTCTGAAGCCAAGAAATTGTTGGGAAGGGAAAAAAGTTTTCACAATTCTGCTGCTCCAAACGCTTAACCAGAATGGCCTAGGCAAAAAATACACATAGCGTTGTAATCGGGCGAGTTTCTACTTTCGGATGCAATAGGAATTTTTGGGTTAGGTCAATCCGTTCGCGAGATATGGGAGTTTGAAGCCAAGAAATGGTTGAGAAGGCAAGAAATTTTTCGCAATTCTGCTGCTCCAAACGCTTAACCAGAATGGCCTCAAGGAAAAATACACGTTTCGTTGTAATCGGGCGAGTTTCTACTTTCAGATGCAACAGGAATTTTTGGGTTAGGTCATTCCGTTCGCGAGATATGGGGGTCTGAAGCCAAGAAATTGTTGGGAAGGGAAAAAATTTTTCGCAATTCTGCTGCTCCAAACGCTTAACCAGAATGGCCTAGGGAAAAAATACACATACCGTTGTAATCGGCCGAGTTTCTACTTTCAGATGCAACAGGAATTTTTGGGTTAGGTCATTCCGTTCGCGAGATATGGGTGTTTGAAGCTAAGAAATGGTTGAGAACAGAACAAATTTTTCGCAATTCTGCTGCTCCACCCGCTTAACCAGATTGGCCTAGGGAAAAAATACGCATACCGTTGTAATCGGGCGAGTTTCTAATTTCAGACGCAGCATGAATTTTTGGGTTTGGTCAATCCGTTCGCGAGACATGGGAGTTTGAAGCCAAGAAATGGTTGAGAAGGTAAAAAATTTTTCGCAATTCTGCTGCTCCAAACGCTTAACCAGAATGGCCTAGGGAAAAAATACACATACCGTTGTAATCGGGCGAGTTTCTACTTTCAGACGCAATAGGAATTTTTGTGTTAGGTCAATCCGTTAGCGAGATATGGGAGTTTGAAGGCAAGAAATGGTTGATAAGGCAAAAAATTTTTCGCAATTCTGCTGCTCCAAACGCTTAACCAGAATGGCCTAGGGAAAAAATACACATACCGTTGTAATCGGGCGAGTTTCTACTTTCAGATGCAATAGGAATTTTTGGGTTAGGTCAATCCGTTCGCGAGATATGGGAATTTGAAGCGAAGAAATGGTTGAGAAGGCAACAAATTTTTCGCAATTCTGCTGCTCCAAACGCTAAACCAGAATGGCCTAGGGAAGAAATACACATACCGCTGTAATCGGGCGAGTTTCTACTTTCAGATGCAATAGGAATTTTTGGGTTAGGTCAATCCGTTCGCGAGATACGGGAGTTTGAAGCCAAGAAATGGTTGAGAAGGCAAAAAATTTTTCGCAATTCTGCTGCTCCTAACGCTTAACCAGAATGGCCTAGGGAAAAAATACACATACCGTTGTAATCGGGCGAGTTTCTACTTTCAGACGCAACATGAACTTGTGGGTTAGGTCAATCCGTTCGCGAGATATGGGAGTCTGAAGCCAAGAAATTGTTGGGAAGGGAAAAAATTATTCGCAATTCTGCTGCTCCAAACGCTTAACCAGAATGGCCTAGGGAAAAAATACACATACCGTTGTAATCGGGCGAGTTTCTACTTTCAAACGCAACTGGAATTTTTGGGTTAGGTCAATCCGTTCGCGAGATATGGGAGTTTGAAGCCAAGAAATGGTTGAGAAGGCATAAAATTTTTCGCATTGCTGCTGCTCCAAACGCTTAACCAGAATGGCCTAGGGAAAAATACACATGCCGCTGTAGTCGGGCGAGTTTCTACTTTCAGATGCAATAGGAATTTTTGGGTTAGGACAATCCGTTCGCGAGATATGGGAGTTTGAAGCCAAGAAATGGTTGAGAAGGCAAAAAATTTTCTGCAATTCTGCTGCTCCAAACGCTTAACCAGAATGGCCTAGGGAAAAAATACACATACCGTTGTAATCGGGCGAGTTTCTACTTTCAGATGCAATAGGAATTTTTGGGTTAGGTCAATCCGTTCGCGAGATATGGGAATTTGAAGCGAAGAAATGGTTGAGAAGGCAAAAAATTTTTCGCAATTCTGCTGCTCCAAACGCTTAACCGGAATGGCCTAGGGAAAAAATACACATACCGTTGTAATCGGGCGAGTTTCTACTTTCAGACGCAACAGGAACATTTGGGTTATGTCAATCCGTTCGCGAGATATGGGGGTCTGAAGCCAAGAAATGGTTGGGAAGGCAAAAAATTTTTCGCAATTCTGCTGCTCCAAACGCTTAACCAGAATGGCCTAGCAAAAAATACACATAGCGTTGTAATCGGGCGAGTTTCTACTTTCGGATGCAATAGGAATTTTTGGGTTAGGTCAATCCGTTCGCGAGATATGGGAGTTTGAAACCAAAAAATGGTTGAGAAGGCAAAAAATTTTTCGCAATTCTGCTGCTCCAAACGCTTAACCAGAATGGCCTCAGGGAAAAATACACGTATCGTTGTAATCGGGCGAGTTTCTACTTTCAAATGCAATGGGAATTTTTGGGTTAGGTCAATCCGTTCGCGAGATATGGTAGTTTGAAGCCAAGAAATTGTTGGGAATGCAAAAAATTTTTCGCAATTCTGCTGCTCCAAACGCTTAACCAGAATGGACTAGGGAAAAAATACATATACCGTTGTAATCGGGCGAATTTCTACTTTCAGACGCAGCAGGAATTTTTGGGTTTGGTCAATCCGTTCGCGAGATATGGGACTTTGAAGCTAAGAAATGGTTGACAAGACAATAAATTTTTCGCAATTTTGCTGCTCCAATCGCTTAACCAGAATGGCCTCAGGGAAAAATACACGTACCGTTGTAATCGGGCGAGTTTCTACTTTCAGATGCAATAGGAATTTTTGGGTTAGGTCAATCCGTTCGCGAGATATGGGAGTTTGAAACCAAAAAATGGTTGAGAAGGCAAAAAATTTTTCGCAATTCTGCTGCTCCAAACGCTTAACCAGAATGGCCTAGGGAAAAAATACGCATACCGTTGTAATCGGGCGAGTATCTACTTTCAGACGCAACAGGAACTTTTGGGTTAGGTCAATCCGTTCGCGAGATATGGGAGTTTGAAGCTAAGAAATGGTTGAGAACAGAACAAATTTTTCGCAATTCTGCTGCTCCAAACTCTTAACCAGAATGGCCTAGGGAAAAAATACGCATACCGTTGTAATCGGGCGAGTATCTACTTTCAGACGCAACAGGAACTTTTGGGTTAGGTCAATCCGTTCGCGAGATATGGGAGTCTGAAGCCAAGAAATGGTTGGGAAGGCAAAAAATTTTTCGCAATTCTGCTGCTCCAAACGCTTAACCAGAATGGCTTAGGGAAAAAATACACATACCGTTGTAATCGGGCGAGTTTCTACTTTCAGATGCAATAGGAATTTTTGGCTTAGGTCAATCCGTTCGCGAGATATGGGAATTTGAAGCGAAGAAATGGTTGAGAAGGCAAAAAATTTTTCTCAATTCTGCTACTCCAAACGCTTAACCAGAATGGCCTAGGGAAAAAATACACATACCGTTGTAATCGGGCGAGTTTCTACTTTCAGATGCAATAGGAATATTTGGGCTAGGTCAATCCGTTCGCGAGATATGGGAGTTTGAAGCCAAGAAATGGTTGAGAAGGCAAACAATTTTTCGCAATTCTGCTGCTCCAAACGCTTAACCAGAATGGCCTAGGGAAGAAATACACATACCGCTGTAATCGGGCGAGTTTCTACTTTCAGATGCAGTAGGAATTTTTGGGTTAGGTCAATCCGTTCGCGAGATATGGGACTTTGAAGCTAAGAAATGGTTCAGAAGGCAACAAATTTTTCGCAATTCTGCTGCTCAAAGCGCTTAACCAGAATGGGCTAGGGAGAAAATACACACACCGTTGTAATTGGGCGAGTTTCTACTTTCAGATGCAACAGGAATCTTTGGGTTAGGTCAATCCGTTCGCGAGATATTGGAGTCTGAAGCCAAGAAATGGTTGGGAAGGCAAAAAATTTTTCGCAATTCTGCTGCTCCAAACGCGTAACCAGAATGGCCTAGGGAAAAAATACAGATACCGTTGTAATCGGGCGAGTTTCTACTTTCAGATGCAATAGGAATTTTTGGGTTAGGTCAATCCATTCGCGAGATATGGGAATTTGAAACCAAGAAATGGTTCAGAAGGCAAAAAATTTTTCGCAATTCTGCTGCTCCAAACGCTTAACCAGAATGGCCTAGGGAAGAAATACACATACCGCTGTAATCGGGCGAGTTTCTACTTTCAGATGCAATAGGAATTTTTGGGTTAGGTCAATCCGTTCGCGAGATATGGGAGTTTGAATCCAAGAAATGGTTGAGAAGGCAAAAAATTTTTCGCAGTCCTACTGCTCCAAACGCTTAACCAGAATGGCCTAGGGAAGAAATACACATACCGCTGTAATCGGGCGAGTTTCTACTTTCAGATGCAATAGGAATTTTTGGGTTAGGTCAATCCGTTCGCGAGATATGGGACTTTGAGGCTAAGAAATGGTTGACAAGACAACAAATTTTTCGCACTTTTGCTGCTCCAATCGCTTAACCAGAATGGCCTAAGTGAAAAATACACGTACCGTTGTAATCGAGCGAGTTTCTACTTTCAAATGCAATAGGAACTTTTGGGTTAGGTCAATCCGTTCGCGAGATATGGGACTCTGAAGCTAAGAAATGGTTCAGAAGGCAACAAATTTTTCGCAATTCTGCTGCTCAAAGCGCTTAACCAGAATGGGCTAGGGAAAAAATACACACACCGTTGTAATTGGGCGAGTTTCTACTTTCAGATGCAACAGGAATTTTTGGGTTAGGTCAATCCATTCGCGAGATATGGGAATTTGAAACCAAGAAATGGTTGAGAAGGCAAAAAATTTTTCGCAATTCTGCTGCTCCAAACGCTTAACCAGAGTGGCCTAGGGAAAAAATACACATACGTTTGTAATCGGGCGAGTTTCTACTTTCAGATGCAATAGGAATTTTTGGGTTAGGTCAATCCGTTCGCGAGATATGGGACCTTGAAGCTAAGAAACGGTTGAGAAGGCAACAAATTTTTCGCAATTCTGCTGCTCCAAACGCTTAACCAGAATGGCCTAGGGAAAAAATACACATACCGTTGTAATCGGGCGAGTTTCTACTTTCAGATGCAATAGGAATTTTTGGCTTAGGTCAATCCGTTCGCGAGATATGGGAATTTGAAGCGAAGAAATGGTTGAGAAGGCAAAAAATTTTTCGCAATTCTGCTGCTCCAAACGCTTAACCAGAGTGGCCTAGGGAAAAAATACACATACGTTTGTAATCGGGCGAGTTTCTACTTTCAGATGCAACAGGAATTTTTGGGTTAGGTCATTCCATTCGCGAGATATGGGAATTTGAAACCAAGAAATGGTTGAGAAGGCAAAAAATTTTTCGCAATTCTGCTGCACCAAACGCTTAACCAGAGTGGCCTAGGGAAAAAATACACATACGTTTGTAATCGGGCGAGTTTCTACTTTCAGATGCAACAGGAATTTTTGGGTTAGGTCAATCCGTTCGCGAGATATGGAAGTTTGAAGCCAAGAAATGGTAGAGAAGGCAAAAAATTTTTCACAATTCTGCTGCTCCAAACGCTTAACCAGAATGGCCTAGGCAAAAAATACACATAGCGTTGTAATCGGGCGAGTTTCTACTTTCGGATGCAATAGGAATTTTTGGGTTAGGTCAATCCGTTCGCGAGATATGGGAGTTTGAAGCTAAGAAATGGTTGAGAACAGAACAAATTTTTCGCAATTCTGCTGCTCCAAACGCTTAACCAGAATGGCCTAGGGAAAAAATACGCATACCGTTGTAATCGGGCGAGTTTCTGATTTCAGACGCAGCAGAATTATTGGGTTTGGTCAATCCGTTCGCGAGATATGGGACTTTGAAGCTAAGAAACGGTTAAGAAGGCAACAAATTTTTCGCAATTCTGCTGCTCCAAACGCTTAACCAGAATGGCCTAGGGAAAAAATACACATACCGTTGTAATCGGGCGAGTATCTACTTTCAGACGCAACAGGAACTTTTGGGTTAGGTCAATCCGTTCGCGAGATATGGGAGTCTGAAGCTAAGAAATGGTTGGGAAGGCAAAAAATTTTTCGCAATTCTGCTGCTCCAAACGCTTAACCAGAATGGCCTAGGGAAAAAATACAGATACCGTTGTAATCGGGCGAGTTTCTACTTTCAGATGCAATAGGAATTTTTGGGTTAGGTCAATCCATTCGCGAGATATGGGAATTTGAAACCAAGAAATGGTTGAGAAGGAAAAAAATTTTTCGCAATTCTGCTGCTCCAAACGCTTAACCAGAGTGGCCTAGGGAAAAAATACACATACGTTTGTAATCGGGCGAGTTTCTACTTTCAGATGCAACAGGAATTTTTGGGTTAGGTCAATACGTTCGCGAGATATGGGAGTTTGAAGCCAAGAAATGGTAGAGAAGGCAAAAAATTTTTCACAATTCTGCTGCTCCAAACGCTTAACCGGAATGGCCTAGGCAAAAAATACACATAGCGTTGTAATCGGGCGAGTTTCTACTTTCGGATGCACTAGGAATTTTTGGGTTAGGTCAATCCGTTCGCGAGATATGGGAGTTTGAAGCCAAAAAATGGTTGAGAAGGCAAAAAATTTTTCGCAATTCTGCTGCTCCAAACGCTTAACCAGAATGGCCTCAGGGAAAAATACACGTATCGTTGTAATCGGGCGAGTTTCTACTTTCAAATGCAATAGGAATTTTTGGGTTAGGCCAATCCGTTCGCGCGATATGGGAGTTTGAAGCCAAGAAATGGTTGAGAAGGCAAAAAATTTTTCGCAATTCTGCTGCTCCAAACGCTTAACCAGAATGGCCTAGGGAAAAAATACACATACCGTTGTAATCGGGCCAGTTTCTACTTTCAGATGCAATAGGAATTTTTGGGTTAGGTCAATCCGTTCGCGAGATATGGGAGTTTGAAGCTAAGAAATGGTTGAGAACAGAACAAATTTTTCGCAATTCTGCTGCTCCAAACGCTTAACCAGAATGGCCTAGGGAAAAAATACGCATACCGTTGTAATCGGGCGAGTTTCTGATTTCAGACGCAGCAGAAATTATTGGGTTTGGTGAATCCGTTCGCGAGATATGGGACTTTGAAGCTAAGAAACGGTTGAGAAGGCAACAAATTTTTCGCAATTCTGCTGCTCCAAACGCTTAACCAGAATGGCCTAGGGAAAAAATACACATACCGTTGTAATCGGGCGAGTATCTACTTTCAGACGCAACAGGAACTTTTGGGTTAGGTCAATCCGTTCGCGAGATATGGGAGTCTGAAGCCAAGAAATGGTTGGGAAGGCAAAAAATTTTTCGCAATTCTGCTGCTCCAAACGCTTAACCAGAATGGCCTAGGGAAAAAATACACATACCGTTGTAATCGGGTGAGTTTCTACTTTCAGATGCAATAGGAATTTTTGGCTTAGGTCAATCCGTTCGCGAGATATGGGAATTTGAAGCGAAGAAATGGTTGAGAAGGCAAAAAATTTTTCTCAATTCTGCTGCTCCAAACGCTTAACCAGAATGGCCTAGGGAAAAAATACACATACCGTTGTAATCGGGCGAGTTTCTAATTTCAGACGCAGCAGGAATTTTTGGGTTTGGTCAATCCGTTCGCGAGATATGGGACTTTGAAGCTAAGAAATGGTTGAGAAGGCAACAAATTTTTCGCAATTCTGCTGCTCCAAACGCTTAACCAGAATGGCCTAGGGAAAAAATACACATACCGTTGTAATCGGGCGAGTTTCTACTTTCAGATGCAATAGGAATATTTGGGCTAGGTCAATCCGTTCGTGAGATATGGGAGTTTGACGCCAAGAAATGGTTGAGAAGGCAAACAATTTTTCGCAATTCTGCTGCTCCAAACGCTTAACCAGAATGGCCTAGGGAAGAAATACACATACCGCTGTAATCGGGCGAGTTTCTACTTTCAGATGCAATAGGAATTTTTGGGTTAGGTCAATCCGTTCGCGAGATATGGGAGTTTGAATCCAAGAAATGGTTGAGAAGGCAAAAAATTTTTCGCAGTCCTACTGCTCCAAACGCTTAACCAGAATGGCCTAGGGAAGAAATACACATACCGCTGTAATCGGGCGAGTTTCTACTTTCAGATGCAATAGGAATTTTTGGGTTAGGTCAATCCGTTCGCGAGATATGGGACTTTGAGGCTAAGAAATGGTTGACAAGACAACAAATTTTTCGCACTTTTGCTGCTCCAATCGCTTAACCAGAATGGCCTAAGGGAAAAATACACACACCGTTGTAATTGGGCGAGTTTCTACTTTCAGATGCAACAGGAATCTTTGGGTTAGGTCAATCCGTTCGCGAGATATTGGAGTCTGAAGCCAAGAAATGGTTGGGAAGGCAAAAAATTTTTCGCAATTCTGCTGCTCCAAACGCGTAACCAGAATGGCCTAGGGAAAAAATACAGATACCGTTGTAATCGGGCGAGTTTCTACTTTCAGATGCAATAGGAATTTTTGGGTTAGGTCAATCCATTCGCGAGATATGGGAATTTGAAACCAAGAAATGGTTGAGAAGGCAAAAAAATTTTCGCAATTCTGCTGCTCCAAACGCTTAACCAGAGTGGCCTAGGGAAAAAATACACATACGTTTGTAATCGGGCGAGTTTCTACTTTCAGATGCAACAGGAATTTTTGGGTTAGGTCAATCCGTTCGCGAGATATGGGAGTTTGAAGCCAAGAAATGGTAGAGAAGGCAAAAAATTTTTCCCAATTCTGCTGCTCCAAACGCTTAACCAGAATGGCCTAGGCAAAAAATACACACAGCGTTGTAATCGGGCGAGTTTCTACTTTCGGATGCAATAGGAATTTTTGGGTTAGGTCAATCCGTTCGCGAGATATGGGAGTTTGAAGCCAAAAAATGGTTGAGAAGGCAAAAAATTTTTCGCAATTCTGCTGCTCCAAACGCTTAACCAGAATGGCCTCAGGGAAAAATACACGTATCGTTGTAATCGGGCGAGTTTCTACTTTCAAATGCAATAGGAATTTTTGGGTTATGCCAATCCGTTCGCGCGATATGGGAGTTTGAAGCCAAGAAATGGTTGAGAAGGCAAAAAATTTTTCGCAATTCTGCTGCTCCAAACGCTTAACCAGAATGGCCTAGGGAAAAAATACACATACCGTTGTAATCGGGCGAGCTTCAACTTTCAGATGCAATAGGAATTTTTGGGTTAGGTCAATCCGTTCGCGAGATATGGGAGTTTGAAACCAAAGAATGGTTGAGATGGCAAAAAATTTTTCGCAATTCTGCTGCTCCAAACGCTTAACAAGAGTGGCCTAGGGAAAAAATACACATACCTTTGTAATCGGGCGAGTTTCTACTTTCAGATGCAACAGGAATTTTTGGGTTAGGTCAATCCGTTCGCGAGATATGGGAGTTTGAAGCTAAGAAATGGTTGAGAAGACAACAAATTTTTCGCACTTCTGCTGCTTCAAACGCTTAACCAGAATGGCCTAGGGAAAAAATACACATACCGTTGTAATCGGGCGAGTTTCTAATTTCAGATGCAATAGGAATTTTTGGGTTAGGTCAATCTGTTCGCGAGATATGGGAGTTTGAAGCCAAGAAATGGTAGAGAAGGCAAAAAATTTTTCACATATCTGCTGCTCCAAACGCTTACCCAGAATGGCCTAGGGAAAAAATTCACATACTGTTGTAATCGGGCGAGTTTCTACTTTCAGATGCAATAGGAATTTTTGGGTTAGGTCAATCCGTTCGCGAGATATGGGACTTTGAAGCTAAGAAATGGTTGACAAGACAATAAATTTTTCGCACTTCTGCTGCTCCAACCGCTTAACCAGAATGGCCTAAGGGAAAAATACCAGTACCGTTCTAATCGGGCGAGTTTCTACTTTCAGATGCAATAGGAATTTTTGGGTTAGGTCAATCCGTTCGCGAGATATGGGAGTTCGAAGCCAAGAAATGGTAGAGAAGGCAAAAAATTTTTCACAATTCTGCTGCTCCAAACGCTTAACCAGAATGGCCTAGCAAAAAATACACATAGCGTTGTAATCGGGCGAGTTTCTACTTTCGGATGCAATAGGAATTTTTGGGTTAGGTCAATCCGTTCGCGAGATATGGGAGTTTGAAACCAAAAAATGGTTGAGAAGGCAAAAAATTTTTCGCAATTCTGCTGCTCCAAACGCTTAACCAGAATGGCCTCAGGGAAAAATACACGTATCGTTGTAATCGGGCGAGTTTCTACTTTCAAATGCAATAGGAATTTTTAGGTTAGGTCAATCCGTTCGCGAGATATGGAAGTTTGAAGCCAAGAAATGGTTGGGAAGGCAAAAAATTTTTCGCAATTCTGCTGCTCCAAACGCTTAACCAGAATGGACTAGGGAAAAAATACATATACCGTTGTAATCGGGCGAGTTTCTACTTTCAGACGCAGCAGGAATTTTTGGGTTTGGTCAATCCGTTCGCGAGATATGGGACTTTGAAGCTAAGAAATGGTTGACAAGACAATAAATTTTTCGCACTTTTGCTGCTCCAATCGCTTAACCAGAATGGCCTCAGGGAAAAATACACGTACCGTTGTAATCGGGCGAGTTTCTACTTTCAGATGCAATAGGAATTTTTGGGTTAGGTCAATCCGTTCGCGAGATATGGGAGTTTGAAACCAAAAAATGGTTGAGAAGGCAAAAAATTTTTCGCAATTCTGCTGCTCCAAACGCTTAACCAGAATGGCCTAGGGAAAAAATACACATACCGTTGTAATCGGGCGAGTTTCTATTTTCAGACGCAACAGGAATTTTTGGATTAGGTCAATCCGTTCGCGAGATATGGGAGTTTGAAGCCAAGAAATGGTTGAGAAGGCAAAAAATTTTTCGCAATTCTGCTGCTCCAAACGCTTAACCAGAATGGCCTAGGGAAAAAATACACATACCGTTGTAATCGGGCGAGTTTCTACTTTCAGATGCAATAGGAATTTTTGGGTTAGGTCAATCCGTTCGCGAGATATGGGAGTTTGAAGCCAAGAAATGGTAGAGAAGGCAAAAAATTTTTCACAATTCTGCTGCTCCAAACGCTTAACCAGAATGGCCTCGGCAAAAAATACACATAGCGTTGTAATCGGGCGAGTTTCTACTTTCGGATGCAATAGGAATTTTTGGGTTAGGTCAATCCGTTCGCGAGATATGGGAGTTTGAAGCCAAAAAATGGTTGAGAAGGCAAAAAATTTTTCGCAATTCTGCTGCTCCAAACGCTTAACCAGAATGGCCTCAGGGAAAAATACACGTATCGTTGTAATCGGGCGAGTTTCTACTTTGAAATGCAATAGGAATTTTTGGGTTAGGCCAATCCGTTCGCGCGATATGGGAGTTTGAAGCCAAGAAATGGTTGAGAAGGCAAAAAACTTTTCGCAATTCTGCTGCTCCAAACGCTTAACCAGAATGGCCTAGGGAAAAAATACACATACCGTTGTAATCGGGCGAGTTTCTACTTTCAGATGCAATAGGAATTTTTGGGTTAGGTCAATCCGTTCGCGAGATATGGGAGTTCGAAGCCAAGAAATGGTAGAGAAGGCAAAAAATTTTTCACAATTCTGCTGCTCCAAACGCTTAACCAGAATGGCCTAGCAAAAAATACACATAGCGTTGTAATCGGGCGAGTTTCTACTTTCGGATGCAATAGGAATTTTTGGGTTAGGTCAATCCGTTCGCGAGATATGGGAGTTTGAAACCAAAAAATGGTTGAGAAGGCAAAAAATTTTTCGCAATTCTGCTGCTCCAAACGCTTAACCAGAATGGCCTCAGGGAAAAATACACGTATCGTTGTAATCGGGCGAGTTTCTACTTTCAAATGCAATAGGAATTTTTAGGTTAGGTCAATCCGTTCGCGAGATATGGAAGTTTGAAGCCAAGAAATGGTTGGGAAGGCAAAAAATTTTTCGCAATTCTGCTGCTCCAAACGCTTAACCAGAATGGACTAGGGAAAAAATACATATACCGTTGTAATCGGGCGAGTTTCTACTTTCAGACGCAGCAGGAATTTTTGGGTTTGGTCAATCCGTTCGCGAGATATGGGACTTTGAAGCTAAGAAATGGTTGACAAGACAATAAATTTTTCGCACTTTTGCTGCTCCAATCGCTTAACCAGAATGGCCTCAGGGAAAAATACACGTACCGTTGTAATCGGGCGAGTTTCTACTTTCAGATGCAATAGGAATTTTTGGGTTAGGTCAATCCGTTCGCGAGATATGGGAGTTTGAAACCAAAAAATGGTTGAGAAGGCAAAAAATTTTTCGCAATTCTGCTGCTCCAAACGCTTAACCAGAATGGCCTAGGGAAAAAATACACATACCGTTGTAATCGGGCGAGTTTCTATTTTCAGACGCAACAGGAATTTTTGGATTAGGTCAATCCGTTCGCGAGATATGGGAGTTTGAAGCCAAGAAATGGTTGAGAAGGCAAAAAATTTTTCGCAATTCTGCTGCTCCAAACGCTTAACCAGAATGGCCTAGGGAAAAAATACACATACCGTTGTAATCGGGCGAGTTTCTACTTTCAGATGCAATAGGAATTTTTGGGTTAGGTCAATCCGTTCGCGAGATATGGGAGTTTGAAGCCAAGAAATGGTAGAGAAGGCAAAAAATTTTTCACAATTCTGCTGCTCCAAACGCTTAACCAGAATGGCCTCGGCAAAAAATACACATAGCGTTGTAATCGGGCGAGTTTCTACTTTCGGATGCAATAGGAATTTTTGGGTTAGGTCAATCCGTTCGCGAGATATGGGAGTTTGAAGCCAAAAAATGGTTGAGAAGGCAAAAAATTTTTCGCAATTCTGCTGCTCCAAACGCTTAACCAGAATGGCCTCAGGGAAAAATACACGTATCGTTGTAATCGGGCGAGTTTCTACTTTGAAATGCAATAGGAATTTTTGGGTTAGGCCAATCCGTTCGCGCGATATGGGAGTTTGAAGCCAAGAAATGGTTGAGAAGGCAAAAAACTTTTCGCAATTCTGCTGCTCCAAACGCTTAACCAGAATGGCCTAGGGAAAAAATACACATACCGTTGTAATCGGGCGAGTTTCTACTTTCAGATGCAATAGGAATTTTTGGGTTAGGTCAATCCGTTCGCGAGATATGGGAGTTTGAAGCCAAGAAATGGTAGAGAAGGCAAAAAATTTTTCACAATTCTGCTGCTCCAAACGCTTAACCAGAATGGCCTAGGCAAAAAATACACATAGCGTTGTAATCGGACGAGTTTCTACTTTCGGATGCAATAGGAATTTTTGGGTTAGGTCAATCCGTTCGCGAGGTATGGGAGTTTGAAGCCAAGAAATGGTTGAGAAGGCAAAAAATTTTTCGCAATTCTGCTGCTCCAAACGCTTAACCAGAATGGCCTAGGGAAAAAATACACATACCGTTGTAATCGGGCGAGTTTCTACTTTCAGATGCAATACGAATTTTTGGGTTAGGTCAATCCGTTCGCGAGATATGGGAGTTTGAAGCCAAGAAATGGTAGAGAAGGCAAAAAATTTTTCACAATTCTGCTGCTCCAAACGCTTAACCAGAATGGCCTCGGCAAAAAATACACATAGCGTTGTAATCGGGCGAGTTTCTACTTTCGGATGCAATAGGAATTTTTGGGTTAGGTCAATCCGTTCGCGAGATATGGGAGTTTGAAGCCAAAAAATGGTTGAGAAGGCAAAAAATTTTTCGCAATTCTGCTGCTCCAAACGCTTAACCAGAATGGCCTCAGGGAAAAATACACGTATCGTTGTAATCGGGCGAGTTTCTACTTTCAAATGCAATAGGAATTTTTGGGTTAGGCCAATCCGTTCGCGCGATATGGGAGTTTGAAGCCAAGAAATGGTTGAGAAGGCAAAAAATTTTTCGCAATTCTGCTGCTCCAAACGCTTCACCAGAATGGCCTAGGGAAAAAATACACATACCGTTGTAATCGGGCGAGTTTCTACTATCAGATGCAATAGGAATTTTTGGGTTATGTCAATCCGTTCGCGAGATATGGGAGTTTGAAACCAAAAAATGGTTGAGAAGGCAAAAAATTTTTCGCAATTCTGCTGCTCCAAACGCTTAACCAGAATGGCCTCAGGGAAAAATACACGTATCATTGTAATCGGGCGAGTTTCTACTTTCAAATGCATCAGGAATTTTTGGGTTAGGCCAATCCGTTCGCGCGATATGGGAGTTTGAATCCAAGAAATGGTTGAGAAGGCAAAAAATTTTTCGCAATTCTGCTGCTCCAAACGCTTAACCAGAATGGCCTAGGGAAAAAATACACATACCGTTGTAATCAGGCGAGTTTCTACTTTCAGATGCAATAGGAATTTTTGGGTTAGGTCAATCCGTTCGCGAGATATGGGAGTTTGAAGCCAAGAAATGGTAGAGAAGGCAAAAAATTTTTCACAATTCTGCTGCTCCAAACGCTTAACCAGAATGGCCTAGGCAAAAAATACACATAGCGTTGTAATCGGGCGAGTTTCTACTTTCGGATGCAATAGGAATTTTTGGGTTAAGTCAATCCGTTCGCGAGGTATGGGAGTTTGAAACCAAAAAATGGTTGAGAAGGCTAAAAATTTTTCACAATTCTGCTGCTCCAAACGCTTAACCAGAATGGACTAGGGAAAAAATACATATACCGTTGTAATCGGGCGAGTTTCTACTTTCAGACGCAGCAGGAATTTTTGGGTTTGGTCAATCCGTTCGCGAGATATGGGAGTTTGAAGCCAAGAAATGGTAGAGAAGGCAAAAAATTTTTCACAATTCTGCTGCTCCATACGCTGAACCAGAATGGCCTAGGCAAAAAATACACATAGCGTTGTAATCGGGCGAGTTTCTACTTTCGGATGCAATAGGAATTTTTGGGTTAGGTCAATCCGTTCGCGAGATATGGGAGTTTGAAACCAAAAAATGGTTGAGAAGGCAAAAAATTTTTCGCAATTCTGCTGCTCCAAACGCTTAACCAGAATGGCCTCAGGGAAAAATACAAGTATCGTTGTAATCGGGCGAGTTTCTACTTTCAAATGCAATAGGAATTTTTGGATTAGGCCAATCCGTTCGCGCGATATGGGAGTTTGAAGCCAAGAAATGGTTGGGAAGGCAAAAAATTTTTCGCAATTCTGCTGCTCCAAACGCTTAACCAGAATGGACTAGGGAAAAAATACATACACCGTTGTAAACGGGCGAGTTTCTACTTTCAGACGCAGCAGGAATTTTTGGGTTTGGTCAATCCGTTCGCGAGATATGGGACTTTGAAGCTAAGAAATGCTTGACAAGACAATAAATTTTTCGCACTTTTGCTGCTCCAATCGCTTAACCAGAGTGGCCTCAGGGAAAAATACACGTACCGTTGTAATCGGGCGAGCTTCTACTTTCAGATGCAATAGGAATTTTTGGGTTAGGTCAATCCGTTCGCGAGATATGGGAGTTTGAAACCAAAAAATGGTTGAGAAGGCAAAGAATTTTTCGCAATTCTGCTGCTCCAAACGCTTAACCAGAGTGGCCTAGGGAAAAAATACACATACCGTTGTAATCGGGCGAGCTTCTACTATCAGATGCAATAGGAATTTTTGGGTTAGGTCAATCCGTTCGCGAGATATGGGAGTTTGAAGCCAAGAAATGGTTGAGAAGGCAAAAAATTTTTCGCAATTCTGCTGCTCCAAACGCTTAACCAGAATGGCCTAGGGAAAAAACACACATACCGTTGTATTCGGGCGAGTTTCTACTTTCAGATGCAACAGGAATTTTTGGGTTAGGTCAATCCGTTCGCGAGATATGGGAATTTGAAGCGAAGAAATGGTTGAGAAGGCAAAAAATTTTTCGCAATTCTGCTGCTCCAAACGCTTAACCAGAATGGCCTAGGGAAAAAATACACATACCGTTGTAATCGGGCGAGTTCCTAATTTCAGACGCAGCAGGAATTTTTGGCTTTGGTCAATCCGTTCGCGAGATATGGGACTTTGAAGCTAAGAAATGGTTGAGAAGGCAACAAATTTTTCGCAATTCTGCTGCTCCAAACGCTTAACCAGAATGGCCTAGGGAAAAAATACACATACCGTTGTAATCGGGCGAGTTTCTACTTTCAGATGCAACAGGAATTTTTGGGCTAGGTCAATCCGTTCGCTAGATATGGGAGTTTGAAGCCAAGAAATGGTTGAGAAGGCAAAAAATTTTTCGCAATTCTGCTGCTCCAAACGCTTAAACAGAATGGCCTAGGGAAGAAATACACATACCGCTGTAATCGGGCGAGTTTCTACTTTCAGATGCAATAGGAATTTTTGGGTTAGGTCAATCCGTTCGCGAGATATGGGACTTTGAAGCTAAGAAATGGTTGACAAGACAATAAATTTTTCGCACTTCTGCTGCTCCAACCGCTTAACCAGAATGGCCTAAGGGAAAAATACCCGTACCGTTGTAATCGGGCGAGTTTCTACTTTCAGATGCAATAGGAATTTTTGGGTTAGGTCAATCCGTTCGCGAGATATGGGAGTTTGAAGCCAAGAAATGGTAGAGAAGGCAAAAAATTTTTCACAATTCTGCTGCTCCAAGCGCTTATCCAGAATGGCCTAGGCAAAAAATACACATAGCGTTGTAATCGGGCGAGCTTCTACTTTCAGATGCAATAGGAATTTTTGGGTTAGGTCAATCTGTTCGCGAGATGTGGGACTTTGAAGCCAAGAAATGGTAGAGAAGGCAAAAAATTTTTCACATTTCTGCTGCTCCAAACGCTTACCCAGAATGGCCTAGGGAAAAAATACACATTCCGTTGTAATCGGGCGAGTTTCTACTTTCAGATGCAATAGGAATTTTTGGATTAGGTCAATCCGTTCGCGAGATATGGGAGTTTGAAACCAAAAAATGGTTGAGAAGGCAAAAAATTTTTCGCAATTCTGCTGCTCCAAACGCTTAAACAGAATGGCCTAGGGAAAAAATACACATACCGTTGTAATCGGGCGAGTTTCTATTTTCAGACGCAAAAGGAATTTTTGGGTTAGGTCAATCCGTTCGCGAGATATGGGAGTTTGAAGCCAAGAAATGGTTGAGAAGGCAAAAAATTTTTCGCAATTCTGCTGCTCCAAACGCTTAACCAGAATGGCCTAGGGAAAAATACACATACCGTTGTAATCGGGCGAGTTTCTACTTTCAGATGCAATAGGAATTTTTGGGTTAGGTCAATCCGTTCGCGAGATATGGGAATTTGAAGCGAAGAAATGGTTGAGAAGGCAACAAATTTTTCGCAATTCTGCTGCTCCAAACGCTAAACCAGAATGGCCTAGGGAAGAAATACACATACCGCTGTAATCGGGCGAGTTTCTACTTTCAGATGCAATAGGAATTTTTGGGTTAGGTCAATCCGTTCGCGAGATATGGGAGTTTGAAACCAAAAAATGGTTGAGAAGGCAAAAAATTTTTCGCCATTCTGCTGCTCCAAACGCTTAACCAGAATGGCCTCAGCGAAAAATACACGTATCGTTGTAATCGGGCGAGTTTCTACTTTCAAATGCAATAGGAATTTTTGGGTTAGGTCAATCCGTTCGCGCGATATGGGAGTTTGAAGCCAAGAAATGGTTGGGAAGGCAAAAAATTTTTCGCAATTCTGCTGCTCCAAACGCTTAACCAGAGTGGCCTAGGGAAAAAATACACATACCTTTGTAATCGGGCGAGTTTCTACTTTCAGATGCAACAGGAATTTTTGGGTTAGGTCAATCCGTTCGCGAGATATGGGAGTTTGAAACCAAAAAATGGTTGAGAAGGCAAAAAATTTTTCGCAATTCTGCTGCTCCAAACGCTTAACCAGAATGGCCTAAGGGAAAACTACCCGTACCGTTGTAATCGGGCGAGTTTCTAGTTTCAGATGCAATAGGAATTTTTGGGTTAGGTCAATCCCTTCGCGAGATATGGGACTTTGAAGCAAAGAAATGGTTGACAAGACAATAAATTTTTCGCACTTTTGCTGCTCCAATCGCTTAACCAGAACGGCCTCAGGGAAAAATACACGTACAGTTGTAATCGGGCGAGCTTCTACTTTCAGATGCAATAGGAACTTTTGGGTTAGGTCAATCCGTTCGCGAGATATGGGAGTTTGAAACCAAAAAATGGTTGAGAAGGCAAAAAATTTTTCGCAATTCTGCTGCTCCAAACGCTTAACCAGAATGGCCTAGGGAAAAAATACACATACCGTTGTAATCGGGCGAGTTCCTAATTTCAGACGCAGCAGGAATTTTTGGGTTAGGTCAATCCGTTCGCGAGATATGGGAGTTTGAAACCAAAAAATGGTTGAGAAGGCAAAAAATTTTTCGCAATTCTGCTGCTCCAAACGCTTAACCAGAATGGCCTCAGGGAAAAATACACGTATCATTGTAATCGGGCGAGTTTCTACTTTCAAATGCATCAGGAATTTTTGGGTTAGGCCAATCCGTTCGCGCGATATGGGAGTTTGAATCCAAGAAATGGTTGAGAAGGCAAAAAATTTTTCGCAATTCTGCTGCTCCAAACGCTTAACCAGAATGGCCTAGGGAAAAAATACACATACCGTTGTAATCAGGCGAGTTTCTACTTTCAGATGCAATAGGAATTTTTGGGTTAGGTCAATCCGTTCGCGAGATATGGGAGTTTGAAGCCAAGAAATGGTAGAGAAGGCAAAAAATTTTTCACAATTCTGCTGCTCCAAACGCTTAACCAGAATGGCCTAGGCAAAAAATACACATAGCGTTGTAATCGGGCGAGTTTCTACTTTCGGATGCAATAGGAATTTTTGGGTTAAGTCAATCCGTTCGCGAGGTATGGGAGTTTGAAACCAAAAAATGGTTGAGAAGGCTAAAAATTTTTCACAATTCTGCTGATCCAAACGCTTAACCAGAGTGGCCTAGGGAAAAAATACACATACCTTTGTAATCGGGCGAGTTTCTACTTTCGGATGCAACAGGAATTTTTGGGTTAGGTCAATCCGTTCGCGAGATATGGGAGTTTGAAGCCAAGAAATGGTTGAGAAGGCAAAAAATTTTTCGCAATTCTGCTGCTCCAAACGCTTAACCAGAATGGCCTAGGGGAAAAACACACATACCGTTGTATTCGGGCGAGTTTCTACTTTCAGATGCAATAGGAATTTTTGGGTTAGGTCAATCCGTTCGCGAGATATGGGAATTTGAAGCGAAGAAATGGTTGAGAAGGCAAAAAATTTTTCGCAATTCTGCTGCTCCAAACGCTTAACCAGAATGGCCTAGGGAAAAAATACACATACCGTTGTAATCGGGCGAGTTCCTAATTTCAGACGCAGCAGGAATTTTTGGCTTTGGTCAATCCGTTCGCGAGATATGGGACTTTGAAGCTAAGAAATGGTTGAGAAGGCAACAAATTTTTCGCAATTCTGCTGCTCCAAACGCTTAACCAGAATGGCCTAGGGAAAAAATACACATACCGTTGTAATCGGGCGAGTTTCTACTTTCAGATGCAACAGGAATTTTTGGGCTAGGTCAATCCGTTCGCTAGATATGGGAGTTTGAAGCCAAGAAATGGTTGAGAAGGCAAAAAATTTTTCGCAATTCTGCTGCTCCAAACGCTTAACCAGAATGGCCTAGGGAAGAAATACACATACCGCTGTAATCGGGCGAGTTTCTACTTTCAGATGCAATAGGAATTTTTGGGTTAGGTCAATCCGTTCGCGAGATATGGGACTTTGAAGCTAAGAAATGGTTGACAAGACAATAAATTTTTCGCACTTCTGCTGCTCCAACCGCTTAACCAGAATGGCCTAAGGGAAAAATACCCGTACCGTTGTAATCGGGCGAGTTTCTACTTTCAGATGCAATAGGAATTTTTGGGTTAGGTCAATCCGTTCGCGAGATATGGGAGTTTGAAGCCAAGAAATGGTAGAGAAGGCAAAAAATTTTTCACAATTCTGCTGCTCCAAGCGCTTATCCAGAATGGCCTAGGCAAAAAATACACATAGCGTTGTAATCGGGCGAGTTTCTACTTTCAGATGCAATAGGAATTTTTGGGTTAGGTCAATCTGTTCGCGAGATGTGGGACTTTGAAGCCAAGAAATGGTAGAGAAGGCAAAAAATTTTTCACATTTCTGCTGCTCCAAACGCTTACCCAGAATGGCCTAGGGAAAAAATACACATTCCGTTGTAATCGGGCGAGTTTCTACTTTCAGATGCAATAGGAATTTTTGGATTAGGTCAATCCGTTCGCGAGATATGGGAGTTTGAAACCAAAAAATGGTTGAGAAGGCAAAAAATTTTTCGCAATTCTGCTGCTCCAAACGCTTAAACAGAATGGCCTAGGGAAAAAATACACATACCGTTGTAATCGGGCGAGTTTCTATTTTCAGACGCAAAAGGAATTTTTGGGTTAGGTCAATCCGTTCGCGAGATATGGGAGTTTGAAGCCAAGAAATGGTTGAGAAGGCAAAAAATTTTTCGCAATTCTGCTGCTCCAAACGCTTAACCAGAATGGCCTAGGGAAAAAATACACATACCGTTGTAATCGGGCGAGTTTCTACTTTCGGATGCAATAGGAATTTTTGGGTTAGGTCAATCCGTTCGCGAGATATGGGAGTTTGAAACCAAAAAATGGTTGAGAAGGCAAAAAATTTTTCGCCATTCTGCTGCTCCAAACGCTTAACCAGAATGGCCTCAGCGAAAAATACACGTATCGTTGTAATCGGGCGAGTTTCTACTTTCAAATGCAATAGGAATTTTTGGGTTAGGTCAATCCGTTCGCGCGATATGGGAGTTTGAAGCCAAGTAATGGTTGGGAAGGCAAAAAATTTTTCGCAATTCTGCTGCTCCAAACGCTTAACCAGAGTGGCCTAGGGAAAAAATACACATACCTTTGTAATCGGGCGAGTTTCTACTTTCAGATGCAACAGGAATTTTTGGGTTAGGTCAATCCGTTCGCGAGATATGGGAGTTTGAAACCAAAAAATGGTTGAGAAGGCAAAAAATTTTTCGCAATTCTGCTGCTCCAAACGCTTAACCAGAATGGCCTAAGGGAAAAATACCCGTACCGTTGTAATCGGGCGAGTTTCTAGTTTCAGATGCAACAGGAATTTTTGGGTTAGGTCAATCCGTTCGCGAGATATGGGAGTTTGAAGCGAAGAAATGGTTTGGGAAGGCAAAAAATTTTTCACAATTCTGCTGCTCCAAACGCTTAACCAGAATGGACTAGGGAAAAAATACATATACCGTTGTAATCGGGCGACTTTCTACTTTCAGACGCAGCAGGAATTTTTGGGTTTGGTCAATCCGTTCGCGAGATATGGGACTTTGAAGCAAAGAAATGGTTGACAAGAAAATAAATTTTTCGCACTTTTGCTGCTCCAATCGCTTAACCAGAACGGCCTCAGGGAAAAATACACGTACAGTTGTAATCGGGCGAGCTTCTACTTTCAGATGCAATAGGAACTTTTGGGTTAGGTCAATCCGTTCGCGAGATATGGGAGTTTGAAACCAAAAAATGGTTGAGAAGGCAAAAAATTTTTCGCAATTCTGCTGCTCCAAACGCTTAACCAGAGTGGCCTAGAGAAAAAATACACATACCTTTGTAATCGGGCGAGTTTCTACTTTCAGATGCAACAGGAATTTTTGGGTTAGGTCAATCCGTTCGCGAGATATGGGAGTTTGAAGCTAAGAAATGGTTGAGAAGACAACAAATTTTTCGCACTTCTGCTGCTTCAAACGCTTAACCAGAATGGCCTAGGGAAAAAATACACATACCGTTGTAATCGGGCGAGTTTCTACTTTCAGACGCAACAGGAACTTTTGGGTTAGGTCAATCCGTTCGCGAGATATGGGAGTCTGAAGCCAAGAAATGGTTGGGAAGGCAAAAAATTTTCCGCAATTCTGCTGCTCCAAACGCTTAACCAGAATGGCCTAGGGAAAAAATACACATACCGTTGTAATCGGTCGAGTTTCTACTTTCAGATGCAATAGGAATTTTTGGGTTAGGTCAATCCGTTCGCGAGATATAGGAATTTGAAGCCAAGAAATGGTTGAGAAGGCAAAAAATTTTTCGCAATTCTGCTGCTCCAAACCCTTAACCAGAATGGCCTAGGGAAAAAATACACATAGCGCTGTAATCGGGCGAGTTTCTACTTTCAGTTGCAGTAGGAATTTTTGGGTTAGGTAAATCCGTTCGCGAGATATGGGAGTTTGAAGCCAAGAAATGGTTGAGAAGGCAAAAATTTTTCGCAATTCTGCTGCTCCAAACGCTTAACCAGAATGGCCACAGGGAAAAATACACGTACCGTTGTAATCGGGCGAGTTTCTACTTTCAGATGCAATAGGAATTTTTGGGTTAGGTCAATCCGTTCGCGAGATATGGGAGTTTGAAACCAAAAAATGGTTGAGAAGGCAAAAAATTTTTCGCAATTCTGCTGCTCCAAACGCTTAACCAGAATGGCCTAGGGAAAAAATACACATACCGTTGTAATCGGGCGAGTTTCTACTTTCAGATGCAATAGGAACTTTTGGGTTAGGTCAATCCGTTCGCGAGATATGGGAGTTTGAAACCAAAAAATGGTTGAGAAGGCAAAAAATTTTTCGCAATTCTGCTGCTCCAAACGCTTAACCAGAATGGCCTAGGGAAAAAATACACATACCGTTGTAATCGGGCGAGTTTCTACTTTCAGATGCAATAGGAATTTTTGGGTTAGGTCAATCCGTTCGCGAGATATGGGAGTTTGAAGCCAGGAAATGGTAGAGAAGGCAAAAAATTTTTCACAATTCTGCTGCTCCAAACGCTGAACCAGAATGGCCTAGGCAAAAAATACACATAGCGTTGTAATCGGGTGAGTTTCTACTTTCGGATGCAATAGGAATTTTTGGGTTAGGTCAATCCGTTCGCGAGATATGGGAGTTTGAAACCAAAAAATGGTTGAGAAGGCAAAAAATTTTTCCCCATTCTGCTGCTCCAAACGCTTAACCAGAATGGCCTCAGCGAAAAATACACGTATCGTTGTAATCGGGCGAGTTTCTACTTTCAAATGCAATAGGAATTTTTGGGTTAGGTCAATCCGTTCGCGCGATATGGGAGTTTGAAGCCAAGAAATGGTTGGGAAGGCAAAAAATTTTTCGCAATTCTGCTGCTCCAAACGCTTAACCAGAGTGGCCTAGGGAAAAAATACACATACCTTTGTAATCGGGCGAGTTTCTACTTTCAGATGCAACAGGAATTTTTGGGTTAGGTCAATCCGTTCGCGAGATATGGGAGTTTGAAACCAAAAAATGGTTGAGAAGGCAAAAAATTTTTCGCAATTCTGCTGCTCCAAACGCTTAACCAGAATGGCCTAAGGGAAAAATACCCGTACCGTTGTAATCGGGCGAGTTTCTAGTTTCAGATGCAATAGGAATTTTTGGGTTAGGTCAATCCGTTCGCGAGATATGGGAGTTTGAAGCGAAGAAATGGTTTGGGAAGGCAAAAAATTTTTCACAATTCTGCTGCTCCAAACGCTTAACCAGAATGGACTAGGGAAAAAATACATATACCGTTGTAATCGGGCGAGTTTCTACTTTCAGACGCAGCAGGAATTTTTGGGTTTGGTCAATCCGTTCGCGAGATATGGGACTTTGAAGCAAAGAAATGGTTGACAAGACAATAAATTTTTCGCACTTTTGCTGCTCCAATCGCTTAACCAGAACGGCCTCAGGGAAAAATACACGTACAGTTGTAATCGGGCGAGCTTCTACTTTCAGATGCAATAGGAACTTTTGGGTTAGGTCAATCCGTTCGCGAGATATGGGAGTTTGAATCCAAAAAATGGTTGAGAAGGCAAAAAATTTTTCGCAATTCTGCTGCTCCAAACGCTCAACCAGAGTGGCCTAGAGAAAAAATACACATACCTTTGTAATCGGGCGAGTTTCTACTTTCAGATGCAACAGGAATTTTTGGGTTTGGTCAATCCGTTCGCGAGATATGGGAGTTTGAAGCTAAGAAATGGTTGAGAAGACAACAAATTTTTCGCACTTCTGCTGCTTCAAACGCTTAACCAGAATGGCCTAGGGAAAAAATACACATACCGTTGTAATCGGGCGAGTTTCTACTTTCAGACGCAACAGGAACTTTTGGGTTAGGTCAATCCGTTCGCGAGATATGGGAGTCTGAAGCCAAGAAATGGTTGGGAAGGCAAAAAATTTTCCGCAATTCTGCTGCTCCAAACGCTTAACCAGAATGGCCTAGGGAAAAAATACACATACCGTTGTAATCGGGCGAGTTTCTACTTTCAGATGCAATAGGAATTTTTGGGTTAGGTCAATCCGTTCGCGAGATATGGGAATTTGAAGCCAAGAAATGGTTGAGAAGGCAAAAAATTTTTCGCAATTCTGCTGCTCCAAACCCTTAACCAGAATGGCCTAGGGAAAAAATACACATAGCGCTGTAATCGGGCGAGTTTCTACTTTCAGTTGCAGTAGGAATTTTTGGGTTAGGTAAATCCGTTCGCGAGATATGGGAGTTTGAAGCCAAGAAATGGTTGAGAAGGCAAAAATTTTTCGCAATTCTGCTGCTCCAAACGCTTAACCAGAATGGCCACAGGGAAAAATACACGTACCGTTGTAATCGGGCGAGTTTCTACTTTCAGATGCAATAGGAATTTTTGGGTTAGGTCAATCCGTTCGCGAGATATGGGAGTTTGAAACCAAAAAATGGTTGAGAAGGCAAAAAATTTTTCGCAATTCTGCTGCTCCAAACGCTTAACCAGAATGGCCTAGGGAAAAAATACACATACCGTTGTAATCGGGCGAGTTTCTACTTTCAGATGCAATAGGAACTTTTGGGTTAGGTCAATCCGTTCGCGAGATATGGGAGTTTGAAACCAAAAAATGGTTGAGAAGGCAAAAAATTTTTCGCAATTCTGCTGCTCCAAACGCTTAACCAGAATGGCCTAGGGAAAAAATACACATACCGTTGTAATCGGGCGAGTTTCTATTTTCAGACGCAACAGGAATTTTTGGGTTAGGTCAATCCGTTCGCGAGATATGGGAGTTTGAAGCGAAGAAATGGTTTGGGAAGGCAAAAAATTTTTCACAATTCTGCTGCTCCAAACGCTTAACCAGAATGGACTAGGGAAAAAATACATATACCGTTGTAATCGGGCGAGTTTCTACTTTCAGACGCAGCAGGAATTTTTGGGTTTGGTCAATCCGTTCGCGAGATATGGGACTTTGAAGCAAAGAAATGGTTGACAAGACAATAAATTTTTCGCACTTTTGCTGCTCCAATCGCTTAACCAGAACGGCCTCAGGGAAAAATACACGTACAGTTGTAATCGGGCGAGCTTCTACTTTCAGATGCAATAGGAACTTTTGGGTTAGGTCAATCCGTTCGCGAGATATGGGAGTTTGAAACCAAAAAATGGTTGAGAAGGCAAAAAATTTTTCGCAATTCTGCTGCTCCAAACGCTCAACCAGAGTGGCCTAGAGAAAAAATACACATACCTTTGTAATCGGGCGAGTTTCTACTTTCAGATGCAACAGGAATTTTTGGGTTAGGTCAATCCGTTCGCGAGATATGGGAGTTTGAAGCTAAGAAATGGTTGAGAAGACAACAAATTTTTCGCACTTCTGCTGCTTCAAACGCTTAACCAGAATGGCCTAGGGAAAAAATACACATACCGTTGTAATCGGGCGAGTTTCTACTTTCAGACGCAACAGGAACTTTTGGGTTAGGTCAATCCGTTCGCGAGATATGGGAGTCTGAAGCCAAGAAATGGTTGGGAAGGCAAAAAATTTTCCGCAATTCTGCTGCTCCAAACGCTTAACCAGAATGGCCTAGGGAAAAAATACACATACCGTTGTAATCGGGCGAGTTTCTACTTTCAGATGCAATAGGAATTTTTGGGTTAGGTCAATCCGTTCGCGAGATATGGGAATTTGAAGCCAAGAAATGGTTGAGAAGGCAAAAAATTTTTCGCAATTCTGCTGCTCCAAACCCTTAACCAGAATGGCCTAGGGAAAAAATACACATAGCGCTGTAATCGGGCGAGTTTCTACTTTCAGTTGCAGTAGGAATTTTTGGGTTAGGTAAATCCGTTCGCGAGATATGGGAGTTTGAAGCCAAGAAATGGTTGAGAAGGCAAAAATTTTTCGCAATTCTGCTGCTCCAAACGCTTAACCAGAATGGCCACAGGGAAAAATACACGTACCGTTGTAATCGGGCGAGTTTCTACTTTCAGATGCAATAGGAATTTTTGGGTTAGGTCAATCCGTTCGCGAGATATGGGAGTTTGAAACCAAAAAATGGTTGAGAAGGCAAAAAATTTTTCGCAATTCTGCTGCTCCAAACGCTTAACCAGAATGGCCTAGGGAAAAAATACACATACCGTTGTAATCGGGCGAGTTTCTACTTTCAGATGCAATAGGAACTTTTGGGTTAGGTCAATCCGTTCGCGAGATATGGGAGTTTGAAACCAAAAAATGGTTGAGAAGGCAAAAAATTTTTCGCAATTCTGCTGCTCCAAACGCTTAACCAGAATGGCCACAGGGAAAAATACACGTACCGTTGTAATCGGGCGAGTTTCTACTTTCAGATGCAATAGGAATTTTTGGGTTAGGTCAATCCGTTCGCGAGATATGGGAGTTTGAAACCAAAAAATGGTTGAGAAGGCAAAAAATTTTTCGCAATTCTGCTGCTCCAAACGCTTAACCAGAATGGCCTAGGGAAAAAATACACATACCGTTGTAATCGGGCGAGTTTCTACTTTCAGATGCAATAGGAACTTTTGGGTTAGGTCAATCCGTTCGCGAGATATGGGAGTTTGAAACCAAAAAATGGTTGAGAAGGCAAAAAATTTTTCGCAATTCTGCTGCTCCAAACGCTTAACCAGAATGGCCTAGGGAAAAAATACACATACCGTTGTAATCGGGCGAGTTTCTACTTTCAGATGCAATAGGAATTTTTGGGTTAGGTCAATCCGTTCGCGAGATATGGGAGTTTGAAGCCAGGAAATGGTAGAGAAGGCAAAAAATTTTTCACAATTCTGCTGCTCCAAACGCTGAACCAGAATGGCCTAGGCAAAAAATACACATAGCGTTGTAATCGGGCGAGTTTCTACTTTCGGATGCAATAGGAATTTTTGGGTTAGGTCAATCCGTTCGCGAGATATGGGAATTTGAAGCCAAGAAATGGTTGAGAAGGCAAAAAATTTTTCGCAATTCTGCTGCTCCAAACGCTTAACCAGAATGGCCTAGGGAAAAAATACACATACCGCTGTAATCGGGCGAGTTTCTACTTTCAGTTGCAGTAGGAATTTTTGGGTGAGGTAAATCCGTTCGCGAGATATGGGAGTTTGAAGCCAAGAAATGGTTGAGAAGGCAAAAATTTTTCGCAATTCTGCTGCTCCAAACGCTTAACCAGAATGGCCTAGGGAAAAAATACACATACCGTTGTAATCGGGCGAGTTTCTACTTTCAGATGCAATAGGAATTTTTGGGTTAGGTCAATGCGTTCGCGAGATATGGGAGATTGAAGCCAAGAAATGGTTGAGAAGGCAAAAAATTTTTCGCAATTCTGCTGCTCCAAACGCTTAACCAGAATGGCCTAGGGAAAAAATACACATACCGTTGTAATCGGGCGAGTTTCTACTTTCAGATGCAATAGGAATTTTTGGATTAGGTCAATCCGTTCGCGAGATATGGGAGTTTGAAACCAAAAAATGGTTGAGAAGGCAAAAAATTTTTCGCAATTCTGCTGCTCCAAACGCTTAAACAGAATGGCCTAGGGAAAAAATACACATACCGTTGTAATCGGGCGAGTTTCTATTTTCAGACGCAAAAGGAATTTTTGGGTTAGGTCAATCCGTTCGCGAGATATGGGAGTTTGAAGCCAAGAAATGGTTGAGAAGGCAAAAAATTTTTCGCAATTCTGCTGCTCCAAACGCTTAACCAGAATGGCCTAGGGAAAAAATACACATACCGTTGTAATCGGGCGAGTTTCTACTTTCGGATGCAATAGGAATTTTTGGGTTAGGTCAATCCGTTCGCGAGATATGGGAGTTTGAAACCAAAAAATGGTTGAGAAGGCAAAAAATTTTTCGCCATTCTGCTGCTCCAAACGCTTAACCAGAATGGCCTCAGCGAAAAATACACGTATCGTTGTAATCGGGCGAGTTTCTACTTTCAAATGCAATAGGAATTTTTGGGTTAGGTCAATCCGTTCGCGCGATATGGGAGTTTGAAGCCAAGAAATGGTTGGGAAGGCAAAAAATTTTTCGCAATTCTGCTGCTCCAAACGCTTAACCAGAGTGGCCTAGGGAAAAAATACACATACCTTTGTAATCGGGCGAGTTCCTACGTTCAGATGCAACAGGAATTTTTGGGTTAGGTCAATCCGTTCGCGAGATATGGGAGTTTGAAACCAAAAAATGGTTGAGAAGGCAAAAAATTTTTCGCAATTCTGCTGCTCCAAACGCTTAACCAGAATGGCCTAAGGGAAAAATACCCGTACCGTTGTAATCGGGCGAGTTTCTAGTTTCAGATGCAATAGGAATTTTTGGGTTAGGTCAATCCGTTCGCGAGATATGGGAGTTTGAAGCGAAGAAATGGTTTGGGAAGGCAAAAAATTTTTCACAATTCTGCTGCTCCAAACGCTTAACCAGAATGGACTAGGGAAAAAATACATATACCGTTGTAATCGGGCGAGTTTCTACTTTCAGACGCAGCAGGAATTTTTGGGTTTGGTCAATCCGTTCGCGAGATATGGGACTTTGAAGCTAAGAAATGGTTGAGAAGACAACAAATTTTTCGCACTTCTGCTGCTTCAAACGCTTAACCAGAATGGCCTAGGGAAAAAATACACATACCGTTGTAATCGGGCGAGTTTCTACTTTCAGACGCAACAGGAACTTTTGGGTTAGGTCAATCCGTTCGCGAGATATGGGAGTCTGAAGCCAAGAAATGGTTGGGAAGGCAAAAAATTTTCCGCAATTCTGCTGCTCCAAACGCTTAACCAGAATGGCCTAGGGAAAAAATACACATACCGTTGTAATCGGGCGAGTTTCTACTTTCAGATGCAATAGGAATTTTTGGGTTAGGTCAATCCGTTCGCGAGATATGGGAATTTGAAGCCAAGAAATGGTTGAGAAGGCAAAAAATTTTTCGCAATTCTGCTGCTCCAAACCCTTAACCAGAATGGCCTAGGGAAAAAATACACATAGCGCTGTAATCGGGCGAGTTTCTACTTTCAGTTGCAGTAGGAATTTTTGGGTTAGGTAAATCCGTTCGCGAGATATGGGAGTTTGAAGCCAAGAAATGGTTGAGAAGGCAAAAATTTTTCGCAATTCTGCTGCTCCAAACGCTTAACCAGAATGGCCACAGGGAAAAATACACGTACCGTTGTAATCGGGCGAGTTTCTACTTTCAGATGCAATAGGAATTTTTGGGTTAGGTCAATCCGTTCGCGAGATATGGGAGTTTGAAACCAAAAAATGGTTGAGAAGGCAAAAAATTTTTCGCAATTCTGCTGCTCCAAACGCTTAACCAGAATGGCCTAGGGAAAAAATACACATACCGTTGTAATCGGGCGAGTTTCTACTTTCAGATGCAATAGGAACTTTTGGGTTAGGTCAATCCGTTCGCGAGATATGGGAGTTTGAAACCAAAAAATGGTTGAGAAGGCAAAAAATTTTTCGCAATTCTGCTGCTCCAAACGCTTAACCAGAATGGCCTAGGGAAAAAATACACATACCGTTGTAATCGGGCGAGTTTCTACTTTCAGATGCAATAGGAATTTTTGGGTTAGGTCAATCCGTTCGCGAGATATGGGAGTTTGAAGCCGGGAAATGGTAGAGAAGGCAAAAAATTTTTCACAATTCTGCTGCTCCAAACGCTGAACCAGAATGGCCTAGGCAAAAAATACACATAGCGTTGTAATCGGGCGAGTTTCTACTTTCGGATGCAATAGGAATTTTTGGGTTAGGTCAATCCGTTCGCGAGATATGGGAATTTGAAGCCAAGAAATGGTTGAGAAGGCAAAAAATTTTTCGCAATTCTGCTGCTCCAAACGCTTAACCAGAATGGCCTAGGGAAAAAATACACATACCGCTGTAATCGGGCGAGTTTCTACTTTCAGTTGCAGTAGGAATTTTTGGGTTAGGTAAATCCGTTCGCGAGATATGGGAGTTTGAAGCCAAGAAATGGTTGAGAAGGCAAAAATTTTTCGCAATTCTGCTGCTCCAAACGCTTAACCAGAATGGCCTAGGGAAAAAATACACATACCGTTGTAATCGGGCGAGTTTCTACTTTCAGATGCAATAGGAATTTTTGGGTTAGGTCAATGCGTTCGCGAGATATGGGAGATTGAAGCCAAGAAATGGTTGAGAAGGCAAAAATTTTTTCGCAATTCTGCTGCTCCAAACGCTAAACCAGAATGGCCTAGGGAAGAAATACACATACTGCTGTAATCGGGCGAGTTTCTACTTTCAGATGCAATAGGAATTTTTGGGTTAGGACAATCCGTTCGCGAGATATGGGAGTTTGAAGCCAAGAAATGGTTGAGAAGGCAAAAAATTTTTCGCAATTCTGCTGCTCCTAACGCTGAACCAGAATGGCCTAGGGAAAAAATACACATACCGTTTTAATCGGGCGAGTTTCTACTTTCAGACGCAACAGGAACTTTTGGGTTAGGTCAATCCGTTCGCGAGATATGGGAGTCTGAAGCCAAGAAATGGTTGGGAAGGCAACAAATTTTTCGCAATTCTGCTGCTCCAAACGCTTAACCAGAATGGCCTAGGGAAAAAATACACATACCGTTGTAATCGGGCGAGTTTCTACTTTCAGACGCAGCAGGAATTTTTGGGTTTGGTCAATCCGTTCGCGAGATATGGGACTTTGAAGCTAAGAAATGGTTGACAAGACAATAAATTTTTCGCACCTTTGCTGCTCCAATCGCTTAACCAGAATGGCCACAGGGAAAAATACACGTACCGTTGTAATCGGGCGAGTTTCTACTTTCAGATGCAATAGGAATTTTTGGGTTAGGTCAATCCGTTCGCGAGATATGGGAGTTTGAAACCAAAAAATGGTTGAGAAGGCAAAAAATTTTTCGCAATTCTGCTGCTCCAAACGCTTAACCAGAATGGCCTAGGGAAAAAATACACATACCGTTGTAATCGGGCGAGTTTCTATTTTCAGACGCAACAGGAATTTTTGGGTTAGGTCAATCCGTTCGCGAGATATGGGAGTTTGAAGCCAAGAAATGGTTGAGAAGGCAAAAAATTTTTCGCAATTCTGCTGCTCCAAACGCTTAACCAGAATGGCCTAGGGAAAAAATACACATACCGTTGTAATCGGGCGAGTTTCTACTTTCAGATGCAATAGGAATTTTTGGGTTAGGTCTATCCGTTCGCGAGATATGGGAGTTTGAAGCCAGGAAATGGTAGAGAAGGCAAAAAATTTTTCACAATTCTGCTGCTCCAAACGCTGAACCAGAATGGCCTAGGCAAAAAATACACATAGCGTTGTAATCGGGCGAGTTTCTACTTTCGGATGCAATAGGAATTTTTGGGTTAGGTCAATCCGTTCGCGAGATATGGGAATTTGAAGCCAAGAAATGGTTGAGAAGGCAAAAAATTTTTCGCAATTCTGCTGCTCCAAACGCTTAACCAGAATGGCCTAGGGAAAAAATACACATACCGCTGTAATCGGGCGAGTTTCTACTTTCAGTTGCAGTAGGAATTTTTGGGTTAGGTCAATCCGTTCGCGAGATATGGGAGTTTGAAACCAAAAAATGGTTGAGAAGGCAAAAAATTTTTCGCAATTCTGCTGCTCCAAACGCTTAACCAGAGTGGCCTAGGGAAAAAATACACATACCTTTGTAATCGGGCGAGTTTCTACTTTCAGATGCAACAGGAATTTTTGGGTTAGGTCAATCCGTTCGCGAGATATGGGAGTCTGAAGCCAAGAAATGGTTGGGAAGGCAAAAAATTTTTCGCATTTCTGCTGCTCCAAACGCTTAACCAGAATGGCCTAGGGAAGAAATACACATACCGTTGTAATCGGGCGAGTTTCTACTTTCAGATGCAATAGGAATTTTTGGGTGAGGTCAATCCGTTCGCGAGATATGGGAATTTGAAGCCAAGAAATGGTTGAGAAGGCAAAAAATTTTTCGCAATTCTGCTGCTCCAAACGCTTAACCAGAATGGCCTAGGGAAAAAATACACATACCGCTGTAATCGGGCGAGTTTCTACTTTCAGTTGCAGTAGGAATTTTTGGGTTAGGTCAATCCGTTCGCGAGATATGGGAGTTTGAAGCCAAGAAATGGTTGAGAAGACAAAAATTTTTCGCAATTCTGCTGCTCCAAACGCTTAACCAGAATGGCCTAGGGAAAAAATACACATACCGTTGTAATCGGGCGAGTTTCTACTTTCAGATGCAATAGGAATTTTTGGGTTAGGTCAATCCGTTCGCGAGATATGGGAGTTTGAAGCCAAGAAATGGTTGAGAAGGCAAAAAATTTTTCGCAATTCTGCTGCTCCAAACGCTAAACCAGAATGGCCTAGGGAAGAAATACACATACCGCTGTAATCGGGCGAGTTTCTACTTTCAGATGCAATAGGAATTTTTGGGTTAGGACAATCCGTTCACGAGATATGGGAGTTTGAAGCCAAGAAATGGTTGAGAAGGCAAAAAATTTTTCGCAATTCTGCTGCTCCTAACGCTGAACCAGAATGGCCTAGGGAAAAAATACACATACCGTTGTAATCGGGCGAGTTTCTACTTTCAGACGCAACAGGAACTTTTGGGTTAGGTCAATCCGTTCGCGAGATATGGGAGTCTGAAGCCAAGAAATGGTTGGGAAGGCAAAAAATTTTTCGCAATTCTGCTGCTCCAAACGCTTAACCAGAATGGCCTAGGGAAAAAATACACATACCGTTGTAATCGGGCGAGTTTCTACTTTCAGACGCAGCAGGAATTTTTGGGTTTGGTCAATCCGTTCGCGAGATATGGGACTTTGAAGCTAAGAAATGGTTGACAAGACAATAAATTTTTCGCAATTTTGCTGCTCCAATCGCTTAACCAGAATGGCCTCAGGGAAAAACACACGTACCGTTGTAATCGGGCGAGTTTCTACTTTCAGATGCAATAGGAATTTTTGGGTTAGGTCAATCCGTTCGCGAGATATGGGAGTTTGAAGCCAAGAAATGGTTGAGAAGGCAAAAAATTTTTCGAACTTCTGCTGCTCCAAACGCTTAACCAGAATGGCCTAGGGAAAAAATACACATACCGTTGTAATCGGGCGAGTTTCTACTTTCAGATGCAATAGGAATTTTTGGGTTAGGTCAATCCGTTCGCGAGATATGGGAGTTTGAAGCCAGGAAATGGTAGAGAAGGCAAAAAATTTTTCACAATTCTGCTGCTCCAAACGCTGAACCAGAATGGCCTAGGCAAAAAATACACATAGCGTTGTAATCGGGCGAGTTTCTACTTTCGGATGCAATAGGAATTTTTGGGTTAGGTCAATCCGTTCGCGAGATATGGGAGTTTGAAACCAAAAAATGGTTGAGAAGGCAAAAAATTTTTCGCAATTCTGCTGCTCCAAACGCTTAACCAGAATGGCCTCAGGGAAAAATACACGTATCGTTGTAATCGGGCGAGTTTCTACTTTCAAATGTAATAGGAATTTTTGGGTTAGGCCAATCCGTTCGCGCGATATGGGAGTTTGAAGCCAAGAAATGGTCGGGAAGGCAAAAAATTTTTCGCAATTCTGCTGCTCCAAACGCTTAACCAGAATGGACTAGGGAAAAAATACATACACCGTTGTAATCGGGCGAGTTTCTACTTTCAGACGCAGCAGGAATTTTTGGGTTTGGTCAATCCGATCGCGAGAAATGGGACTTTGAAGCTAAGAAATGGTTGACAAGACAATAAATTTCTCGCACTTTTGCTGCTCCAATCGCTTAACCAGAATGGCCTCAGGGAAAAATACACGTACCGTTGTAATCGGGCGAGCTTCTACTTTCAGATGCAATAGGAATTTTTGGGTTAGGTCAATCCGTTCGCGAGATATGGGAGTTTGAAGCCAGGAAATGGTAGAGAAGGCAAAAAATTTTTCACAATTCTGCTGCTCCAAACGCTGAACCAGAATGGCCTAGGCAAAAAATACACATAGCGTTGTAATCGGGCGAGTTTCTACTTTCGGATGCAATAGGAATTTTTGGGTTAGGTCAATCCGTTCGCGAGATATGGGAATTTGAAGCCAAGAAATGGTTGAGAAGGCAAAAAATTTTTCGCAATTCTGCTGCTCCAAACGCTTAACCAGAATGGCCTAGGGAAAAAATACACATACCGCTGTAATCGGGGAGTTTCTACTTTCAGTTGCAGTAGGAATTTTTGGGTTAGGTCAATCCGTTCGCGAGATATGGGAGTTTGAAACCAAAAAATGGTTGAGAAGGCAATAAATTTTTCGCAATTCTGCTGCTCCAAACGCTTAACCAGAGTGGCCTAGGGAAAAAATACACATACCTTTGTAATCGGGCGAGTTTCTACTTTCAGATGCAACAGGAATTTTTGGGTTAGGTCAATCCGTTTGCGAGATATGGGAGTCTGAAGCCAAGAAATGGTTGGGAAGGCAAAAAATTTTTCGCATTTCTGCTGCTCCAAACACTTAACCAGAATGGCCTAGGGAAGAAATACACATACCGTTGTAATCGGGCGAGTTTCTACTTTCAGATGCAATAGGAATTTTTGGGTGAGGTCAATCCGTTCGCGAGATATGGGAATTTGAAGCCAAGAAATGGTTGAGAAGGCAAAAAATTTTTCGCAATTCTGCTGCTCCAAACGCTTAACCAGAATGGCCTAGGGAAAAAATACACATACCGCTGTAATCGGGCGAGTTTCTACTTTCAGTTGCAGTAGGAATTTTTGGGTTAGGTCAATCCGTTCGCGAGATATGGGAGTTTGAAGCCAAGAAATGGTTGAGAAGGCAAAAATTTTTCGCAATACTGCTGCTCCAAACGCTAACCAGAATGGCCTAGGGAAAAAATACACATACCGTTGTAATCGGGCGAGTTTCTACTTTCAGATGCAATAGGAATTTTTGGGTTAGGTCAATCCGTTCGTGAGATATGGGAGTTTGAAACCAAAAAATGGTTGAGAATGCAAAAAATTTTTCGCAATTCTGCTGCTCCAAACGCTTAACCAGAATGGCCTCAGGGAAAAATACACGTATCGTTGTAATCGGGCGAGTTTCTACTTTCAAATGTAATAGGAATTTTTGGGTTAGGCCAATCCGTTCGCGCGATATGGGAGTTTGAAGCCAAGAAATGGTTGGGAAGGCAAAAAATTTTTCGCAATTCTGCTGCTCCAAACGCTTAACCAGAATGGACTAGGGAAAAAATACATACACCGTTGTAATCGGGCGAGTTTCTACTTTCAGACGCAGCAGGAATTTTTGGGTTTGGTCAATCCGATCGCGAGAAATGGGACTTTGAAGCCAAGAAATGGTTGACAAGACAATAAATTTTTCGCACTTTTGCTGCTCCAATCGCTTAACCAAAATGGCCTCAGGGAAAAATACACGTACCGTTGTAATCGGGCGAGCTTCTACTTTCAGATGCAATAGGAATTTTTGGGTTAGGTCAATCCGTTCGCGAGATATGGGAATTTGAAGCCAAGAAATGGTTGAGAAGGCAAAAAATTTTTCGCAATTCTGCTGCTCCAAACCCTTAACCAGAATGGCCTAGGGAAAAAATACACATAGCGCTGTAATCGGGCGAGTTTCTACTTTCAGTTGCAGTAGGAATTTTTGGGTTAGGTAAATCCGTTCGCGAGATATGGGAGTTTGAAGCCAAGAAATGGTTGAGAAGGCAAAAATTTTTCGCAATTCTGCTGCTCCAAACGCTTAACCAGAATGGCCACAGGGAAAAATACACGTACCGTTGTAATCGGGCGAGTTTCTACTTTCAGATGCAATAGGAATTTTTGGGTTAGGTCAATCCGTTCGCGAGATATGGGAGTTTGAAACCAAAAAATGGTTGAGAAGGCAAAAAATTTTTCGCAATTCTGCTGCTCCAAACGCTTAACCAGAATGGCCTAGGGAAAAAATACACATACCGTTGTAATCGGGCGAGTTTCTACTTTCAGATGCAATAGGAACTTTTGGGTTAGGTCAATCCGTTCGCGAGATATGGGAGTTTGAAACCAAAAAATGGTTGAGAAGGCAAAAAATTTTTCGCAATTCTGCTGCTCCAAACGCTTAACCAGAATGGCCTAGGGAAAAAATACACATACCGTTGTAATCGGGCGAGTTTCTACTTTCAGATGCAATAGGAATTTTTGGGTTAGGTCAATCCGTTCGCGAGATATGGGAGTTTGAAGCCGGGAAATGGTAGAGAAGGCAAAAAATTTTTCACAATTCTGCTGCTCCAAACGCTGAACCAGAATGGCCTAGGCAAAAAATACACATAGCGTTGTAATCGGGCGAGTTTCTACTTTCGGATGCAATAGGAATTTTTGGGTTAGGTCAATCCGTTCGCGAGATATGGGAATTTGAAGCCAAGAAATGGTTGAGAAGGCAAAAAATTTTTCGCAATTCTGCTGCTCCAAACGCTTAACCAGAATGGCCTAGGGAAAAAATACACATACCGCTGTAATCGGGCGAGTTTCTACTTTCAGTTGCAGTAGGAATTTTTGGGTTAGGTAAATCCGTTCGCGAGATATGGGAGTTTGAAGCCAAGAAATGGTTGAGAAGGCAAAAATTTTTCGCAATTCTGCTGCTCCAAACGCTTAACCAGAATGGCCACAGGGAAAAATACACGTACCGTTGTAATCGGGCGAGTTTCTACTTTCAGATGCAATAGGAATTTTTGGGTTAGGTCAATCCGTTCGCGAGATATGGGAGTTTGAAACCAAAAAATGGTTGAGAAGGCAAAAAATTTTTCGCAATTCTGCTGCTCCAAACGCTTAACCAGAATGGCCTCAGGGAAAAATACACGTATCGTTGTAATCGGGCGAGTTTCTACTTTCAAATGTAATAGGAATTTTTGGGTTAGGCCAATCCGTTCGCGCGATATGGGAGTTTGAAGCCAAGAAATGGTCGGGAAGGCAAAAAATTTTTCGCAATTCTGCTGCTCCAAACGCTTAACCAGAATGGACTAGGGAAAAAATACATACACCGTTGTAATCGGGCGAGTTTCTACTTTCAGACGCAGCAGGAATTTTTGGGTTTGGTCAATCCGATCGCGAGAAATGGGACTTTGAAGCTAAGAAATGGTTGACAAGACAATAAATTTCTCGCACTTTTGCTGCTCCAATCGCTTAACCAGAATGGCCTCAGGGAAAAATACACGTACCGTTGTAATCGGGCGAGCTTCTACTTTCAGATGCAATAGGAATTTTTGGGTTAGGTCAATCCGTTCGCGAGATATGGGAGTTTGAAGCCAGGAAATGGTAGAGAAGGCAAAAAATTTTTCACAATTCTGCTGCTCCAAACGCTGAACCAGAATGGCCTAGGCAAAAAATACACATAGCGTTGTAATCGGGCGAGTTTCTACTTTCGGATGCAATAGGAATTTTTGGGTTAGGTCAATCCGTTCGCGAGATATGGGAATTTGAAGCCAAGAAATGGTTGAGAAGGCAAAAAATTTTTCGCAATTCTGCTGCTCCAAACGCTTAACCAGAATGGCCTAGGGAAAAAATACACATACCGCTGTAATCGGGGAGTTTCTACTTTCAGTTGCAGTAGGAATTTTTGGGTTAGGTCAATCCGTTCGCGAGATATGGGAGTTTGAAACCAAAAAATGGTTGAGAAGGCAATAAATTTTTCGCAATTCTGCTGCTCCAAACGCTTAACCAGAGTGGCCTAGGGAAAAAATACACATACCTTTGTAATCGGGCGAGTTTCTACTTTCAGATGCAACAGGAATTTTTGGGTTAGGTCAATCCGTTTGCGAGATATGGGAGTCTGAAGCCAAGAAATGGTTGGGAAGGCAAAAAATTTTTCGCATTTCTGCTGCTCCAAACACTTAACCAGAATGGCCTAGGGAAGAAATACACATACCGTTGTAATCGGGCGAGTTTCTACTTTCAGATGCAATAGGAATTTTTGGGTGAGGTCAATCCGTTCGCGAGATATGGGAATTTGAAGCCAAGAAATGGTTGAGAAGGCAAAAAATTTTTCGCAATTCTGCTGCTCCAAACGCTTAACCAGAATGGCCTAGGGAAAAAATACACATACCGCTGTAATCGGGCGAGTTTCTACTTTCAGTTGCAGTAGGAATTTTTGGGTTAGGTCAATCCGTTCGCGAGATATGGGAGTTTGAAGCCAAGAAATGGTTGAGAAGGCAAAAATTTTTCGCAATACTGCTGCTCCAAACGCTAACCAGAATGGCCTAGGGAAAAAATACACATACCGTTGTAATCGGGCGAGTTTCTACTTTCAGATGCAATAGGAATTTTTGGGTTAGGTCAATCCGTTCGTGAGATATGGGAGTTTGAAACCAAAAAATGGTTGAGAATGCAAAAAATTTTTCGCAATTCTGCTGCTCCAAACGCTTAACCAGAATGGCCTCAGGGAAAAATACACGTATCGTTGTAATCGGGCGAGTTTCTACTTTCAAATGTAATAGGAATTTTTGGGTTAGGCCAATCCGTTCGCGCGATATGGGAGTTTGAAGCCAAGAAATGGTTGGGAAGGCAAAAAATTTTTCGCAATTCTGCTGCTCCAAACGCTTAACCAGAATGGACTAGGGAAAAAATACATACACCGTTGTAATCGGGCGAGTTTCTACTTTCAGACGCAGCAGGAATTTTTGGGTTTGGTCAATCCGATCGCGAGAAATGGGACTTTGAAGCCAAGAAATGGTTGACAAGACAATAAATTTTTCGCACTTTTGCTGCTCCAATCGCTTAACCAAAATGGCCTCAGGGAAAAATACACGTACCGTTGTAATCGGGCGAGCTTCTACTTTCAGATGCAATAGGAATTTTTGGGTTAGGTCAATCCGTTCGCGAGATATGGGAATTTGAAGCCAAGAAATGGTTGAGAAGGCAAAAAATTTTTCGCAATTCTGCTGCTCCAAACCCTTAACCAGAATGGCCTAGGGAAAAAATACACATAGCGCTGTAATCGGGCGAGTTTCTACTTTCAGTTGCAGTAGGAATTTTTGGGTTAGGTAAATCCGTTCGCGAGATATGGGAGTTTGAAGCCAAGAAATGGTTGAGAAGGCAAAAATTTTTCGCAATTCTGCTGCTCCAAACGCTTAACCAGAATGGCCACAGGGAAAAATACACGTACCGTTGTAATCGGGCGAGTTTCTACTTTCAGATGCAATAGGAATTTTTGGGTTAGGTCAATCCGTTCGCGAGATATGGGAGTTTGAAACCAAAAAATGGTTGAGAAGGCAAAAAATTTTTCGCAATTCTGCTGCTCCAAACGCTTAACCAGAATGGCCTAGGGAAAAAATACACATACCGTTGTAATCGGGCGAGTTTCTACTTTCAGATGCAATAGGAACTTTTGGGTTAGGTCAATCCGTTCGCGAGATATGGGAGTTTGAAACCAAAAAATGGTTGAGAAGGCAAAAAATTTTTCGCAATTCTGCTGCTCCAAACGCTTAACCAGAATGGCCTAGGGAAAAAATACACATACCGTTGTAATCGGGCGAGTTTCTACTTTCAGATGCAATAGGAATTTTTGGGTTAGGTCAATCCGTTCGCGAGATATGGGAGTTTGAAGCCGGGAAATGGTAGAGAAGGCAAAAAATTTTTCACAATTCTGCTGCTCCAAACGCTGAACCAGAATGGCCTAGGCAAAAAATACACATAGCGTTGTAATCGGGCGAGTTTCTACTTTCGGATGCAATAGGAATTTTTGGGTTAGGTCAATCCGTTCGCGAGATATGGGAATTTGAAGCCAAGAAATGGTTGAGAAGGCAAAAAATTTTTCGCAATTCTGCTGCTCCAAACGCTTAACCAGAATGGCCTAGGGAAAAAATACACATACCGCTGTAATCGGGCGAGTTTCTACTTTCAGTTGCAGTAGGAATTTTTGGGTTAGGTAAATCCGTTCGCGAGATATGGGAGTTTGAAGCCAAGAAATGGTTGAGAAGGCAAAAATTTTTCGCAATTCTGCTGCTCCAAACGCTTAACCAGAATGGCCACAGGGAAAAATACACGTACCGTTGTAATCGGGCGAGTTTCTACTTTCAGATGCAATAGGAATTTTTGGGTTAGGTCAATCCGTTCGCGAGATATGGGAGTTTGAAACCAAAAAATGGTTGAGAAGGCAAAAAATTTTTCGCAATTCTGCTGCTCCAAACGCTTAACCAGAATGGCCTAGGGAAAAAATACACATACCGTTGTAATCGGGCGAGTTTCTACTTTCAGATGCAATAGGAACTTTTGGGTTAGGTCAATCCGTTCGCGAGATATGGGAGTTTGAAACCAAAAAATGGTTGAGAAGGCAAAAAATTTTTCGCAATTCTGCTGCTCCAAACGCTTAACCAGAATGGCCTAGGGAAAAAATACACATACCGTTGTAATCGGGCGAGTTTCTACTTTCAGATGCAATAGGAATTTTTGGGTTAGGTCAATCCGTTCGCGAGATATGGGAGTTTGAAGCCGGGAAATGGTAGAGAAGGCAAAAAATTTTTCACAATTCTGCTGCTCCAAACGCTGAACCAGAATGGCCTAGGCAAAAAATACACATAGCGTTGTAATCGGGCGAGTTTCTACTTTCGGATGCAATAGGAATTTTTGGGTTAGGTCAATCCGTTCGCGAGATATGGGAATTTGAAGCCAAGAAATGGTTGAGAAGGCAAAAAATTTTTCGCAATTCTGCTGCTCCAAACGCTTAACCAGAATGGTCTAGGGAAAAAATACACATACCGCTGTAATCGGGCGAGTTTCTACTTTCAGTTGCAGTAGGAATTTTTGGGTTAGGTAAATCCGTTCGCGAGATATGGGAGTTTGAAGCCAAGAAATGGTTGAGAAGGCAAAAATTTTTCGCAATTCTGCTGCTCCAAACGCTTAACCAGAATGGCCTAGGGAAAAAATACACATACCGTTGTAATCGGGCGAGTTTCTACTTTCAGATGCAATAGGAATTTTTGGGTTAGGTCAATGCGTTCGCGAGATATGGGAGATTGAAGCCAAGAAATGGTTGAGAAGGCAAAAATTTTTTCGCAATTCTGCTGCTCCAAACGCTAAACCAGAATGGCCTAGGGAAGAAATACACATACTGCTGTAATCGGGCGAGTTTCTACTTTCAGATGCAATAGGAATTTTTGGGTTAGGACAATCCGCTCGCGAGATATGGGAGTTTGAAGCCAAGAAATGGTTGAGAAGGCAAAAAATTTTTCGCAATTCTGCTGCTCCTAACGCTGAACCAGAATGGCCTAGGGAAAAAATACACATACCGTTTTAATCGGGCGAGTTTCTACTTTCAGACGCAACAGGAACTTTTGGGTTAGGTCAATCCGTTCGCGAGATATGGGAGTCTGAAGCCAAGAAATGGTTGGGAAGGCAACAAATTTTTCGCAATTCTGCTGCTCCAAACGCTTAACCAGAATGGCCTAGGGAAAAAATACACATACCGTTGTAATCGGGCGAGTTTCTACTTTCAGACGCAGCAGGAATTTTTGGGTTTGGTCAATCCGTTCGCGAGATATGGGACTTTGAAGCTAAGAAATGGTTGACAAGACAATAAATTTTTCGCACCTTTGCTGCTCCAATCGCTTAACCAGAATGGCCACAGGGAAAAATACACGTACCGTTGTAATCGGGCGAGTTTCTACTTTCAGATGCAATAGGAATTTTTGGGTTAGGTCAATCCGTTCGCGAGATATGGGAGTTTGAAACCAAAAAATGGTTGTGAAGGCAAAAAATTTTTCGCAATTCTGCTGCTCCAAACGCTTAACCAGAATGGCCTAGGGAAAAAATACACATACCGTTGTAATCGGGCGAGTTTCTATTTTCAGACGCAACAGGAATTTTTGGGTTAGGTCAATCCGTTCGCGAGATATGGGAGTTTGAAGCCAAGAAATGGTTGAGAAGGCAAAAAATTTTTCGCAATTCTGCTGCTCCAAACGCTTAACCAGAATGGCCTAGGGAAAAAATACACATACCGTTGTAATCGGGCGAGTTTCTACTTTCAGATGCAATAGGAATTTTTGGGTTAGGTCTATCCGTTCGCGAGATATGGGAGTTTGAAGCCAGGAAATGGTAGAGAAGGCAAAAAATTTTTCACAATTCTGCTGCTCCAAACGCTGAACCAGAATGGCCTAGGCAAAAAATACACATAGCGTTGTAATCGGGCGAGTTTCTACATTCGGATGCAATAGGAATTTTTGGGTTAGGTCAATCCGTTCGCGAGATATGGGAATTTGAAGCCAAGAAATGGTTGAGAAGGCAAAAAATTTTTCGCAATTCTGCTGCTCCAAACGCTTAACCAGAATGGCCTAGGGAAAAAATACACATACCGCTGTAATCGGGCGAGTTTCTACTTTCAGTTGCAGTAGGAATTTTTGGGTTAGGTCAATCCGTTCGCGAGATATGGGAGTTTGAAACCAAAAAATGGTTGAGAAGGCAAAAAATTTTTCGCAATTCTGCTGCTCCAAACGCTTAACCAGAGTGGCCTAGGGAAAAAATACACATACCTTTGTAATCGGGCGAGTTTCTACTTTCAGATGCAACAGGAATTTTTGGGTTAGGTCAATCCGTTCGCGAGATATGGGAGTCTGAAGCCAAGAAATGGTTGGGAAGGCAAAAAATTTTTCGCATTTCTGCTGCTCCAAACGCTTAACCAGAATGGCCTAGGGAAGAAATACACATACCGTTGTAATCGGGCGAGTTTCTACTTTCAGATGCAATAGGAATTTTTGGGTGAGGTCAATCCGTTCGCGAGATATGGGAATTTGAAGCCAAGAAATGGTTGAGAAGGCAAAAAATTTTTCGCAATTCTGCTGCTCCAAACGCTTAACCAGAATGGCCTAGGGAAAAAATACACATACCGCTGTAATCGGGCGAGTTTCTACTTTCAGTTGCAGTAGGAATTTTTGGGTTAGGTCAATCCGTTCGCGAGATATGGGAGTTTGAAGCCAAGAAATGGTTGAGAAGGCAAAAATTTTTCGCAATTCTGCTGCTCCAAACGCTTAACCAGAATGGCCTAGGGAAAAAATACACATACCGTTGTAATCGGGCGAGTTTCTACTTTCAGATGCAATAGGAATTTTTGGGTTAGGTCAATCCGTTCGCGAGATATGGGAGTTTGAAGCCAAGAAATGGTTGAGAAGGCAAAAAATTTTTCGCAATTCTGCTGCTCCAAACGCTAAACCAGAATGGCCTAGGGAAGAAATACACATACCGCTGTAATCGGGCGAGTTTCTACTTTCAGATGCAATAGGAATTTTTGGGTTAGGACAATCCGTTCACGAGATATGGGAGTTTGAAGCCAAGAAATGGTTGAGAAGGCAAAAAATTTTTCGCAATTCTGCTGCTCCTAACGCTGAACCA
Organism: Ptiloglossa arizonensis; assembly: GCF_051014685.1. Taxonomy (NCBI): domain Eukaryota; kingdom Metazoa; phylum Arthropoda; class Insecta; order Hymenoptera; family Colletidae; genus Ptiloglossa; species Ptiloglossa arizonensis. The sequence goes on from NW_027478385.1 coordinate 9,882,562, forward strand.
GAATGGCCTAGGGAAAAAATACACATACCGTTGTAATCGGGCGAGTTTCTACTTTCAGACGCAACAGGAACTTTTGGGTTAGGTCAATCCGTTCGCGAGATATGGGAGTCTGAAGCCAAGAAATGGTTGGGAAGGCAAAAAATTTTTCGCAATTCTGCTGCTCCAAACGCTTAACCAGAATGGCCTAGGGAAAAAATACACATACCGTTGTAATCGGGCGAGTTTCTACTTTCAGACGCAGCAGGAATTTTTGGGTTTGGTCAATCCGTTCGCGAGATATGGGACTTTGAAGCTAAGAAATGGTTGACAAGACAATAAATTTTTCGCAATTTTGCTGCTCCAATCGCTTAACCAGAATGGCCTCAGGGAAAAACACACGTACCGTTGTAATCGGGCGAGTTTCTACTTTCAGATGCAATAGGAATTTTTGGGTTAGGTCAATCCGTTCGCGAGATATGGGAGTTTGAAGCCAAGAAATGGTTGAGAAGGCAAAAAATTTTTCGAACTTCTGCTGCTCCAAACGCTTAACCAGAATGGCCTAGGGAAAAAATACACATACCGTTGTAATCGGGCGAGTTTCTACTTTCAGATGCAATAGGAATTTTTGGGTTAGGTCAATCCGTTCGCGAGATATGGGAGTTTGAAGCCAGGAAATGGTAGAGAAGGCAAAAAATTTTTCACAATTCTGCTGCTCCAAACGCTGAACCAGAATGGCCTAGGCAAAAAATACACATAGCGTTGTAATCGGGCGAGTTTCTACTTTCGGATGCAATAGGAATTTTTGGGTTAGGTCAATCCGTTCGCGAGATATGGGAGTTTGAAACCAAAAAATGGTTGAGAAGGCAAAAAATTTTTCGCAATTCTGCTGCTCCAAACGCTTAACCAGAATGGCCTCAGGGAAAAATACACGTATCGTTGTAATCGGGCGAGTTTCTACTTTCAAATGTAATAGGAATTTTTGGGTTAGGCCAATTCGTTCGCGCGATATGGGAGTTTGAAGCCAAGAAATGGTCGGGAAGGCAAAAAATTTTTCGCAATTCTGCTGCTCCAAACGCTTAACCAGAATGGACTAGGGAAAAAATACATACACCGTTGTAATCGGGCGAGTTTCTACTTTCAGACGCAGCAGGAATTTTTGGGTTTGGTCAATCCGATCGCGAGAAATGGGACTTTGAAGCTAAGAAATGGTTGACAAGACAATAAATTTCTCGCACTTTTGCTGCTCCAATCGCTTAACCAGAATGGCCTCAGGGAAAAATACACGTACCGTTGTAATCGGGCGAGCTTCTACTTTCAGATGCAATAGGAATTTTTGGGTTAGGTCAATCCGTTCGCGAGATATGGGAGTCTGAAGCCAAGAAATGGTTGGGAAGGCAAAAAATTTTTCGCAATTCTGCTGCTCCAAACGCTTAACCAGAATGGCCTAGGGAAAAAATACACATACCGTTGTAATCGGGCGAGTTTCTACTTTCAGATGCAATAGGAATTTTTGGGTTAGGTCAATCCGTTCGCGAGATATGGGAGTTTGAAGCCAGGAAATGGTAGAGAAGGCAAAAAATTTTTCACAATTCTGCTGCTCCAAACGCTGAACCAGAATGGCCTAGGCAAAAAATACACATAGCGTTGTAATCGGGCGAGTTTCTACTTTCGGATGCAATAGGAATTTTTGGGTTAGGTCAATCCGTTCGCGAGATATGGGAATTTGAAGCCAAGAAATGGTTGAGAAGGCAAAAAATTTTTCGCAATTCTGCTGCTCCAAACGCTTAACCAGAATGGCCTAGGGAAAAAATACACATACCGCTGTAATCGGGGAGTTTCTACTTTCAGTTGCAGTAGGAATTTTTGGGTTAGGTCAATCCGTTCGCGAGATATGGGAGTTTGAAACCAAAAAATGGTTGAGAAGGCAATAAATTTTTCGCAATTCTGCTGCTCCAAACGCTTAACCAGAGTGGCCTAGGGAAAAAATACACATACCTTTGTAATCGGGCGAGTTTCTACTTTCAGATGCAACAGGAATTTTTGGGTTAGGTCAATCCGTTTGCGAGATATGGGAGTCTGAAGCCAAGAAATGGTTGGGAAGGCAAAAAATTTTTCGCATTTCTGCTGCTCCAAACGCTTAACCAGAATGGCCTAGGGAAGAAATACACATACCGTTGTAATCGGGCGAGTTTCTACTTTCAGATGCAATAGGAATTTTTGGGTGAGGTCAATCCGTTCGCGAGATATGGGAATTTGAAGCCAAGAAATGGTTGAGAAGGCAAAAAATTTTTCGCAATTCTGCTGCTCCAAACGCTTAACCAGAATGGCCTAGGGAAAAAATACACATACCGCTGTAATCGGGCGAGTTTCTACTTTCAGTTGCAGTAGGAATTTTTGGGTTAGGTCAATCCGTTCGCGAGATATGGGAGTTTGAAGCCAAGAAATGGTTGAGAAGGCAAAAATTTTTCGCAATACTGCTGCTCCAAACGCTAACCAGAATGGCCTAGGGAAAAAATACACATACCGTTGTAATCGGGCGAGTTTCTACTTTCAGATGCAATAGGAATTTTTGGGTTAGGTCAATCCGTTCGCGAGATATGGGAATTTGAAACCAAAAAATGGTTGAGAATGCAAAAAATTTTTCGCAATTCTGCTGCTCCAAACGCTTAACCAGAATGGCCTCAGGGAAAAATACACGTATCGTTGTAATCGGGCGAGTTTCTACTTTCAAATGTAATAGGAATTTTTGGGTTAGGCCAATCCGTTCGCGCGATATGGGAGTTTGAAGCCAAGAAATGGTTGGGAAGGCAAAAAATTTTTCGCAATTCTGCTGCCCCAAACGCTTAACCAGAATGGACTAGGGAAAAAATACATACACCGTTGTAATCGGGCGAGTTTCTACTTTCAGACGCAGCAGGAATTTTTGGGTTTGGTCAATCCGATCGCGAGAAATGGGACTTTGAAGCCAAGAAATGGTTGACAAGACAATAAATTTTTCGCACTTTTGCTGCTCCAATCGCTTAACCAAAATGGCCTCAGGGAAAAATACACGTACCGTTGTAATCGGGCGAGCTTCTACTTTCAGATGCAATAGGAATTTTTGGGTTAGGTCAATCCGTTCGCGAGATATGGGAGTTTGAAACCAAAAAATGGTTGAGAAGGCAAAAAATTTTTCGCAATTCTGCTGCTCCAAACGCTTAACCAGAGTGGCCTAGGGAAAAAATACACATACCTTTGTAATCGGGCGAGTTTCTACTTTCACATGCAACAGGAATTTTTGGGTTAGGTCAATCCGTTCGCGAGATATGGGAGTTTGAAGCCAAGAAATGGTTGAGAAGGCAAAAAATTTTTCGCAATTCTGCTGCTCCAAACGCTTAACCAGAATGGCCTAGGGAAGAAATACACATACCGTTGTAATCGAGCGAGCTTCTACTTTCAAATGCAATAGGAACTTTTGGGTAAGGTCAATCCGTTCGCGAGATATGGGACTTTGAAGCTAAGAAATGGTTCAGAAGGCAACAAATTTTTCGCAATTCTGCTGCTCAAAGCGCTTAACCAGAATGGGCTAGGGAAAAAATACACACACCGTTGTAATTGGGCGAGTTTCTACTTTCAGATGCAACAGGAATCTTTGGGTTAGGTCAATCCGTTCGCGAGATATGGGAGTCTGAAGCCAAGAAATGGTTGGGAAGGCAAAAAATTTTTCGCAATTCTGCTGCTCCAAACGCTTAACCAGAATGGCCTCAGGGAAAAATACACGTATCGTTGTAATCGGGCGAGTTTCTACTTTCAAATGTAATAGGAATTTTTGGGTTAGGCCTATCCGTTCGCGCGATATGGGAGTTTGAAGCCAAGAAATGGTCGGGAAGGCAAAAAATTTTTCGCAATTCTGCTGCTCCAAACGCTTAACCAGAATGGACTAGGGAAAAAATACATACACCGTTGTAATCGGGCGAGTTTCTACTTTCAGACGCAGCAGGAATTTTTGGGTTTGGTCAATCCGATCGCGAGAAATGGGACTTTGAAGCTAAGAAATGGTTGACAAGACAATAAATTTCTGGCACTTTTGCTGCTCCAATCGCTTAACCAGAATGGCCTCAGGGAAAAATACACGTACCGTTGTAATCGGGCGAGCTTCTACTTTCAGATGCAATAGGAATTTTTGGGTTAGGTCAATCCGTTCGCGAGATATGGGAGTCTGAAGCCAAGAAATGGTTGGGAAGGCAAAAAATTTTTCGCAATTCTGCTGCTCCAAACGCTTAACCAGAATGGCCTAGGGAAAAAATACACATACCGCTGTAATCGGGGAGTTTCTACTTTCAGTTGCAGTAGGAATTTTTGGGTTAGGTCAATCCGTTCGCGAGATATGGGAGTTTGAAACCAAAAAATGGTTGAGAAGGCAATAAATTTTTCGCAATTCTGCTGCTCCAAACGCTTAACCAGAGTGGCCTAGGGAAAAAATACACATACCTTTGTAATCGGGCGAGTTTCTACTTTCAGATGCAACAGGAATTTTTGGGTTAGGTCAATCCGTTTGCGAGATATGGGAGTCTGAAGCCAAGAAATGGTTGGGAAGGCAAAAAATTTTTCGCATTTCTGCTGCTCCAAACGCTTAACCAGAATGGCCTAGGGAAGAAATACACATACCGTTGTAATCGGGCGAGTTTCTACTTTCAGATGCAATAGGAATTTTTGGGTGAGGTCAATCCGTTCGCGAGATATGGGAATTTGAAGCCAAGAAATGGTTGAGAAGGCAAAAAATTTTTCGCAATTCTGCTGCTCCAAACGCTTAACCAGAGTGGCCTAGGGAAAAAATACACATACCTTTGTAATCGGGCGAGTTTGTACTTTCAGATGCAACAGGAATTTTTGGGTTAGGTCAATCCGTTCGCGAGATATGGGAGTCTGAAGCCAAGAAATGGTTGGGAAGGCAAAAAATTTTTCGCATTTCTGCTGCTCCAAACGCTTAACCAGAATGGCCTAGGGAAGAAATACACATACCGTTGTAATCGGGCGAGTTTCTACTTTCAGATGCAATAGGAATTTTTGGGTGAGGTCAATCCGTTCGCGAGATATGGGAATTTGAAGCCAAGAAATGGTTGAGAAGGCAAAAAATTTTTCGCAATTCTGCTGCTCCAAACGCTTAACCAGAATGGCCTAGGGAAAAAATACACATACCGCTGTAATCGGGCGAGTTTCTACTTTCAGTTGCAGTAGGAATTTTTGGGTTAGGTCAATCCGTTCGCGAGATATGGGAGTTTGAAGCCAAGAAATGGTTGAGAAGGCAAAAATTTTTCGCAATTCTGCTGCTCCAAACGCTTAACCAGAATGGCCTAGGGAAAAAATACACATACCGTTGTAATCGGGCGAGTTTCTACTTTCAGATGCAATAGGAATTTTTGGGTTAGGTCAATCCGTTCGCGAGATATGGGAGTTTGAAGCCAAGAAATGGTTGAGAAGGCAAAAAATTTTTCGCAATTCTGCTGCTCCAAACGCTAAACCAGAATGGCCTAGGGAAGAAATACACATACCGCTGTAATCGGGCGAGTTTCTACTTTCAGATGCAATAGGAATTTTTGGGTTAGGACAATCCGTTCACGAGATATGGGAGTTTGAAGCCAAGAAATGGTTGAGAAGGCAAAAAATTTTTCGCAATTCTGCTGCTCCTAACGCTGAACCAGAATGGCCTAGGGAAAAAATACACATACCGTTGTAATCGGGCGAGTTTCTACTTTCAGACGCAACAGGAACTTTTGGGTTAGGTCAATCCGTTCGCGAGATATGGGAGTCTGAAGCCAAGAAATGGTTGGGAAGGCAAAAAATTTTTCGCAATTCTGCTGCTCCAAACGCTTAACCAGAATGGCCTAGGGAAAAAATACACATACCGTTGTAATCGGGCGAGTTTCTACATTCAGACGCAGCAGGAATTTTTGGGTTTGGTCAATCCGTTCGCGAGATATGGGACTTTGAAGCTAAGAAATGGTTGACAAGACAATAAATTTTTCGCACTTTTGCTGCTCCAATCGCTTAACCAGAATGGCCTCAGGGAAAAACACACGTACCGTTGTAATCGGGCGAGTTTCTACTTTCAGATGCAATAGGAATTTTTGGGTTAGGTCAATCCGTTCGCGAGATATGGGAGTTTGAAGCCAAGAAATGGTTGAGAAGGCAAAAAATTTTTCGAACTTCTGCTGCTCCAAACGCTTAACCAGAATGGCCTAGGGAAAAAATACACATACCGTTGTAATCGGGCGAGTTTCTACTTTCAGATGCAATAGGAATTTTTGGGTTAGGTCAATCCGTTCGCGAGATATGGGAGTTTGAAGCCAGGAAATGGTAGAGAAGGCAAAAAATTTTTCACAATTCTGCTGCTCCAAACGCTGAACCAGAATGGCCTAGGCAAAAAATACACATAGCGTTGTAATCGGGCGAGTTTCTACTTTCGGATGCAATAGGAATTTTTGGGTTAGGTCAATCCGTTCGCGAGATATGGGAGTTTGAAACCAAAAAATGGTTGAGAAGGCAAAAAATTTTTCGCAATTCTGCTGCTCCAAACGCTTAACCAGAATGGCCTCAGGGAAAAATACACGTATCGTTGTAATCGGGCGAGTTTCTACTTTCAAATGTAATAGGAATTTTTGGGTTAGGCCAATCCGTTCGCGCGATATGGGAGTTTGAAGCCAAGAAATGGTCGGGAAGGCAAAAAATTTTTCGCAATTCTGCTGCTCCAAACGCTTAACCAGAATGGACTAGGGAAAAAATACATACACCGTTGTAATCGGGCGAGTTTCTACTTTCAGACGCAGCAGGAATTTTTGGGTTTGGTCAATCCGATCGCGAGAAATGGGACTTTGAAGCTAAGAAATGGTTGACAAGACAATAAATTTCTCGCACTTTTGCTGCTCCAATCGCTTAACCAGAATGGCCTCAGGGAAAAATACACGTACCGTTGTAATCGGGCGAGCTTCTACTTTCAGATGCAATAGGAATTTTTGGGTTAGGTCAATCCGTTCGCGAGATATGGGAGTCTGAAGCCAAGAAATGGTTGGGAAGGCAAAAAATTTTTCGCAATTCTGCTGCTCCAAACGCTTAACCAGAATGGCCTAGGGAAAAAACACACATACCGTTGTAATCGGGCGAGTTTCTACTTTCAGACGCAGCAGGAATTTTTGGGTTAGGTCAATCCGTTCGCGAGATATGGGAATTTGAAGCGAAGAAATGGTTGAGAAGGCAAAAAATTTTTCGCAATTCTGCTGCTCCAAACGCTTAACCAGAATGGCCTAGGCAAAAAATACACATAGCGTTGTAATCGGGCGAGTTTCTACTTTCGGATGCAATAGGAATTTTTGGGTTAGGTCAATCCGTTCGCGAGATATGGGAGTTTGAAACCAAAAAATGGTTGAGAAGGCAAAAAATTTTTCGCAATTCTGCTGCTCCAAACGCTTAACCAGAATGGCCTCAGGGAAAAATACACGTATCGTTGTAATCGGGCGAGTTTCTACTTTCAAATGTAATAGGAATTTTTGGGTTAGGCCAATCCGTTCGCGCGATATGGGAGTTTGAAGCCAAGAAATGGTCGGGAAGGCAAAAAATTTTTCGCAATTCTGCTGCTCCAAACGCTTAACCAGAATGGACTAGGGAAAAAATACATACACCGTTGTAATCGGGCGAGTTTCTAAATTCAGACGCAGCAGGAATTTTTGGCTTTGGTCAATCCGTTCGCGAGATATGGGACTTTGAAGCTAAGAAATGGTTGAGAAGGCAACAAATTTTTCGCAATTCTGCTGCTCCTAACGCTGAACCAGAATGGCCTAGGGAAAAAATACACATACCGTTGTAATCGGGCGAGTTTCTACTTTCAGACGCAACAGGAACTTATGGGTTAGGTCAATCCGTTCGCGAGATATGGGAGTCTGAAGCCAAGAAATGGTTGGGAAGGCAAAAAATTTTTCGCAATTCTGCTGCTCCAAACGCTTAACCAGAATGGCCTAGGGAAAAAATACACATACCGTTGTAATCGGGCGAGTTTCTACTTTCAGACGCAGCAGGAATTTTTGGGTTTGGTCAATCCGTTCGCGAGATATGGGACTTTGAAGCTAAGAAATGGTTGACAAGACAATAAATTTTTCGCACTTTTGCTGCTCCAATCGCTTAACCAGAATGGCCTCAGGGAAAAAATACACATACCGCTGTAATCGGGCGAGTTTCTACTTTCAGTTGCAGTAGGAATTTTTGGGTTAGGTCAATCCGTTCGCGAGATATGGGAGTTTGAAACCAAAAAATGGTTGAGAAGGCAAAAAATTTTTCGCAATTCTGCTGCTCCAAACGCTTAACCAGAGTGGCCTAGGGAAAAAATACACATACCTTTGTAATCGGGCGAGTTTCTACTTTCAGATGCAACAGGAATTTTTGGGTTAGGTCAATCCGTTCGCGAGATATGGGAGTCTGAAGCCAAGAAATGGTTGGGAAGGCAAAAAATTTTTCGCATTTCTGCTGCTCCAAACGCTTAACCAGAATGGCCTAGGGAAGAAATACACATACCCTTGTAATCGGGCGAGTTTCTACTTTCAGATGCAATAGGAATTTTTGGGTGAGGTCAATCCGTTCGCGAGATATGGGAATTTGAAGCCAAGAAATGGTTGAGAAGGCAAAAAATTTTTCGCAATTCTGCTGCTCCAAACGCTTAACCAGAATGGCCTAGGGAAAAAATACACATACCGCTGTAATCGGGCGAGTTTCTACTTTCAGTTGCAGTAGGAATTTTTGGGTTAGGTCAATCCGTTCGCGAGATATGGGAGTTTGAAGCCAAGAAATGGTTGAGAAGGCAAAAATTTTTCGCAATTCTGCTGCTCCAAACGCTTAACCAGAATGGCCTAGGGAAAAAATACACATACCGTTGTAATCGGGCGAGTTTCTACTTTCAGATGCAATAGGAATTTTTGGGTTAGGTCAATCCGTTCGCGAGATATGGGAGTTTGAAGCCAAGAAATGGTTGAGAAGGCAAAAAATTTTTCGCAATTCTGCTGCTCCAAACGCTAAACCAGAATGGCCTAGGGAAGAAATACACATACCGCTGTAATCGGGCGAGTTTCTACTTTCAGATGCAATAGGAATTTTTGGGTTAGGACAATCCGTTCGCGAGATATGGGAGTTTGAAGCCAAGAAATGGTTGAGAAGGCAAAAAATTTTTCGCAATTCTGCTGCTCCTAACGCTGAACCAGAATGGCCTAGGGAAAAAATACACATACCGTTGTAATCGGGCGAGTTTCTACTTTCAGACGCAACAGGAACTTTTGGGTTAGGTCAATCCGTTCGCGAGATATGGGAGTCTGAAGCCAAGAAATGGTTGGGAAGGCAAAAAATTTTTCGCAATTCTGCTGCTCCAAACGCTTAACCAGAATGGCCTAGGGAAAAAATATACATACCGTTGTAATCGGGCGAGTTTCTACTTTCAGACGCAGCAGGAATTTTTGGGTTTGGTCAATCCGTTCGCGAGATATGGGACTTTGAAGCTAAGAAATGGTTGACAAGACAATAAATTTTTCGCAATTTTGCTGCTCCAATCGCTTAACCAGAATGGCCTCAGGGAAAAACACACGTACCGTTGTAATCGGGCGAGTTTCTACTTTCAGATGCAATAGGAATTTTTGGGTTAGGTCAATCCGTTCGCGAGATATGGGAGTTTGAAGCCAAGAAATGGTTGAGAAGGCAAAAAATTTTTCGAATTTCTGCTGCTCCAAACGCTTAACCAGAATGGCCTAGGGAAAAAATACACATACCGTTGTAATCGGGCGAGTTTCTACTTTCAGATGCAATAGGAATTTTTGGGTTAGGTCAATCCGTTCGCGAGATATGGGAGTTTGAAGCCAGGAAATGGTAGAGAAGGCAAAAAATTTTTCACAATTCTGCTGCTCCAAACGCTGAACCAGAATGGCCTAGGCAAAAAATACACATAGCGTTGTAATCGGGCGAGTTTCTACTTTCGGATGCAATAGGAATTTTTGGGTTAGGTCAATCCGTTCGCGAGATATGGGAGTTTGAAACCAAAAAATGGTTGAGAAGGCAAAAAATTTTTCGCAATTCTGCTGCTCCAAACGCTTAACCAGAATGGCCTCAGGGAAAAATACACGTATCGTTGTAATCGGGCGAGTTTCTACTTTCAAATGTAATAGGAATTTTTGGGTTAGGCCAATCCGTTCGCGCGATATGGGAGTTTGAAGCCAAGAAATGGTCGGGAAGGCAAAAAATTTTTCGCAATTCTGCTGCTCCAAACGCTTAACCAGAATGGACTAGGGAAAAAATACATACACCGTTGTAATCGGGCGAGTTTCTACTTTCAGACGCAGCAGGAATTTTTGGGTTTGGTCAATCCGATCGCGAGAAATGGGACTTTGAAGCTAAGAAATGGTTGACAAGACAATAAATTTCTCGCACTTTTGCTGCTCCAATCGCTTAACCAGAATGGCCTCAGGGAAAAATACACGTACCGTTGTAATCGGGCGAGCTTCTACTTTCAGATGCAATAGGAATTTTTGGGTTAGGTCAATCCGTTCGCGAGATATGGGAGTCTGAAGCCAAGAAATGGTTGGGAAGGCAAAAAATTTTTCGCAATTCTGCTGCTCCAAACGCTTAACCAGAATGGCCTAGGGAAAAAATACACATACCGTTGTAATCGGGCGAGTTTCTACTTTCAGATGCAATAGGAATTTTTGGGTTAGGTCAATCCGTTCGCGAGATATGGGAGTTTGAAGCCAGGAAATGGTAGAGAAGGCAAAAAATTTTTCACAATTCTGCTGCTCCAAACGCTGAACCAGAATGGCCTAGGCAAAAAATACACATAGCGTTGTAATCGGGCGAGTTTCTACTTTCGGATGCAATAGGAATTTTTGGGTTAGGTCAATCCGTTCGCGAGATATGGGAATTTGAAGCCAAGAAATGGTTGAGAAGGCAAAAAATTTTTCGCAATTCTGCTGCTCCAAACGCTTAACCAGAATGGCCTAGGGAAAAAATACACATACCGCTGTAATCGGGGAGTTTCTACTTTCAGTTGCAGTAGGAATTTTTGGGTTAGGTCAATCCGTTCGCGAGATATGGGAGTTTGAAACCAAAAAATGGTTGAGAAGGCAATAAATTTTTCGCAATTCTGCTGCTCCAAACGCTTAACCAGAGTGGCCTAGGGAAAAAATACACATACCTTTGTAATCGGGCGAGTTTCTACTTTCAGATGCAACAGGAATTTTTGGGTTATGTCAATCCGTTGGCGAGATATGGGAGTCTGAAGCCAAGAAATGGTTGGGAAGGCAAAAAATTTTTCGCATTTCTGCTGCTCCAAACGCTTAACCAGAATGGCCTAGGGAAGAAATACACATACCGTTGTAATCGGGCGAGTTTCTACTTTCAGATGCAATAGGAATTTTTGGGTGAGGTCAATCCGTTCGCGAGATATGGGAATTTGAAGCCAAGAAATGGTTGAGAAGGCAAAAAATTTTTCGCAATTCTGCTGCTCCAAACGCTTAACCAGAATGGCCTAGGGAAAAAATACACATACCTTTGTAATCGGGCGAGTTTCTACTTTCAGATGCAACAGGAATTTCTGGGTTAGGTCAATCCGTTCGCGAGATATGGGAGTCTGAAGCCAAGAAATGGTTGGGAAGGCAAAAAATTTTTCGCATTTCTGCTGCTCCAAACGCTTAACCAGAATGGCCTAGGGAAGAAATACACATACCGTTGTAATCGGGCGAGTTTCTACTTTCAGATGCAATAGGAATTTTTGGGTGAGGTCAATCCGTTCGCGAGATATGGGAATTTGAAGCCAAGAAATGGTTGAGAAGGCAAAAAATTTTTCGCAATTCTGCTGCTCCAAACGCTTAACCAGAATGGCCTCAGGGAAAAATACACGTATCGTTGTAATCGGGCGAGTTTCTACTTTCAAATGTAATAGGAATATTTGGGTTAGGCCAATCCGTTCGCGCGATATGGGAGTTTGAAGCCAAGAAATGGTTGGGAAGGCAAAAAATTTTTCGCAATTCTGCTGCTCCAAACGCTTAACCAGAATGGACTAGGGAAAAAATACATACACCGTTGTAATCGGGCGAGTTTCTACTTTCAGACGCAGCAGGAATTTTTGGGTTTGGTCAATCCGATCGCGAGAAATGGGACTTTGAAGCTAAGAAATGGTTGACAAGACAATAAATTTTTCGCACTTTTGCTGCTCCAATCGTTTAACCAGAATGGCCTCAGGGAAAAATACACGTACCGTTGTAATCGGGCGAGCTTCTACTTTCAGATACAATAGGAATTTTTGGGTTAGGTCAATCCGTTCGCGAGATATGGGAGTTTGAAACCAAAAAATGGTTGAGAAGGCAAAAAATTTTTCGCAATTCTGCTGCTCCAAACGCTTAACCAGAGTGGCCTAGGGAAAAAATACACATACCTTTGTAATCGGGCGAGTTTCTACTTTCACATGCAACAGGAATTTTTGGGTTAGGTCAATCCGTTCGCGAGATATGGGAGTTTGAATCCAAGAAATGGTTGAGAAGGCAAAAAATTTTTCGCAATTCTGCTGCTCCAAACGCTTAACCAGAATGGACTAGGGAAAAAATGCATATACCGTTGTAATCGGGCGAGTTTCTACTTTCAGACGCAGCAGGAATTTTTGGGTTTGGTCAATCCGTTCGCGAGATATGGGACTTTGAAGCTAAGAAATGGTTGACAAGACAATAAATTTTTCGCACTTTTGCTGCTCCAATCGCTTAACCAGAATGGCCTCAGGGAAAAATACACGTACCGTTGTAATCGGGCGAGCTTCTACTTTCAGATGCAATAGGAATTTTTGGGTTAGGTCAATCCGTTCGCGAGATATGGGAGTCTGAAGCCAAGAAATGGTTGGGAAGGCAAAAAATTTTTCGCAATTCTGCTGCTCCAAACGCTTAACCAGAATGGCCTAGGGAAAAAATACACATACTGTTGTAATCGGGCGAGTTTCTACTTTCAGATGCAACAGGAATTTTTGGGCTAGGTCAATCCGTTCGCGAGATATGGGAGTTTGAAGCCAAGAAATGGTTGAGAAGGCAAACAATTTTTCGCAATTCTGCTGCTCCAAACGCTTAACCAGAATGGCCTAGGGAAGAAATACACATACCGTTGTAATCGAGCGAGCTTCTACTTTCAAATGCAATAGGAACTTTTGGGTAAGGTCAATCCGTTCGCGAGATATGGGACTTTGAAGCTAAGAAATGGTTCAGAAGGCAACAAATTTTTCGCAATTCTGCTGCTCAAAGCGCTTAACCAGAATGGGCTAGGGAAAAAATACACACACCGTTGTAATTGGGCGAGTTTCTACTTTCAGATGCAACAGGAATCTTTGGGTTAGGTCAATCCGTTCGCGAGATATGGGAGTCTGAAGCCAAGAAATGGTTGGGAAGGCAAAAAATTTTTCGCAATTCTGCTGCTCCAAACGCGTAACCAGAATGGCCTAGGGAAAAAATAAACATACCGTTGTAATCGGGCGAGTTTCTACTTTCAGATGCAATAGGAATTTTTGGGTTAGGTCAATCCGTTCGCGAGATATGGGACTTTGAAGCTAAGAAATGGTAGAGAAGGCAAAAAATTTTGCACAATTCTGCTGCTCCAATCGCTTAACCAGAATGGCCTCAGGGAAAAATACACGTACCGTTGTAATCGGGCGAGCTTCTACTTTCAGATGCAACAGGAATCTTTGGGTTAGGTCAATCCGTTCGCGAGATATGGGAGTCTGAAGCCAAGAAATGGTTGGGAAGGCAAAAAATTTTTCGCAATTCTGCTGCTCCAAACGCGTAACCAGAATGGCCTAGGGAAAAAATAAACATACCGTTGTAATCGGGCGAGTTTCTACTTTCAGATGCAATAGGAATTTTTGGGTTAGGTCAATCCGTTCGCGAGATATGGGACTTTGAAGCTAAGAAATGGTAGAGAAGGCAAAAAATTTTTCACAATTCTGCTGCTCCAATCGCTTAACCAGAATGGCCTCAGGGAAAAATACACATACCGCTGTAATCGGGGAGTTTCTACTTTCAGTTGCAGTAGGAATTTTTGGGTTAGGTCAATCCGTTCGCGAGATATGGGAGTTTGAAACCAAAAAATGGTTGAGAAGGCAATAAATTTTTCGCAATTCTGCTGCTCCAAACGCTTAACCAGAGTGGCCTAGGGAAAAAATACACATACCTTTGTAATCGGGCGAGTTTCTACTTTCAGATGCAACAGGAATTTCTGGGTTAGGTCAATCCGTTCGCGAGATATGGGAGTCTGAAGCCAAGAAATGGTTGGGAAGGCAAAAAATTTTTCGCATTTCTGCTGCTCCAAACGCTTAACCAGAATGGCCTAGGGAAGAAATACACATACCGTTGTAATCGGGCGAGTTTCTACTTTCAGATGCAATAGGAATTTTTGGGTGAGGTCAATCCGTTCGCGAGATATGGGAATTTGAAGCCAAGAAATGGTTGAGAAGGCAAAAAATTTTTCGCAATTCTGCTGCTCCAAACGCTTAACCAGAATGGCCTCAGGGAAAAATACACGTATCGTTGTAATCGGGCGAGTTTCTACTTTCAAATGTAATAGGAATATTTGGGTTAGGCCAATCCGTTCGCGCGATATGGGAGTTTGAAGCCAAGAAATGGTTGGGAAGGCAAAAAATTTTTCGCAATTCTGCTGCTCCAAACGCTTAACCAGAATGGACTAGGGAAAAAATACATACACCGTTGTAATCGGGCGAGTTTCTACTTTCAGACGCAGCAGGAATTTTTGGGTTTGGTCAATCCGATCGCGAGAAATGGGACTTTGAAGCTAAGAAATGGTTGACAAGACAATCAATTTTTCGCACTTTTGCTGCTCCAATCGTTTAACCAGAATGGCCTCAGGGAAAAATACACGTACCGTTGTAATCGGGCGAGCTTCTACTTTCACATGCAACAGGAATTTTTGGGTTAGGTCAATCCGTTCGCGAGATATGGGAGTTTGAATCCAAGAAATGGTTGAGAAGGCAAAAAATTTTTCGCAATTCTGCTGCTCCAAACGCTTAACCAGAATGGACTAGGGAAAAAATGCATATACCGTTGTAATCGGGCGAGTTTCTACTTTCAGACGCAGCAGGAATTTTTGGGTTTGGTCAATCCGTTCGCGAGATATGGGACTTTGAAGCTAAGAAATGGTTGACAAGACAATAAATTTTTCGCACTTTTGCTGCTCCAATCGCTTAACCAGAATGGCCTCAGGGAAAAATACACGTACCGTTGTAATCGGGCGAGCTTCTACTTTCAGATGCAATAGGAATTTTTGGGTTAGGTCAATCCGTTCGCGAGATATGGGAGTCTGAAGCCAAGAAATGGTTGGGAAGGCAAAAAATTTTTCGCAATTCTGCTGCTCCAAACGCTTAACCAGAATGGCCTAAGGAAAAAATACACATACTGTTGTAATCGGGCGAGTTTCTACTTTCAGATGCAACAGGAATTTTTGGGCTAGGTCAATCCGTTCGCGAGATATGGGAGTTTGAAGCCAAGAAATGGTTGAGAAGGCAAACAATTTTTCGCAATTCTGCTGCTCCAAACGCTTAACCAGAATGGCCTAGGGAAGAAATACACATACCGTTGTAATCGAGCGAGCTTCTACTTTCAAATGCAATAGGAACTTTTGGGTAAGGTCAATCCGTTCGCGAGATATGGGACTTTGAAGCTAAGAAATGGTTCAGAAGGCAACAAATTTTTCGCAATTCTGCTGCTCAAAGCGCTTAACCAGAATGGGCTAGGGAAAAAATACACACACCGTTGTAATTGGGCGAGTTTCTACTTTCAGATGCAACAGGAATCTTTGGGTTAGGTCAATCCGTTCGCGAGATATGGGAGTCTGAAGCCAAGAAATGGTTGGGAAGGCAAAAAATTTTTCGCAATTCTGCTGCTCCAAACGCGTAACCAGAATGGCCTAGGGAAAAAATAAACATACCGTTGTAATCGGGCGAGTTTCTACTTTCAGATGCAATAGGAATTTTTGGGTTAGGTCAATCCGTTCGCGAGATATGGGACTTTGAAGCTAAGAAATGGTAGAGAAGGCAAAAAATTTTGCACAATTCTGCTGCTCCAATCGCTTAACCAGAATGGCCTCAGGGAAAAATACACATACCGCTGTAATCGGGGAGTTTCTACTTTCAGTTGCAGTAGGAATTTTTGGGTTAGGTCAATCCGTTCGCGAGATATGGGAGTTTGAAACCAAAAAATGGTTGAGAAGGCAATAAATTTTTCGCAATTCTGCTGCTCCAAACGCTTAACCAGAGTGGCCTAGGGAAAAAATACACATACCTTTGTAATCGGGCGAGTTTCTACTTTCAGATGCAACAGGAATTTCTGGGTTAGGTCAATCCGTTCGCGAGATATGGGAGTCTGAAGCCAAGAAATGGTTGGGAAGGCAAAAAATTTTTCGCATTTCTGCTGCTCCAAACGCTTAACCAGAATGGCCTAGGGAAGAAATACACATACCGTTGTAATCGGGCGAGTTTCTACTTTCAGATGCAATAGGAATTTTTGGGTGAGGTCAATCCGTTCGCGAGATATGGGAATTTGAAGCCAAGAAATGGTTGAGAAGGCAAAAAATTTTTCGCAATTCTGCTGCTCCAAACGCTTAACCAGAATGGCCTCAGGGAAAAATACACGTATCGTTGTAATCGGGCGAGTTTCTACTTTCAAATGTAATAGGAATATTTGGGTTAGGCCAATCCGTTCGCGCGATATGGGAGTTTGAAGCCAAGAAATGGTTGGGAAGGCAAAAAATTTTTCGCAATTCTGCTGCTCCAAACGCTTAACCAGAATGGACTAGGGAAAAAATACATACACCGTTGTAATCGGGCGAGTTTCTACTTTCAGACGCAGCAGGAATTTTTGGGTTTGGTCAATCCGATCGCGAGAAATGGGACTTTGAAGCTAAGAAATGGTTGACAAGACAATCAATTTTTCGCACTTTTGCTGCTCCAATCGTTTAACCAGAATGGCCTCAGGGAAAAATACACGTACCGTTGTAATCGGGCGAGCTTCTACTTTCACATGCAACAGGAATTTTTGGGTTAGGTCAATCCGTTCGCGAGATATGGGAGTTTGAATCCAAGAAATGGTTGAGAAGGCAAAAAATTTTTCGCAATTCTGCTGCTCCAAACGCTTAACCAGAATGGACTAGGGAAAAAATGCATATACCGTTGTAATCGGGCGAGTTTCTACTTTCAGACGCAGCAGGAATTTTTGGGTTTGGTCAATCCGTTCGCGAGATATGGGACTTTGAAGCTAAGAAATGGTTGACAAGACAATAAATTTTTCGCACTTTTGCTGCTCCAATCGCTTAACCAGAATGGCCTCAGGGAAAAATACACGTACCGTTGTAATCGGGCGAGCTTCTACTTTCAGATGCAATAGGAATTTTTGGGTTAGGTCAATCCGTTCGCGAGATATGGGAGTCTGAAGCCAAGAAATGGTTGGGAAGGCAAAAAATTTTTCGCAATTCTGCTGCTCCAAACGCTTAACCAGAATGGCCTAGGGAAAAAATACACATACTGTTGTAATCGGGCGAGTTTCTACTTTCAGATGCAACAGGAATTTTTGGGCTAGGTCAATCCGTTCGCGAGATATGGGAGTTTGAAGCCAAGAAATGGTCGAGAAGGCAAAAAATTTTTCGCAATTCTGCTGCTCCAAACGCTTAACCAGAATGGCCTAGGGAAGAAATACACATACCGCTGTAATCGGGCGAGTTTCTACTTTCAGATGCAATAGGAATTTTTGGTTAGGTCAATCCGTTCGCGAGATATGGGACTTTGAGGCTAAGAAATGGTTGACAAGATAACAAATTTTTCGCAATTTTGCTGCTCCAATCGCTCAACCAGAATGGCCTAAGGGAAAAATACACGTACCGTTGTAATCGAGCGAGCTTCTACTTTCAAATGCAATAGGAACTTTTGGGTAAGGTCAATCCGTTCGCGAGATATGGGACTTTGAAGCTAAGAAATGGTTCAGAAGGCAACAAATTTTTCGCAATTCTGCTGCTCAAAGCGCTTAACCAGAATGGGCTAGGGTAAAAATACACACACCGTTGTAATTGGGCGAGTTTCTACTTTCAGATGCAACAGGAATCTTTGGGTTAGGTCAATCCGTTCGCGAGATATGGGAGTTTGAAACCAAAAAATGGTTGAGAAGGCAATAAATTTTTCGCAATTCTGCTGCTCCAAACGCTTAACCAGAGTGGCCTAGGGAAAAAATACACATACCTTTGTAATCGGGCGAGTTTCTACTTTCAGATGCAACAGGAATTTTTGGGTTAGGTCAATCCGTTCGCGAGATATGGGAGTCTGAAGCCAAGAAATGGTTGGGAAGGCAAAAAATTTTTCGCATATCTGCTGCTCCAAACGCTTAACCAGAATGGCCTAGGGAAGAAATACACATACCGTTGTAATCGGGCGAGTTTCTACTTTCAGATGCAATAGGAATTTTTGAGTGAGGTCAATCCGTTCGCGAGATATGGGAATTTGAAGCCAAGAAATGGTTGAGAAGGCAAAAAATTTTTCGCAATTCTGCTGCTCCAAACGCTTAACCAGAATGGCCTAGGGAAAAAATACACATACCGTTGTAATCGGGCGAGTTTCTACTTTCAGATGCAATAGGAATTTTTGGGTTTGGTCAATCCGTTCGCGAGATATGGGAGTTTGAAACCAAAAAATGGTTGAGAAGGCAAAAAATTTTTCGCAATTCTGCTGCTCCAAACGCTTAACCAGAATGGCCTCAGGGAAAAATACACGTATCGTTGTAATCGGGCGAGTTTCTACTTTCAAATGTAATAGGAATTTTTGGGTTAGGCCAATCCGTTCGCGCGATATGGGAGTTTGAAGCCAAGAAATGGTTGGGAAGGCAAAAAATTTTTCGCAATTCTGCTGCTCCAAACGCTTAACCAGAATGGACTAGGGAAGAAATACACATACCGCTGTAATCGGGCGAGTTTCTACTTTCAGATGCAATAGGAATTTTTGGGTTAGGTCAATCCGTTCGCGAGATATGGGAGTCTGAAGCCAAGAAATGGTTGGGAAGGCAAAAAATTTTTCGCAATTCTGCTGCTCCAAACGCTTAACCAGAATGGCCTAGGGAAAAAATACACATACTGTTGTAATCGGGCGAGTTTCTACTTTCAGATGCAACAGGAATTTTTGGGCTAGGTCAATCCGTTCGCGAGATATGGGAGTTTGAAGCCAAGAAATGGTTGAGAAGGCAAAAAATTTTTCGCAATTCTGCTGCTCCAAACGCTTAACCAGAATGGCCTAGGGAAGAAATACACATACCGCTGTAATCGGGCGAGTTTCTACTTTCAGATGCAATAGGAATTTTTGGGTGAGGTCAATCCGTTCGCGAGATATGGGAATTTGAAGCCAAGAAATGGTTGAGAAGGCAAAAAATTTTTCGCAATTCTGCTGCTCCAAACGCTTAACCAGAATGGACTAGGGAAAAAATGCATATACCGTTGTAATCGGGCGAGTTTCTACTTTCAGACGCAGCAGGAATTTTTGGGTTTGGTCAATCCGTTCGCGAGATATGGGACTTTGAAGCTAAGAAATGGTTGACAAGACAATAAATTTTTCGCACTTTTGCTGCTCCAATCGCTTAACCAGAATGGCCTCAGGGAAAAATACACGTACCGTTGTAATCGGGCGAGCTTCTACTTTCAGATGCAATAGGAATTTTTGGGTTAGGTCAATCCGTTCGCGAGATATGGGAGTCTGAAGCCAAGAAATGGTTGGGAAGGCAAAAAATTTTTCGCAATTCTGCTGCTCCAAACGCTTAACCAGAATGGCCTAGGGAAAAAATACACATACTGTTGTAATCGGGCGAGTTTCTACTTTCAGATGCAACAGGAATTTTTGGGCTAGGTCAATCCGTTCGCGAGATATGGGAGTTTGAAGCCAAGAAATGGTTGAGAAGGCAAAAAATTTTTCGCAATTCTGCTGCTCCAAACGCTTAACCAGAATGGCCTAGGGAAGAAATACACATACCGCTGTAATCGGGCGAGTTTCTACTTTCAGATGCAATAGGAATTTTTGGTTAGGTCAATCCGTTCGCGAGATATGGGACTTTGAGGCTAAGAAATGGTTGACAAGATAACAAATTTTTCGCAATTTTGCTGCTCCAATCGCTCAACCAGAATGGCCTAAGGGAAAAATACACGTACCGTTGTAATCGAGCGAGCTTCTACTTTCAAATGCAATAGGAACTTTTGGGTAAGGTCAATCCGTTCGCGAGATATGGGACTTTGAAGCTAAGAAATGGTTCAGAAGGCAACAAATTTTTCGCAATTCTGCTGCTCAAAGCGCTTAACCAGAATGGGCTAGGGAAAAAATACACACACCGTTGTAATTGGGCGAGTTTCTACTTTCAGATGCAACAGGAATCTTTGGGTTAGGTCAATCCGTTCGCGAGATATGGGAGTCTGAAGCCAAGAAATGGTTGAGAAGGCAAAAATTTTTCGCAATACTGCTGCTCCAAACGCTTAACCAGAATGGCCTAGGGAAAAAATACACATACCGTTGTAATCGGGCGAGTTTCTACTTTCAGATGCAATAGGAATTTTTGGGTTAGGTCAATCCGTTCGCGAGATATGGGAGTTTGAAACCAAAAAATGGTTGAGAAGGCAAAAAATTTTTCGCAATTCTGCTGCTCCAAACGCTTAACCAGAATGGCCTCAGGGAAAAATACACGTATCGTTGTAATCGGGCGAGTTTCTACTTTCAAATGTAATAGGAATTTTTGGGTTAGGCCAATCCGTTCGCGCGATATGGGAGTTTGAAGCCAAGAAATGGTTGGGAAGGCAAAAAATTTTTCGCAATTCTGCTGCTCCAAACGCTTAACCAGAATGGACTAGGGAAAAAATACATACACCGTTGTAATCGGGCGAGTTTCTACTTTCAGACGCAGCAGGAATTTTTGGGTTTGGTCAATCCGATCGCGAGAAATGGGACTTTGAAGCTAAGAAATGGTTGACAAGACAATAAATTTTTCGCACTTTTGCTGCTCCAATCGCTTAACCAGAATGGCCTCAGGGAAAAATACACGTACCGTTGTAATCGGGCGAGCTTCTACTTTCAGATGCAATAGGAATTTTTGGGTTAGGTCAATCCGTTCGCGAGATATGGGAGTTTGAAACCAAAAAATGGTTGAGGAGGCAAAAAATTTTTCGCAATTCTGCTGCTCCAAACGCTTAACCAGAGTGGCCTAGGGAAAAAATACACATACCTTTGTAATCGGGCGAGTTTCTACTTTCACATGCAACAGGAATTTTTGGGTTAGGTCAATCCGTTCGCGAGATATGGGAGTTTGAAGCCAAGAAATGGTCGAGAAGGCAAAAAATTTTTCGCAATTCTGCTGCTCCAAACGCTTAACCAGAATGGCCTAGGGAAGAAATACACATACCGCTGTAATCGGGCGAGTTTCTACTTTCAGATGCAATAGGAATTTTTGGTTAGGTCAATCCGTTCGCGAGATATGGGACTTTGAGGCTAAGAAATGGTTGACAAGATAACAAATTTTTCGCAATTTTGCTGCTCCAATCGCTCAACCAGAATGGCCTAAGGGAAAAATACACGTACCGTTGTAATCGAGCGAGCTTCTACTTTCAAATGCAATAGGAACTTTTGGGTAAGGTCAATCCGTTCGCGAGATATGGGACTTTGAAGCTAAGAAATGGTTCAGAAGGCAACAAATTTTTCGCAATTCTGCTGCTCAAAGCGCTTAACCAGAATGGGCTAGGGTAAAAATACACACACCGTTGTAATTGGGCGAGTTTCTACTTTCAGATGCAACAGGAATCTTTGGGTTAGGTCAATCCGTTCGCGAGATATGGGAGTTTGAAACCAAAAAATGGTTGAGAAGGCAATAAATTTTTCGCAATTCTGCTGCTCCAAACGCTTAACCAGAGTGGCCTAGGGAAAAAATACACATACCTTTGTAATCGGGCGAGTTTCTACTTTCAGATGCAACAGGAATTTTTGGGTTAGGTCAATCCGTTCGCGAGATATGGGAGTCTGAAGCCAAGAAATGGTTGGGAAGGCAAAAAATTTTTCGCATATCTGCTGCTCCAAACGCTTAACCAGAATGGCCTAGGGAAGAAATACACATACCGTTGTAATCGGGCGAGTTTCTACTTTCAGATGCAATAGGAATTTTTGAGTGAGGTCAATCCGTTCGCGAGATATGGGAATTTGAAGCCAAGAAATGGTTGAGAAGGCAAAAAATTTTTCGCAATTCTGCTGCTCCAAACGCTTAACCAGAATGGCCTAGGGAAAAAATACACATACCGTTGTAATCGGGCGAGTTTCTACTTTCAGATGCAATAGGAATTTTTGGGTTAGGTCAATCCGTTCGCGAGATATGGGAGTTTGAAACCAAAAAATGGTTGAGAAGGCAAAAAATTTTTCGCAATTCTGCTGCTCCAAACGCTTAACCAGAATGGCCTCAGGGAAAAATACACGTATCGTTGTAATCGGGCGAGTTTCTACTTTCAAATGTAATAGGAATTTTTGGGTTAGGCCAATCCGTTCGCGCGATATGGGAGTTTGAAGCCAAGAAATGGTTGGGAAGGCAAAAAATTTTTCGCAATTCTGCTGCTCCAAACGCTTAACCAGAATGGACTAGGGAAGAAATACACATACCGCTGTAATCGGGCGAGTTTCTACTTTCAGATGCAATAGGAATTTTTGGTTAGGTCAATCCGTTCGCGAGATATGGGACTTTGAGGCTAAGAAATGGTTGACAAGATAACAAATTTTTCGCAATTTTGCTGCTCCAATCGCTCAACCAGAATGGCCTAAGGGAAAAATACACGTACCGTTGTAATCGGGCGAGCTTCTACTTTCAGATGCAATAGGAATTTTTGGGTTAGGTCAATCCGTTCGCGAGATATGGGAGTCTGAAGCCAAGAAATGGTTGGGAAGGCAAAAAATTTTTCGCAATTCTGCTGCTCCAAACGCTTAACCAGAATGGCCTAGGGAAAAAATACACATACTGTTGTAATCGGGCGAGTTTCTACTTTCAGATGCAACAGGAATTTTTGGGCTAGGTCAATCCGTTCGCGAGATATGGGAGTTTGAAGCCAAGAAATGGTTGAGAAGGCAAAAAATTTTTCGCAATTCTGCTGCTCCAAACGCTTAACCAGAATGGCCTAGGGAAGAAATACACATACCGCTGTAATCGGGCGAGTTTCTACTTTCAGATGCAATAGGAATTTTTGGGTGAGGTCAATCCGTTCGCGAGATATGGGAATTTGAAGCCAAGAAATGGTTGAGAAGGCAAAAAATTTTTCGCAATTCTGCTGCTCCAAACGCTTAACCAGAATGGACTAGGGAAAAAATGCATATACCGTTGTAATCGGGCGAGTTTCTACTTTCAGACGCAGCAGGAATTTTTGGGTTTGGTCAATCCGTTCGCGAGATATGGGACTTTGAAGCTAAGAAATGGTTGACAAGACAATAAATTTTTCGCACTTTTGCTGCTCCAATCGCTTAACCAGAATGGCCTAGGGAAAAAATACACATACCGTTGTAATCGGGCGAGTTTCTACTTTCAGATGCAATAGGAATTTTTGGGTTAGGTCAATCCGTTCGCGAGATATGGGAGTTTGAAACCAAAAAATGGTTGAGAAGGCAAAAAATTTTTCGCAATTCTGCTGCTCCAAACGCTTAACCAGAATGGCCTCAGGGAAAAATACACGTATCGTTGTAATCGGGCGAGTTTCTACTTTCAAATGTAATAGGAATTTTTGGGTTAGGCCAATCCGTTCGCGCGATATGGGAGTTTGAAGCCAAGAAATGGTTGGGAAGGCAAAAAATTTTTCGCAATTCTGCTGCTCCAAACGCTTAACCAGAATGGACTAGGGAAGAAATACACATACCGCTGTAATCGGGCGAGTTTCTACTTTCAGATGCAATAGGAATTTTTGGTTAGGTCAATCCGTTCGCGAGATATGGGACTTTGAGGCTAAGAAATGGTTGACAAGATAACAAATTTTTCGCAATTTTGCTGCTCCAATCGCTCAACCAGAATGGCCTAAGGGAAAAATACACGTACCGTTGTAATCGGGCGAGCTTCTACTTTCAGATGCAATAGGAATTTTTGGGTTAGGTCAATCCGTTCGCGAGATATGGGAGTCTGAAGCCAAGAAATGGTTGGGAAGGCAAAAAATTTTTCGCAATTCTGCTGCTCCAAACGCTTAACCAGAATGGCCTAGGGAAAAAATACACATACTGTTGTAATCGGGCGAGTTTCTACTTTCAGATGCAACAGGAATTTTTGGGCTAGGTCAATCCGTTCGCGAGATATGGGAGTTTGAAGCCAAGAAATGGTTGAGAAGGCAAAAAATTTTTCGCAATTCTGCTGCTCCAAACGCTTAACCAGAATGGCCTAGGGAAGAAATACACATACCGCTGTAATCGGGCGAGTTTCTACTTTCAGATGCAATAGGAATTTTTGGGTGAGGTCAATCCGTTCGCGAGATATGGGAATTTGAAGCCAAGAAATGGTTGAGAAGGCAAAAAATTTTTCGCAATTCTGCTGCTCCAAACGCTTAACCAGAATGGACTAGGGAAAAAATGCATATACCGTTGTAATCGGGCGAGTTTCTACTTTCAGACGCAGCAGGAATTTTTGGGTTTGGTCAATCCGTTCGCGAGATATGGGACTTTGAAGCTAAGAAATGGTTGACAAGACAATAAATTTTTCGCACTTTTGCTGCTCCAATCGCTTAACCAGAATGGCCTCAGGGAAAAATACACGTACCGTTGTAATCGGGCGAGCTTCTACTTTCAGATGCAATAGGAATTTTTGGGTTAGGTCAATCCGTTCGCGAGATATGGGAGTCTGAAGCCAAGAAATGGTTGGGAAGGCAAAAAATTTTTCGCAATTCTGCTGCTCCAAACGCTTAACCAGAATGGCCTAGGAAAAAAATACACATACTGTTGTAATCGGGCGAGTTTCTACTTTCAGATGCAACAGGAATTTTTGGGCTAGGTCAATCCGTTCGCGAGATATGGGAGTTTGAAGCCAAGAAATGGTTGAGAAGGCAAAAAATTTTTCGCAATTCTGCTGCTCCAAACGCTTAACCAGAATGGCCTAGGGAAGAAATACACATACCGCTGTAATCGGGCGAGTTTCTACTTTCAGATGCAATAGGAATTTTTGGTTAGGTCAATCCGTTCGCGAGATATGGGACTTTGAGGCTAAGAAATGGTTGACAAGATAACAAATTTTTCGCAATTTTGCTGCTCCAATCGCTCAACCAGAATGGCCTAAGGGAAAAATACACGTACCGTTGTAATCGAGCGAGCTTTTACTTTCAAATGCAATAGGAACTTTTGGGTAAGGTCAATCCGTTCGCGAGATATGGGACTTTGAAGCTAAGAAATGGTTCAGAAGGCAACAAATTTTTCGCAATTCTGCTGCTCAAAGCGCTTAACCAGAATGGGCTAGGGAAAAAATACACACACCGTTGTAATTGGGCGAGTTTCTACTTTCAGATGCAACAGGAATCTTTGGGTTAGGTCAATCCGTTCGCGAGATATGGGAGTCTGAAGCCAAGAAATGGTTGAGAAGGCAAAAATTTTTCGCAATACTGCTGCTCCAAACGCTTAACCAGAATGGCCTAGGGAAAAAATACACATACCGTTGTAATCGGGCGAGTTTCTACTTTCAGATGCAATAGGAATTTTTGGGTTAGGTCAATCCGTTCGCGAGATATGGGAGTTTGAAACCAAAAAATGGTTGAGAAGGCAAAAAATTTTTCGCAATTCTGCTGCTCCAAACGCTTAACCAGAATGGCCTCAGGGAAAAATACACGTATCGTTGTAATCGGGCGAGTTTCTACTTTCAAATGTAATAGGAATTTTTGGGTTAGGCCAATCCGTTCGCGCGATATGGGAGTTTGAAGCCAAGAAATGGTTGGGAAGGCAAAAAATTTTTCGCAATTCTGCTGCTCCAAACGCTTAACCAGAATGGACTAGGGAAAAAATACATACACCGTTGTAATCGGGCGAGTTTCTACTTTCAGACGCAGCAGGAATTTTTGGGTTTGGTCAATCCGATCGCGAGAAATGGGACTTTGAAGCTAAGAAATGGTTGACAAGACAATAAATTTTTCGCACTTTTGCTGCTGCAATCGCTTAACCAGAATGGCCTCAGGGAAAAATACACGTACCGTTGTAATCGGGCGAGCTTCTACTTTCAGATGCAATAGGAATTTTTGGGTTAGGTCAATCCGTTCGCGAGATATGGGAGTTTGAAACCAAAAAATGGTTGAGGAGGCAAAAAATTTTTCGCAATTCTGCTGCTCCAAACGCTTAACCAGAGTGGCCTAGGGAAAAAATACACATACCTTTGTAATCGGGCGAGTTTCTACTTTCACATGCAACAGGAATTTTTGGGTTAGGTCAATCCGTTCGCGAGATATGGGAGTTTGAAGCCAAGAAATGGTTGAGAAGGCAAAAAATTTTTCGCAATTCTGCTGCTCCAAACGCTTAACCAGAATGGACTAGGGAAAAAATGCATATACCGTTGTAATCGGGCGAGTTTCTACTTTCAGACGCAGCAGGAATTTTTGGGTTTGGTCAATCCGTTCGCGAGATATGGGACTTTGAAGCTAAGAAATGGTTGACAAGACAATAAATTTTTCGCACTTTTGCTGCTCCAATCGCTTAACCAGAATGGCCTCAGGGAAAAATACACGTACCGTTGTAATCGGGCGAGCTTCTACTTTCAGATGCAATAGGAATTTTTGGGTTAGGTCAATCCGTTCGCGAGATATGGGAGTCTGAAGCCAAGAAATGGTTGGGAAGGCAAAAAATTTTTCGCAATTCTGCTGCTCCAAACGCTTAACCAGAATGGCCTAGGGAAAAAATACACATACTGTTGTAATCGGGCGAGTTTCTACTTTCAGATGCAACAGGAATTTTTGGGCTAGGTCAATCCGTTCGCGAGATATGGGAGTTTGAAGCCAAGAAATGGTTGAGAAGGCAAAAAATTTTTCGCAATTCTACTGCTCCAAACGCTTAACCAGAATGGCCTAGGGAAGAAATACACATACCGCTGTAATCGGGCGAGTTTCTACTTTCAGATGCAATAGGAATTTTTGGTTAGGTCAATCCGTTCGCGAGATATGGGACTTTGAAGCTAAGAAATGGTTCAGAAGGCAACAAATTTTTCGCAATTCTGCTGCTCAAAGCGCTTAACCAGAATGGGCTAGGGAAAAAATACACACACCGTTGTAATTGGGCGAGTTTCTACTTTCAGATGCAACAGGAATCTTTGGGTTAGGTCAATCCGTTCGCGAGATATGGGAGTCTGAAGCCAAGAAATGGTTGAGAAGGCAAAAATTTTTCGCAATACTGCTGCTCCAAACGCTTAACCAGAATGGCCTAGGGAAAAAATACACATACCGTTGTAATCGGGCGAGTTTCTACTTTCAGATGCAATAGAAATTTTTGGGTTAGGTCAATCCGTTCGCGAGATATGGGAGTTTGAAACCAAAAAATGGTTGAGAAGGCAAAAAATTTTTCGCAATTCTGCTGCTCCAAACGCTTAACCAGAATGGCCTCAGGGAAAAATACACGTATCGTTGTAATCGGGCGAGTTTCTACTTTCAAATGTAATAGGAATTTTTGGGTTAGGCCAATCCGTTCGCGCGATATGGGAGTTTGAAGCCAAGAAATGGTTGGGAAGGCAAAAAATTTTTCGCAATTCTGCTGCTCCAAACGCTTAACCAGAATGGACTAGGGAAAAAATACATACACCGTTGTAATCGGGCGAGTTTCTACTTTCAGACGCAGCAGGAATTTTTGGGTTTGGTCAATCCGATCGCGAGAAATGGGACTTTGAAGCTAAGAAATGGTTGACAAGACAATAAATTTTTCGCACTTTTGCTGCTCCAATCGCTTAACCAGAATGGCCTCAGGGAAAAATACACGTACCGTTGTAATCGGGCGAGCTTCTACTTTCAGATGCAATAGGAATTTTTGGGTTAGGTCAATCCGTTCGCGAGATATGGGAGTTTGAAACCAAAAAATGGTTGAGAAGGCAAAAAATTTTTCGCAATTCTGCTGCTCCAAACGCTTAACCAGAGTGGCCTAGGGAAAAAATACACATACCTTTGTAATCGGGCGAGTTTCTACTTTCACATGCAACAGGAATTTTTGGGTTAGGTCAATCCGTTCGCGAGATATGGGAGTTTGAAGCCAAGAAATGGTTGAGAAGGCAAAAAATTTTTCGCAATTCTGCTGCTCCAAACGCTTAACCAGAATGGACTAGGGAAAAAATGCATATACCGTTGTAATCGGGCGAGTTTCTACTTTCAGACGCAGCAGGAATTTTTGGGTTTGGTCAATCCGTTCGCGAGATATGGGACTTTGAAGCTAAGAAATGGTTGACAAGACAATAAATTTTTCGCACTTTTGCTGCTCCAATCGCTTAACCAGAATGGCCTCAGGGAAAAATACACGTACCGTTGTAATCGGGCGAGCTTCTACTTTCAGATGCAATAGGAATTTTTGGGTTATGTCAATCCGTTCGCGAGATATGGGAGTCTGAAGCCAAGAAATGGTTGGGAAGGCAAAAAATTTTTCGCAATTCTGCTGCTCCAAACGCTTAACCAGAATGGCCTAGGGAAAAAATACACATACTGTTGTAATCGGGCGAGTTTCTACTTTCAGATGCAACAGGAATTTTTGGGCTAGGTCAATCCGTTCGCGAGATATGGGAGTTTGAAGCCAAGTAATGGTTGAGAAGGCAAAAAATTTTTCGCAATTCTGCTGCTCCAAACGCTTAACCAGAATGGCCTAGGGAAGAAATACACATACCGCTGTAATCGGGCGAGTTTCTACCTTCAGATGCAATAGGAATTTTTGGTTAGGTCAATCCGTTCGCGAGATATGGGACTTTGAGGCTAAGAAATGGTTGACAAGATAACAAATTTTTCGCAATTTTGCTGCTCCAATCGCTCAACCAGAATGGCCTAAGGGAAAAATACACGTACCGTTGTAATCGAGCGAGCTTCTACTTTCAAATGCAATAGGAACTTTTGGGTAAGGTCAATCCGTTCGCGAGATATGGGACTTTGAAGCTAAGAAATGGTTCAGAAGGCAACAAATTTTTCGCAATTCTGCTGCTCAAAGCGCTTAACCAGAATGGGCTAGGGAAAAAATACACACACCGTTGTAATTGGGCGAGTTTCTACTTTCAGATGCAACAGGAATCTTTGGGTTAGGTCAATCCGTTCGCGAGATATGGGAGTCTGAAGCCAAGAAATGGTTGGGAAGGCAAAAAATTTTTCGCAATTCTGCTGCTCCAAACGCGTAACCAGAATGGCCTAGGGAAAAAATACACATACCTTTGTAATCGGGCGAGTTTCTACTTTCAGATGCAACAGGAATTTTTGGGTTAGGTCAATCCGTTCGCGAGATATGGGAGTCTGAAGCCAAGAAATGGTTGGGAAGGCAAAAAATTTTTCGCATTTCTGCTGCTCCAAACGCTTAACCAGAATGGCCTAGGGAAGAAATACACATACCGTTGTAATCGGGCGAGTTTCTACTTTCAGATGCAATAGGAATTTTTGGGTGAGGTCAATCCGTTCGCGAGATATGGGAATTTGAAGCCAAGAAATGGTTGAGAAGGCAAAAAATTTTTCGCAATTCTGCTGCTCCAAATGCTTAACCAGAATGGTCTAGGGAAAAAATACACATACTGTTGTAATCGGGCGCGTTTCCACTTTCAGATGCAACAGGAATTTTTGGGCTAGGTCAATCCGTTCGCGAGATATGGGAGTTTGAAGCCAAGAAATGGTTGAGAAGGCAAAAAATTTTTCGCAATTTTGCTGCTCCAAACGCTTAACCAGAATGGCCTAGGGAAGAAATACACATACCGCTGTAATCGGGCGAGTTTCTACTTTCAGATGCAATAGGAATTTTTGGGTTAGGTCAATCCGTTCGCGAGATATGGGAATTTGAATCCAAGAAATGGTTGAGAAGGCAAAAAATTTTTCGCACTCCTACTGCTCCAAACGCTTAACCAGAATGGCCTAGGGAAGAAATACACATACCGCTGTAATCGGGCGAGTTTCTACTTTCACATGCAACAGGAATTTTTGGGTTAGGTCAATCCGTTCGCGAGATATGGGAGTTTGAAGCCAAGAAATGGTTGAGAAGGCAAAAAATTTTTCGCAATTCTGCTGCTCCAAACGCTTAACCAGAATGGACTAGGGAAAAAATGCATATACCGTTGTAATCGGGCGAGTTTCTACTTTCAGACGCAGAAGGAATTTTTGGGTTTGGTCAATCCGTTCGTGAGATATGGGACTTTGAAGCTAAGAAATGGTTGACAAGACAATAAATTTTTCGCACTTTTGCTGCTCCAAACGCTTAACCAGAATGGCCTAGGGAAAAAATACACATACCGTTGTAATCGGGCGAGTTTCTAAATTCAGACGCAGCAAGAATTTTTGGCTTTGGTCAATCCGTTCGCGAGATATGGGACTTTGAAGCTAAGAAATGGTTGAGAAGGCAACAAATTTTTCGCTATTCCGCTGCTCCAAATGCTTAACCAGAATGGCCTAGGGAAAAAATACACATACTGTTGTAATCGGGCGAGTTTCTACTTTCAGATGCAACAGGAATTTTTGGGCTAGGTCAATCCGTTCGCGAGATATGGGAGTTTGAAGCCAAGAAATGGTTGAGAAGGCAAAAAATTTTTCGCAATTTTGCTGCTCCAAACGCTTAACCAGAATGGCCTAGGGAAGAAATACACATACCGCTGTAATCGGGCGAGTTTCTACTTTCAGATGCAATAGGAATTTTTGGGTTAGGTCAATCCGTTCGCGAGATATGGGAATTTGAATCCAAGAAATGGTTGAGAAGGCAAAAAATTTTTCGCAGTCCTACTGCTCCAAACGCTTAACCAGAATGGCCTAGGGAAGAAATACACATACCGCTGTAATCGGGCGAGTTTCTACTTTCACATGCAATAGGAGTTTTTGGGGTAGGTCAATCCGTTCGCGAGATATGGGACTTTGAGGCTAAGAAATGGTTGACAAGATAACAAATTCTTCGCAATTTTGCTGCTCCAATCGCTCAACCAGAATGGCCTAAGGGAAAAATACACGTACCGTTGTAATCGAGCGAGCTTGTACTTTCAAATGCAATAGGAACTTTTGGGTAAGGTCAATCCGTTCGCGAGATATGGGACTTTGAAGCTAAGAAATGGTTCAGAAGGCAACAAATTTTTCGCAATTCTGCTGCTCAAAGCGCTTAACCAGAATGGGCTAGGGAAAAAATACACACACCGTTGTAATTGGGCGAGTTTCTACTTTCAGATGCAACAGGAATCTTTGGGTTAGGTCAATTCGTTCGCGAGATATGGGAGTCTGAAGCCAAGAAATGGTTGGGAAGGCAAAAAATTTTTCGCAATTCTGCTGCACCAAACGCGTAACCAGAATGGCCTCAGGGAAAAATACACGTACCGTTGTAATCGGGCGAGCTTCTACTATCAGATGCAATAGGAATTTTTGGGTTAGGTCAATCCGTTCGCGAGATATGGGAGTTTGAAGCCAAGAAATGGTAGAGAAGGCAAAAAATTTTTCACATTTATGCTGCTCCAAACGCTTACCCAGAATGGCCTAGGGAAAAAATACACATACCGTTGTAATCGGGCGAGTTTCTACTTTCAGATGCAATAGGAATTTTTGGGTTAGGTCAATCCGTTCGCGAGATATGGGAGTTTGAAGCCAAGAAATGGTAGAGAAGGCAAAAAATTTTTCACAATTCTGCTGCTCCAAACGCTTAACCAGAATGGCCTAGGCAAAAAATACACATAGCGTTGTAATCGGGCGAGTTTCTACTTTCGGATGCAATAGGAATTTTTGGGTTAGGTCAATCCGTTCGCGAGATATGGGAGTTTGAAACCAAAAAATGGTTGAGAAGGCAAAAAATTTTTCGCAATTCTGCTGCTCCAAACGCTTAACCAGAATGGCCTAAGGGAAAAATACCCGTAACGTTGTAATCGGGCGAGTTTCTACTTTCAGATGCAATAGGAATTTTTGGGTTAGGTCAATCCGTTCGCGAGATATGGGAGTTTGAAGCCAAGAAATGGTTGGGAAGGCAAAAAAATTTTCACAATTCTGCTGCTCCAAACGCTTAACCAGAATGGACTAGGGAAAAAATACATATACCGTTGTAATCGGGCGATTTTCTACTTTCAGACGCAGCAGGAATTTTTGGGTTTGGTCAATCCGTTCGCGAGATATGGGACTTTGAAGCTAAGAAATGGTTGACAAGACAATAAATTTTTCGCACTTTTGCTGTTCCAATCGCTTAACCAGAACGGCCTCAGGGAAAAATACACGTACCGTTGTAATCGGGCGAGCTTCTACTTTCAGATGCAATAGGAACTTTTGGGTTAGGTCAATCCGTTCGCGAGATATGGGAGTTTGAATCTAAGAAATGGTTGAGAAGACACCAAATTTTTCGCAATTCTGCTGCTTCAAACGCTTAACCAGAATGGCCTCAGGGAAAAATACACGTACCGTTGTAATCGGGCGAGCTTCTACTATCAGATGCAATAGGAATTTTTGGGTTAGGTCAATCCGTTCGCGAGATATGGGAGTTTGAAACCAAAAAATGGTTGAGAAGGCAAAAAATTTTTCGCAATTCTGCTGCTCCAAACGCTTAACCGGAATGGCCTAAGGGAAAAATACCCGTACCGTTATAATCGGGCGAGTTTCTACTTTCAGATGCAATAGGAATTTTTGGGTTAGGTAAATCCGTTCGCGAGATATGGGAGTTTGAAGCCAAGAAATGGTTGGGAAGGCAAAAAATTTTTCACAATTCTGCTGCTCCAAACGCTTAACCAGAATGGACTAGGGAAAAAATACATATACAGTTGTAAGCGGGCGAGTTTCTACTTTCAGACGCAGCAGGAATTTTTGGGTTTGGTCAATCCGTTCGCGAGATATGGGACTTTGATTCTAAGAAATGGTTGACAAGACAATAAATTTTTCGCACTTTTGCTGCTCCAATCGCTTAACCAGAACGGCCTCAGGGAAAAATACACGTACCGTTGTAATCGGGCGAGCTTCTACTTTCAGATGCAATAGGAACTTTTGGGTTAGGTCAATCCGTTCGCGAGATATGGGAGTTTGAATCTAAGAAATGGTTGAGAAGACACCAAATTTTTCGCAATTCTGCTGCTTCAAACGCTTAACCAGAATGGCCTCAGGGAAAAATACACGTACCGTTGTAATCGGGCGAGCTTCTACTATCAGATGCAATAGGAATTTTTGGGTTAGGTCAATCCGTTCGCGAGATATGGGAGTTTGAAACCAAAAAATGGTTGAGAAGGCAAAAAATTTTTCGCAATTCTGCTGCTCCAAACGCTTAACCGGAATGGCCTAAGGGAAAAATACCCGTACCGTTATAATCGGGCGAGTTTCTACTTTCAGATGCAATAGGAATTTTTGGGTTAGGTAAATCCGTTCGCGAGATATGGGAGTTTGAAGCCAAGAAATGGTTGGGAAGGCAAAAAATTTTTCACAATTCTGCTGCTCCAAACGCTTAACCAGAATGGACTAGGGAAAAAATACATATACAGTTGTAAGCGGGCGAGTTTCTACTTTCAGACGCAGCAGGAATTTTTGGGTTTGGTCAATCCGTTCGCGAGATATGGGACTTTGATTCTAAGAAATGGTTGACAAGACAATAAATTTTTCGCACTTTTGCTGCTCCAATCGCTTAACCAGAACGGCCTCAGGGAAAAATACACGTACCGTTGTAATCGGGCGAGCTTCTACTTTCAGATGCAATAGGAACTTTTGGGTTAGGTCAATCCGTTCGCGAGATATGGGAGTTTGAAACCAAAAAATGGTTGAGAAGGCAAAAAATTTTTCGCAATTCTGCTGCTCCAAACGCTTAACCAGAGTGGCATAGGGGAAAAATACACATACCTTTGTAATCGGGCGAGTTTCTACTTTCAGATGCAGCAGGAATTTTTGGGTTAGGTCAATCCGTTCGCGAGATATGGGCGTTTGAAGCTAAGAAATGGTTGAGAAGACAACAAATTTTTCGCACTTCTGCTGCTTCAAACGCTTAACCAGAATGGCCTAGGGAAAAAATACACATACCGTTGTAATCGGGCGAGTTTCTACTTTCAGATGCGATAGGAATTTTTGAGTTAGGTCAATCTGTTCGCGAGATATGGGAGTTTGAAGCCAAGAAATGGTAGAGAAGGCAAAAAATTTTTCACATTTATGCTGCTCCAAACGCTTACCCAGAATGGCCTAGGGAAAAAATACACATACCGTTGTAATCGGGCGAGTTTCTACTTTCAGATGCAATAGGAATTTTTGGGTTAGGTCAATCCGTTCGCGAGATATGGGAGTTTGAAACCAAAAAATGGTTGAGAAGGCAAAAAATTTTTCGCAATTCTGCTGCTCCAAACGGTTAACCAGAGTGGCCTAGGGAAAAAATACACATACCTTTGTAATCTGGCGAGTTTCTACTTTCAGATGCAACAGGAATTTTTGGGTTAGGTCAATCCGTTCGCGAGATATGGGAGTTTGAAGCCAAAAAATGGTTGAGACGGCAAAAAATTTTTCGCAATTCTGCTGCTCCAAACGCTTAACCAGAGTGGCATAGGGAAAAAATACACATACCTTTGTAATCGGGCGAGTTTCTACTTTCAGATGCAGCAGGAATTTTTGGGTTAGGTCAATCCGTTCGCGAGATATGGGAGTTTGAAGCTAGGAAATGGTTGAGAAGACAACAAATTTTTCGCACTTCTGCTGCTCCAAACGCTTAACCAGAATGGCCTAGGGAAAAAATACACATACCGTTGTAATCGGGCGAGTTTCTGCTTTCAGATGCAATAGGAATTTTTGGGTTAGGTCAATCTGTTCGCGAGATATGGGAGTTTGAAGCCAAGAAATGGTAGAGAAGGCAAAAAATTTTTCACATTTATGCTGCTCCAAACGCTTACCCAGAATGGCCTAGGGAAAAAATTACACATACCGTTGTAATCGGGCGAGTTTCTACTTTCAGATGCAATAGGAATTTTTGGGTTAGGTCAATCCGTTCGCGAGATATGGGAGTTTGAAGCCAAGAAATGGTAGAGAAGGCAAAAAATTTTTCACAATTCTGCTGCTCCAAGCGCTTATCCAGAATGGCCTAGGCAAAAAATACCCGTAGCGTTGTAATCGGGCGAGTTTCTACTTTCAGATGCAATAGGAATTTTTGGGTTAGGTCAATCTGTTCGCGAGATATGGGAGTTTGAAGCCAAGAAATGGTAGAGAAGGCAAAAAATTTTTCACATTTCTGCTGC
Source organism: Ptiloglossa arizonensis (assembly GCF_051014685.1). Lineage (NCBI taxonomy): Eukaryota > Metazoa > Arthropoda > Insecta > Hymenoptera > Colletidae > Ptiloglossa > Ptiloglossa arizonensis. The sequence continues at coordinate 9,917,928 of NW_027478385.1, forward strand.
TCCAAACGCTTACCCAGAATGGCCTAGGGAAAAAATACACATACCGTTGTAATCGGGCGAGTTTCTACTTTCAGATGCAATAGGAATTTTTGGGTTAGGTCAATCCGTTCGCGAGATATGGGACTTTGAAGCTAAGAAATGGTTGACAAGACAATAAATTTTTCGCACTTCTGCTGCTCCAACCGCTTAACCAGAATGGCCTAAGGGAAAAATACCCGTACCGTTGTAATCGGGCGAGTTTCTACTTTCAGATGCAATAGGAATATTTGGGTTAGGTCAATCCGTTCGCGAGATATGGGAGTTTGAAGCCAAGAAATGGTAGAGAAGGCAAAAAATTTTTCACATTTCTGCTGCTGCAAGCGCTTATCCAGAATGGCCTAGGCAAAAAATACACATAGCGTTGTAATCGGGCGAGTTTCTACTTTCAGATGCAATAGGAATTTTTGGGTTAGGTCAATCCGTTCGCGAGATATGGGACTTTGAAGCCAAGAAATGGTAGAGAAGGCAAAAAATTTTTCAAATTTCTGCTGCTCCAAACGCTTACCCAGAATGGCCTAGGGAAAAAATACACATACCGTTGTAATCGGGCGAGTTTCTACTTTCAGATGCAATAGGAATTTTTGGGTTAGGTCCATCCGTGCGGGAGATATGGGAGTTTGAAACCAAAAAATGGTTGAGAAGGCAAAAAATTTTTCGCAATTCTGCTGCTCCAAACGCTTAAACAGAATGGCCTAGGGAAAAAATACACATACCGTTGTAATCGGGCGAGTTTCTATTTTCAGACGCAAAAGGGATTTTTGGGTTAGGTCAATCCGTTCGCGAGATATGGGAGTTTGAAGCCAAGAAATGGTTGAGAAGGCAAAAAATTTTTCGCAATTCTGGTGCTCCAAACGCTTAACCAGAATGGCCTAGGGAAAAAATACACATACCGTTGTAATCGGGCGAGTTTCTACTTTCAGATGCAATAGGAATTTTTGGGTTAGGTCAATCCTTTCGCGAGATATGGGAGTTTGAAGCCAAGAAATGGTAGAGAAGGCAAAAAATTTTTCACAATTCTGCTGCTCCAAACGCTTAACCAGAATGGCCTAGGCAAAAAATACACATAGCGTTGTAATCGGGCGTGTTTCTACTTTCGGATGCAATAGGAATTTTTGGGTTAGGTCAATCCGTTCGCGAGATATGGGAGTTTGAAACCAAAAAATGGTTGAGAAGGCAAAAAATTTTTCGCAATTCTGCTGCTCCAAACGCTTAACCAGAATGGCCTAAGGGAAAAATACCCGTAACGTTGTAATCGGGCGAGTTTCTACTTTCAGATGCAATAGGAATTTTTGGGTTAGGTCAATCCGTTCGCGAGATATGGGAGTTTGAAGCCAAGAAATGGTTGGGAAGGCAAAAAATTTTTCACAATTCTGCTGCTTCAAACGCTTAACCAGAATGGACTAGGGAAAAAATACATATACCGTTGTAATCGGGCGAGTTTCTACTTTCAGACGCAGCAGGAATTTTTGGGTTTGGTCAATCCGTTCGCGAGATATGGGACTTTGAAGCTAAGAAATGGTTGACAAGACAATAAATTTTTCGCACTTTTGCTGCTCCAATCGCTTAACCAGAACGGCCTCAGGGAAAAATACACGTACCGTTGTAATCGGGCAAGCTTCTACTTTCAGATGCAATAGGAACTTTTGGGTTAGGTCAATCCGTTCGCGAGATATGGGAGTTTGAATCTAAGAAATGGTTGAGAAGACACCAAATTTTTCGCAATTCTGCTGCTTCAAACGCTTAACCAGAATGGCCTCAGGGAAAAATACACGTACCGTTGTAATCGGGCGAGCTTCTACTTTCAGGCGCAATAGGAATTTTTGGGTTAGGTCAATCCGTTCGCGAGATATGGGAGTTTGAAACCAAAAAATGGTTGAGAAGGCAAAAAATTTTTCGCAATTCTGCTGCTCCAAACGCTTAACCAGAGTGGCCTAGGGAAAAAATACACATACCTTTGTAATCGGGCGAGTTTCTACTTTCAGATGCAACAGGAATTTTTGGGTTAGGTCAATCCGTTCGCGAGATATGGGAGTTTGAAACCAAAAAATGGTTGAGAAGGCAAAAAATTTTTCGCAATTCTGCTGCTCCAAACGCTTAACCAGAATGGCCTAAGGGAAAAATACCCGTAACGTTATAATCGGGCGAGTTTCTACTTTCAGATGCAATAGGAATTTTTGGGTTAGGTCAATCCGTTCGCGAGATATGGGACTTTGATTCTAAGAAATGGTTGACAAGACAATAAATTTTTCGCACTTTTGCTGCTCCAATCGCTTAACCAGAACGGCCTCAGTGAAAAATACACGTACCGTTGTAATCGGGCGAGCTTCTACTTTCAGATGCAATAGGAACTTTTGGGTAAGGTCAATCCGTTCGCGAGATATGGGACTTTGAAGCTAAGAAATGGTTCAGAAGGCAACAAATTTTTCGCAATTCTGCTGCTCAAAGCGCTTAACCAGAATGGGCTAGGGAAAAAATACACACACCGTTGTAATTGGGCGAGTTTCTACTTTCAGATGCAACAGGAATCTTTGGGTTAGGTCAATCCGTTCGCGAGATATGGGAGTCTGAAGCCAAGAAATGGTTGGGAAGGCAAAAAATTTTTCGCAATTCTGCTGCTCCAAACGCGTAACCAGAATGGCCTAGGGAAAAAATACACATACCTTTGTAATCGGGCGAGTTTCTACTTTCAGATGCAACAGGAATTTTTGGGTTAGGTCAATCCGTTCGCGAGATATGGGAGTCTGAAGCCAAGAAATGGTTGGGAAGGCAAAAAATTTTTCGCATTTCTGCTGCTCCAAACGCTTAACCAGAATGGCCTAGGGAAGAAATACACATACCGTTGTAATCGGGCGAGTTTCTACTTTCAGATGCAATAGGAATTTTTGGGTGAGGTCAATCCGTTCGCGAGATATGGGAATTTGAAGCCAAGAAATGGTTGAGAAGGCAAAAAATTTTTCGCAATTCTGCTGCTCCAAATGCTTAACCAGAATGGTCTAGGGAAAAAATACACATACTGTTGTAATCGGGCGCGTTTCCACTTTCAGATGCAACAGGAATTTTTGGGCTAGGTCAATCCGTTCGCGAGATATGGGAGTTTGAAGCCAAGAAATGGTTGAGAAGGCAAAAAATTTTTCGCAATTTTGCTGCTCCAAACGCTTAACCAGAATGGCCTAGGGAAGAAATACACATACCGCTGTAATCGGGCGAGTTTCTACTTTCAGATGCAATAGGAATTTTTGGGTTAGGTCAATCCGTTCGCGAGATATGGGAATTTGAATCCAAGAAATGGTTGAGAAGGCAAAAAATTTTTCGCACTCCTACTGCTCCAAACGCTTAACCAGAATGGCCTAGGGAAGAAATACACATACCGCTGTAATCGGGCGAGTTTCTACTTTCACATGCAACAGGAATTTTTGGGTTAGGTCAATCCGTTCGCGAGATATGGGAGTTTGAAGCCAAGAAATGGTTGAGAAGGCAAAAAATTTTTCGCAATTCTGCTGCTCCAAACGCTTAACCAGAATGGACTAGGGAAAAAATGCATATACCGTTGTAATCGGGCGAGTTTCTACTTTCAGACGCAGAAGGAATTTTTGGGTTTGGTCAATCCGTTCGTGAGATATGGGACTTTGAAGCTAAGAAATGGTTGACAAGACAATAAATTTTTCGCACTTTTGCTGCTCCAAACGCTTAACCAGAATGGCCTAGGGAAAAAATACACATACCGTTGTAATCGGGCGAGTTTCTAAATTCAGACGCAGCAAGAATTTTTGGCTTTGGTCAATCCGTTCGCGAGATATGGGACTTTGAAGCTAAGAAATGGTTGAGAAGGCAACAAATTTTTCGCTATTCTGCTGCTCCAAATGCTTAACCAGAATGGCCTAGGGAAAAAATACACATACTGTTGTAATCGGGCGAGTTTCTACTTTCAGATGCAACAGGAATTTTTGGGCTAGGTCAATCCGTTCGCGAGATATGGGAGTTTGAAGCCAAGAAATGGTTGAGAAGGCAAAAAATTTTTCGCAATTTTGCTGCTCCAAACGCTTAACCAGAATGGCCTAGGGAAGAAATACACATACCGCTGTAATCGGGCGAGTTTCTACTTTCAGATGCAATAGGAATTTTTGGGTTAGGTCAATCCGTTCGCGAGATATGGGAATTTGAATCCAAGAAATGGTTGAGAAGGCAAAAAATTTTTCGCAGTCCTACTGCTCCAAACGCTTAACCAGAATGGCCTAGGGAAGAAATACACATACCGCTGTAATCGGGCGAGTTTCTACTTTCACATGCAATAGGAGTTTTTGGGGTAGGTCAATCCGTTCGCGAGATATGGGACTTTGAGGCTAAGAAATGGTTGACAAGATAACAAATTCTTCGCAATTTTGCTGCTCCAATCGCTCAACCAGAATGGCCTAAGGGAAAAATACACGTACCGTTGTAATCGAGCGAGCTTGTACTTTCAAATGCAATAGGAACTTTTGGGTAAGGTCAATCCGTTCGCGAGATATGGGACTTTGAAGCTAAGAAATGGTTCAGAAGGCAACAAATTTTTCGCAATTCTGCTGCTCAAAGCGCTTAACCAGAATGGGCTAGGGAAAAAATACACACACCGTTGTAATTGGGCGAGTTTCTACTTTCAGATGCAACAGGAATCTTTGGGTTAGGTCAATTCGTTCGCGAGATATGGGAGTCTGAAGCCAAGAAATGGTTGGGAAGGCAAAAAATTTTTCGCAATTCTGCTGCACCAAACGCGTAACCAGAATGGCCTCAGGGAAAAATACACGTACCGTTGTAATCGGGCGAGCTTCTACTATCAGATGCAATAGGAATTTTTGGGTTAGGTCAATCCGTTCGCGAGATATGGGAGTTTGAAGCCAAGAAATGGTAGAGAAGGCAAAAAATTTTTCACATTTATGCTGCTCCAAACGCTTACCCAGAATGGCCTAGGGAAAAAATACACATACCGTTGTAATCGGGCGAGTTTCTACTTTCAGATGCAATAGGAATTTTTGGGTTAGGTCAATCCGTTCGCGAGATATGGGAGTTTGAAGCCAAGAAATGGTAGAGAAGGCAAAAAATTTTTCACAATTCTGCTGCTCCAAACGCTTAACCAGAATGGCCTAGGCAAAAAATACACATAGCGTTGTAATCGGGCGAGTTTCTACTTTCGGATGCAATAGGAATTTTTGGGTTAGGTCAATCCGTTCGCGAGATATGGGAGTTTGAAACCAAAAAATGGTTGAGAAGGCAAAAAATTTTTCGCAATTCTGCTGCTCCAAACGCTTAACCAGAATGGCCTAAGGGAAAAATACCCGTAACGTTGTAATCGGGCGAGTTTCTACTTTCAGATGCAATAGGAATTTTTGGGTTAGGTCAATCCGTTCGCGAGATATGGGAGTTTGAAGCCAAGAAATGGTTGGGAAGGCAAAAAAATTTTCACAATTCTGCTGCTCCAAACGCTTAACCAGAATGGACTAGGGAAAAAATACATATACCGTTGTAATCGGGCGATTTTCTACTTTCAGACGCAGCAGGAATTTTTGGGTTTGGTCAATCCGTTCGCGAGATATGGGACTTTGAAGCTAAGAAATGGTTGACAAGACAATAAATTTTTCGCACTTTTGCTGTTCCAATCGCTTAACCAGAACGGCCTCAGGGAAAAATACACGTACCGTTGTAATCGGGCGAGCTTCTACTTTCAGATGCAATAGGAACTTTTGGGTTAGGTCAATCCGTTCGCGAGATATGGGAGTTTGAATCTAAGAAATGGTTGAGAAGACACCAAATTTTTCGCAATTCTGCTGCTTCAAACGCTTAACCAGAATGGCCTCAGGGAAAAATACACGTACCGTTGTAATCGGGCGAGCTTCTACTATCAGATGCAATAGGAATTTTTGGGTTAGGTCAATCCGTTCGCGAGATATGGGAGTTTGAAACCAAAAAATGGTTGAGAAGGCAAAAAATTTTTCGCAATTCTGCTGCTCCAAACGCTTAACCGGAATGGCCTAAGGGAAAAATACCCGTACCGTTATAATCGGGCGAGTTTCTACTTTCAGATGCAATAGGAATTTTTGGGTTAGGTAAATCCGTTCGCGAGATATGGGAGTTTGAAGCCAAGAAATGGTTGGGAAGGCAAAAAATTTTTCACAATTCTGCTGCTCCAAACGCTTAACCAGAATGGACTAGGGAAAAAATACATATACAGTTGTAAGCGGGCGAGTTTCTACTTTCAGACGCAGCAGGAATTTTTGGGTTTGGTCAATCCGTTCGCGAGATATGGGACTTTGATTCTAAGAAATGGTTGACAAGACAATAAATTTTTCGCACTTTTGCTGCTCCAATCGCTTAACCAGAACGGCCTCAGGGAAAAATACACGTACCGTTGTAATCGGGCGAGCTTCTACTTTCAGATGCAATAGGAACTTTTGGGTTAGGTCAATCCGTTCGCGAGATATGGGAGTTTGAATCTAAGAAATGGTTGAGAAGACACCAAATTTTTCGCAATTCTGCTGCTTCAAACGCTTAACCAGAATGGCCTCAGGGAAAAATACACGTACCGTTGTAATCGGGCGAGCTTCTACTATCAGATGCAATAGGAATTTTTGGGTTAGGTCAATCCGTTCGCGAGATATGGGAGTTTGAAACCAAAAAATGGTTGAGAAGGCAAAAAATTTTTCGCAATTCTGCTGCTCCAAACGCTTAACCGGAATGGCCTAAGGGAAAAATACCCGTACCGTTATAATCGGGCGAGTTTCTACTTTCAGATGCAATAGGAATTTTTGGGTTAGGTAAATCCGTTCGCGAGATATGGGAGTTTGAAGCCAAGAAATGGTTGGGAAGGCAAAAAATTTTTCACAATTCTGCTGCTCCAAACGCTTAACCAGAATGGACTAGGGAAAAAATACATATACAGTTGTAAGCGGGCGAGTTTCTACTTTCAGACGCAGCAGGAATTTTTGGGTTTGGTCAATCCGTTCGCGAGATATGGGACTTTGATTCTAAGAAATGGTTGACAAGACAATAAATTTTTCGCACTTTTGCTGCTCCAATCGCTTAACCAGAACGGCCTCAGGGAAAAATACACGTACCGTTGTAATCGGGCGAGCTTCTACTTTCAGATGCAATAGGAACTTTTGGGTTAGGTCAATCCGTTCGCGAGATATGGGAGTTTGAAACCAAAAAATGGTTGAGAAGGCAAAAAATTTTTCGCAATTCTGCTGCTCCAAACGCTTAACCAGAGTGGCATAGGGGAAAAATACACATACCTTTGTAATCGGGCGAGTTTCTACTTTCAGATGCAGCAGGAATTTTTGGGTTAGGTCAATCCGTTCGCGAGATATGGGCGTTTGAAGCTAAGAAATGGTTGAGAAGACAACAAATTTTTCGCACTTCTGCTGCTTCAAACGCTTAACCAGAATGGCCTAGGGAAAAAATACACATACCGTTGTAATCGGGCGAGTTTCTACTTTCAGATGCGATAGGAATTTTTGAGTTAGGTCAATCTGTTCGCGAGATATGGGAGTTTGAAGCCAAGAAATGGTAGAGAAGGCAAAAAATTTTTCACATTTATGCTGCTCCAAACGCTTACCCAGAATGGCCTAGGGAAAAAATACACATACCGTTGTAATCGGGCGAGTTTCTACTTTCAGATGCAATAGGAATTTTTGGGTTAGGTCAATCCGTTCGCGAGATATGGGAGTTTGAAACCAAAAAATGGTTGAGAAGGCAAAAAATTTTTCGCAATTCTGCTGCTCCAAACGGTTAACCAGAGTGGCCTAGGGAAAAAATACACATACCTTTGTAATCTGGCGAGTTTCTACTTTCAGATGCAACAGGAATTTTTGGGTTAGGTCAATCCGTTCGCGAGATATGGGAGTTTGAAGCCAAAAAATGGTTGAGACGGCAAAAAATTTTTCGCAATTCTGCTGCTCCAAACGCTTAACCAGAGTGGCATAGGGAAAAAATACACATACCTTTGTAATCGGGCGAGTTTCTACTTTCAGATGCAGCAGGAATTTTTGGGTTAGGTCAATCCGTTCGCGAGATATGGGAGTTTGAAGCTAGGAAATGGTTGAGAAGACAACAAATTTTTCGCACTTCTGCTGCTCCAAACGCTTAACCAGAATGGCCTAGGGAAAAAATACACATACCGTTGTAATCGGGCGAGTTTCTGCTTTCAGATGCAATAGGAATTTTTGGGTTAGGTCAATCTGTTCGCGAGATATGGGAGTTTGAAGCCAAGAAATGGTAGAGAAGGCAAAAAATTTTTCACATTTATGCTGCTCCAAACGCTTACCCAGAATGGCCTAGGGAAAAAATTACACATACCGTTGTAATCGGGCGAGTTTCTACTTTCAGATGCAATAGGAATTTTTGGGTTAGGTCAATCCGTTCGCGAGATATGGGAGTTTGAAGCCAAGAAATGGTAGAGAAGGCAAAAAATTTTTCACAATTCTGCTGCTCCAAGCGCTTATCCAGAATGGCCTAGGCAAAAAATACCCGTAGCGTTGTAATCGGGCGAGTTTCTACTTTCAGATGCAATAGGAATTTTTGGGTTAGGTCAATCTGTTCGCGAGATATGGGAGTTTGAAGCCAAGAAATGGTAGAGAAGGCAAAAAATTTTTCACATTTCTGCTGCTCCAAACGCTTACCCAGAATGGCCTAGGGAAAAAATACACATACCGTTGTAATCGGGCGAGTTTCTACTTTCAGATGCAATAGGAATTTTTGGGTTAGGTCAATCCGTTCGCGAGATATGGGACTTTGAAGCTAAGAAATGGTTGACAAGACAATAAATTTTTCGCACTTCTGCTGCTCCAACCGCTTAACCAGAATGGCCTAAGGGAAAAATACCCGTACCGTTGTAATCGGGCGAGTTTCTACTTTCAGATGCAATAGGAATATTTGGGTTAGGTCAATCCGTTCGCGAGATATGGGAGTTTGAAGCCAAGAAATGGTAGAGAAGGCAAAAAATTTTTCACATTTCTGCTGCTGCAAGCGCTTATCCAGAATGGCCTAGGCAAAAAATACACATAGCGTTGTAATCGGGCGAGTTTCTACTTTCAGATGCAATAGGAATTTTTGGGTTAGGTCAATCCGTTCGCGAGATATGGGACTTTGAAGCCAAGAAATGGTAGAGAAGGCAAAAAATTTTTCAAATTTCTGCTGCTCCAAACGCTTACCCAGAATGGCCTAGGGAAAAAATACACATACCGTTGTAATCGGGCGAGTTTCTACTTTCAGATGCAATAGGAATTTTTGGGTTAGGTCCATCCGTGCGGGAGATATGGGAGTTTGAAACCAAAAAATGGTTGAGAAGGCAAAAAATTTTTCGCAATTCTGCTGCTCCAAACGCTTAAACAGAATGGCCTAGGGAAAAAATACACATACCGTTGTAATCGGGCGAGTTTCTATTTTCAGACGCAAAAGGGATTTTTGGGTTAGGTCAATCCGTTCGCGAGATATGGGAGTTTGAAGCCAAGAAATGGTTGAGAAGGCAAAAAATTTTTCGCAATTCTGGTGCTCCAAACGCTTAACCAGAATGGCCTAGGGAAAAAATACACATACCGTTGTAATCGGGCGAGTTTCTACTTTCAGATGCAATAGGAATTTTTGGGTTAGGTCAATCCTTTCGCGAGATATGGGAGTTTGAAGCCAAGAAATGGTAGAGAAGGCAAAAAATTTTTCACAATTCTGCTGCTCCAAACGCTTAACCAGAATGGCCTAGGCAAAAAATACACATAGCGTTGTAATCGGGCGAGTTTCTACTTTCGGATGCAATAGGAATTTTTGGGTTAGGTCAATCCGTTCGCGAGATATGGGAGTTTGAAACCAAAAAATGGTTGAGAAGGCAAAAAATTTTTCGCAATTCTGCTGCTCCAAACGCTTAACCAGAATGGCCTAAGGGAAAAATACCCGTAACGTTGTAATCGGGCGAGTTTCTACTTTCAGATGCAATAGGAATTTTTGGGTTAGGTCAATCCGTTCGCGAGATATGGGAGTTTGAAGCCAAGAAATGGTTGGGAAGGCAAAAAATTTTTCACAATTCTGCTGCTTCAAACGCTTAACCAGAATGGACTAGGGAAAAAATACATATACCGTTGTAATCGGGCGAGTTTCTACTTTCAGACGCAGCAGGAATTTTTGGGTTTGGTCAATCCGTTCGCGAGATATGGGACTTTGAAGCTAAGAAATGGTTGACAAGACAATAAATTTTTCGCACTTTTGCTGCTCCAATCGCTTAACCAGAACGGCCTCAGGGAAAAATACACGTACCGTTGTAATCGGGCAAGCTTCTACTTTCAGATGCAATAGGAACTTTTGGGTTAGGTCAATCCGTTCGCGAGATATGGGAGTTTGAATCTAAGAAATGGTTGAGAAGACACCAAATTTTTCGCAATTCTGCTGCTTCAAACGCTTAACCAGAATGGCCTCAGGGAAAAATACACGTACCGTTGTAATCGGGCGAGCTTCTACTTTCAGGCGCAATAGGAATTTTTGGGTTAGGTCAATCCGTTCGCGAGATATGGGAGTTTGAAACCAAAAAATGGTTGAGAAGGCAAAAAATTTTTCGCAATTCTGCTGCTCCAAACGCTTAACCAGAGTGGCCTAGGGAAAAAATACACATACCTTTGTAATCGGGCGAGTTTCTACTTTCAGATGCAACAGGAATTTTTGGGTTAGGTCAATCCGTTCGCGAGATATGGGAGTTTGAAACCAAAAAATGGTTGAGAAGGCAAAAAATTTTTCGCAATTCTGCTGCTCCAAACGCTTAACCAGAATGGCCTAAGGGAAAAATACCCGTAACGTTATAATCGGGCGAGTTTCTACTTTCAGATGCAATAGGAATTTTTGGGTTAGGTCAATCCGTTCGCGAGATATGGGACTTTGATTCTAAGAAATGGTTGACAAGACAATAAATTTTTCGCACTTTTGCTGCTCCAATCGCTTAACCAGAACGGCCTCAGTGAAAAATACACGTACCGTTGTAATCGGGCGAGCTTCTACTTTCAGATGCAATAGGAACTTTTGGGTTAGGTCAATCCGTTCGCGAGATATGGGAGTTTGAAACCAAAAAATGGTTGAGAAGGCAAAAAATTTTTCGCAATTCTGCTGCTCCAAACGCTTAACCAGAGTGGCATAGGGAAAAAATACACATACCTTTGTAATCGGGCGAGTTTCTACTTTCAGATGCAGCAGGAATTTTTGGGTTAGGTCAATCCGTTCGCGAGATATGGGAGTTTGAAGCTAAGAAATGGTTGAGAAGACAACAAATTTTTCGCACTTCTGCTGCTTCAAACGCTTAACCAGAATGGCCTAGGGAAAAAATACACATACCGTTGTAATCGGGCGAGTTTCTACTTTCAGATGCAATAGGAATTTTTGGGTTAGGTCAATCTGTTCGCGAGATATGGGAGTTTGAAGCCAAGAAATGGTAGAGAAGGCAAAAAATTTTTCACATTTATGCTGCTCCAAACGCTTACCCAGAATGGCCTAGGGAAAAAATACACATACCGTTGTAATCGGGCGAGTTTCTACTTTCAGATGCAATAGCAATTTTTGGGTTAGGTCAATCCGCTCGCGAGATATGGGAGTTTGAAGCCAAGAAATGGTAGAGAAGGCAAAAAATTTTTCACAATTCTGCTGCTCCAAGCGCTTATCCAGAATGGCCTAGGCAAAAAATACACGTAGCGTTGTAATCGGGCGAGTTTCTACTTTCAGATGCAATAGGAATTTTTGGGTTAGGTCAATCTGTTCGCGAGATATGGGAGTTTGAAGCCAAGAAATGGTAGAGAAGGCAAAAAATTTTTCACATTTCTGCTGCTCCAAACGCTTACCCAGAATGGCCTAGGGAAAAAATACACATACCGTTGTAATCAGGCGAGTTTCTACTTTCAGATGCAATAGGAATTTTTGGGTTAGGTCAATCCGTTCGCGAGATATGGGACTTTGATGCTAGGAAATGGTTGACAAGACAATAAATTTTTCGCACTTTTGCTGCTCCAATCGCTTAACCAGAACGGCCTCAGGGAAAAATACACTTACCGTTGTAATCGGGCGAGCTTCTACTTTCAGATGCAATAGGAACTTTTGGGTTAGGTCAATCCGTTCGCGAGGTATGGGAGTTTGAAACCAAAAAATGGTTGAGAAGGCAAAAAATTTTTCGCAATTCTGCTGCTCCAAGCGCTTAACCAGAGTGGCATAGGGAAAAAATACACATACCTTTGTAATCGGGCGAGTTTCTACTTTCAGATGCAGCAGGAATTTTTGGGTTAGGTCAATCCGTTCGCGAGATATGGCAGTTTGAAGCTAAGAAATGGTTGAGAAGACAACAAATTTTTCGCACTTCTGCTGCTTCAAACGCTTAACCAGAATGGCCTAGGGAAAAAATACACATACCGTTGTAATCGGGCGAGTTTCTACTTTCAGATGCAATAGGAATTTTTGGGTTAGGTCAATCTGTTCGCGAGATATGGGAGTTTGAAGCCAAGAAATGGTAGAGAAGGCAAAAAATTTTTCACATTTATGCTGCTCCAAACGCTTACCCAGAATGGCCTAGGGAAAAAATACACATACCGTTGTAATCGGGCGAGTTTCTACTTTCAGATGCAATAGGAATTTTTGAGTTAGGTCAATCCGTTCGCGAGATATGGGAGTTTGAAGCCAAGAAATGGTAGAGAAGGCAAAAAATTTTTCACAATTCTGCTGCTCCAAGCGCTCATCCAGAATGGCCTAGGCAAAAAATACACGTAGCGTTGTAATCGGGCGAGTTTCTACTTTCAGATGCAATAGGAATTTTTGGGTTAGGTCAATCTGTTCGCGAGATATGGGAGTTTGAAGCCAAGAAATGGTAGAGAAGGCAAAAAATTTTTCACATTTCTGCTGCTCCAAACGCTTACCCAGAATGGCCTAGGGAAAAAATACACATACCGTTGTAATCGGGCGAGTTTCTACTTTCAGATGCAATAGGAATTTTTGGGATAGGTCAATCCGTTCGCGAGATATGGGACTTTGAAGCTAAGAAATGGTTGACAAGACAATAAATTTTTCGCACTTCTGCTGCTCCAACCGCTTAACCAGAATGGCCTAAGGGAAAAATACACGTACCGTTGTAATCGGGCGAGTTTCTACTTTCAGGTGCAATAGGAATTTTTGGGTTAGGTCAATCCGTTCGCGAGATATGGGAGTTTGAATCTAAGAAATGGTTGAGAAGACACCAAATTTTTCGCAATTCTGCTGCTTCAAACGCTTAACCAGAATGGCCTCAGGGAAAAATACACGTACCGTTGTAATCGGGCGAGTTTCTACTTTCAGGTGCAATAGGAATTTTTGGGTTAGGTCAATCCGTTCGCGAGATATGGGAGTTTGAAACCAAAAAATGGTTGAGAAGGCAAAAAATTTTTCGCAATTCTGCTGCTCCAAACGCTTAACCAGAGTGGCCTAGGGAAAAAATACACATACCTTTGTAATCGGGCGAGTTTCTACTTTCAGATGCAACAGGAATTTTTGGGTTAGGTCAATCCGTTCGCGAGATATGGGAGTTTGAATCTAAGAAATGGTTGAGAAGACACCAAATTTTTCGCAATTCTGCTGCTTCAAACGCTTAACCAGAATGGCCTCAGGGAAAAATACACGTACCGTTGTAATCGGGCGAGTTTCTACTTTCAGGTGCAATAGGAATTTTTGGGTTAGGTCAATCCGTTCGCGAGATATGGGAGTTTGAAACCAAAAAATGGTTGAGAAGGCAAAAAATTTTTCGCAATTCTGCTGCTCCAAACGCTTAACCAGAGTGGCATAGGGAAAAAATACACATACCTTTGTAATCGGGCGAGTTTCTACTTTCAGATGCAGCAGGAATTTTTGGGTTAGGTCAATCCGTTCGCGAGATATGGGAGTTTGAAGCTAAGAAATGGTAGAGAAGGCAAAAAATTTTTCACATTTATGCTGCTCCAAACGCTTACCCAGAATGGCCTAGGGAAAAAATACACATACCGTTGTAATCGGGCGAGTTTCTACTTTCAGATGCAATAGGAATTTTTGGGTTAGGTCAATCCGTTCGCGAGATATGGGAGTTTGAAGCCAAGAAATGGTAGAGAAGGCAAAAAATTTTTCACAATTCTGCTGCTCCAAGCGCTTATCCAGAATGGCCTAGGCAAAAAATACACGTAGCGTTGTAATCGGGCGAGTTTCTACTTTCAGATGCAATAGGAATTTTTGGGTTAGGTCAATCCGTTCGCGAGATATGGGAGTTTGAAGCCAAGAAATGGTAGAGAAGGCAAAAAATTTTTCACAATTCTGCTGCTCCAAGCGCTTATCCAGAATGGCCTAGGCAAAAAATACACGTAGCGTTGTAATCGGGCGAGTTTCTACTTTCAGATGCAATAGGAATTTTTGGGTTAGGTCAATCTGTTCGCGAGATATGGGAGTTTGAAGCCAAGAAATGGTAGAGAAGGCAAAAAATTTTTCACATTTCTGCTGCTCCAAACGCTTAACCAGGGTGGCCTAGGGAAAAAATACACATACCTTTGTAATCGGGCGAGTTTCTACTTTCAGATGCAACAGGAATTTTTGGGTTAGGTCAATCCGTTCGCGAGATATGGGAGTTTGAAACCAAAAAATGGTTGAGAAGGCAAAAAATTTTTCGCAATTCTGCTGCTCCAAACGCTTAACCAGAATGGACTAGGGAAAAAATACATATACCGTTGTAATCGGGCGAGTTTCTACTTTCAGACGCAGCAGGAATTTTTGAGTTTGGTCAATCCGTTCGCGAGATATGGGACTTTGAAGCTAAGAAATGGTTCACAAGACAATAAATTTTTCGCACTTTTGCTGCTCCAATCGCTTAACCAGAACGGCCTCAGGGAAAAATACACGTACCGTTGTAATCGGGCGAGCTTCTACTTTCAGATGCAATAGGAACTTTTGGGTTAGGTCAATCCGTTCGCGAGATATGGGACTTTGATTCTAAGAAATGGTTGACAAGACAATAAATTTTTCGCACTTTTGCTGCTCCAATCGCTTAACCAGAACGGCCTCAGTGAAAAATACACGTACCGTTGTAATCGGGCGAGCTTCTACTTTCAGATGCAATAGGAACTTTTGGGTTAGGTCAATCCGTTCGCGAGATATGGGAGTTTGAAACCAAAAAATGGTTGAGAAGGCAAAAAATTTTTCGTAATTCTGCTGCTCCAAATGCTTAACCAGAGTGGCATAGGGAGAAAATACACATACCTTTGTAATCGGGCGAGTTTCTACTTTCAGATGCAACAGGAATTTTTGGGTTAGGTCAATCCGTTCGCGAGATATGGGAGTTTGAAGCTAAGAAATGGTTGAGAAGACAACAAATTTTTCGCAATTCTGCTGCTTCAAACGCTTAACCAGAATGGCCTAGGGAAAAAATACACATACCGTTGTAATCGGGCGAGTTTCTACTTTCAGATGCAATAGGAATTTTTGGGTTAGGTCAATCTGTTCGCGAGATATGGGAGTTTGAAGCCAAGAAATGGTAGAGAAGGCAAAAAATTTTTCACAATTCTGCTGCTCCAAGCGCTTATCCAGAATGGCCTAGGCAAAAAATACACGTAGCGTTGTAATCGGGCGAGTTTCTACTTTCAGATGCAATAGGAATTTTTGGGTTAAGTCAATCTGTTCGCGAGATATGGGAGTTTGAAGCCAAGAAATGGTAGAGAAGGCAAAAAATTTTTCACATTTCTGCTGCTCCAAACGCTTACCCAGAATGGCCTAGGGAAAAAATACACATACCGTTGTAATCAGGCGAGTTTCTACTTTCAGATGCAATAGGAATTTTTGGGTTAGGTCAATCCGTTCGCGAGATATGGGACTTTGAAGCTAAGAAATGGTTGACAAGACAATAAATTTTTCGCACTTCTGCTGCTCCAACCGCTTAACCAGGATGGCCTAAGGGAAAAATACACGTACCGTTGTAATCGGGCGTGTTTCTACTTTCAGATGCAATAGGAATTTTTCGGTTAGGTCAATCCGTTCGCGAGGTATGGGAGTTTGAAACCAAAAAATGGTTGAGAAGGCAAAAAATTTTTCGCAATTCTGCTGCTCCAAACGCTTAACCAGAATGGCCTAAGGGAAAAATACCCGTACCGTTGTAATCGGGCGAGTTTCTACTTTCAGATGCAATAGGAATTTTTGGGTTAGGTCAATCCGTTCGCGAGATATGGGAGTTTAAAGCCAAGAAATGGTTGGGAAGGCAAAAAATTTTTCACAATTCTGCTGCTCCAAACGCTTAACCAGAATGGACTAGGGAAAAAATACACATACCGTTGTAATCGGGCGAGTTTCTACTTTCAGATGCAATAGGAATTTTTGGGTTTGGTCAATCTGTTCGCGAGATATGGGAGTTTGAAGCCAAGAAATGGTAGAGAAGGCAAAAAATTTTTCACATTTATGCTGCTCCAAACGCTTACCCAGAATGGCCTAGGGAAAAAATACACATACCGTTGTAATCGGGCGAGTTTCTACTTTCAGATGCAATAGGAATTTTTGGGTTAGGTCAATCCGTTCGCGAGATATGGGAGTTTGAAGCCAAGAAATGGTAGAGAAGGCAAAAAGTTTTTCACAATTCTGCTGCTCCAAGCGCTTATCCAGAATGGCCTAGGCAAAAAATACACGTAGCGTTGTAATCGGGCGAGTTTCTACTTTCAGATGCAATAGGAATTTTTGGGTTAGGTCAATCCGTTCGCGAGATATGGGAGTTTGAAACCAAAAAATGGTTGAGAAGGCAAAAAATTTTTCGCAATTCTGCTGCTCCAAACGCTTAACCAGAGTGGCCTAGGGAAAAAATACACATACCTTTGTAATCGGGCGAGTTTCTACTTTCAGATGCAACAGGAATTTTTGGGTTAGGTCAATCCGTTCGCGAGATATGGGAGTTTGAAACCAAAAAATGGTTGAGAAGGCAAAAAATTTTTCGCAATTCTGCTGCTCCAAACGCTTAACCAGAATGGCCTAAGGGAAAAATACCCGTACCGTTGTAATCGGGCGAGTTTCTACTTTCAGATGCAATAGGAATTTTTGGGTTAGGTCAATCCGTTCGCGAGATATGGGAGTTTGAAGCCAAGAAATGGTTGGGAAGGCAAAAAATTTTTCACAATTCTGCTGCTCCAAACGCTTAACCAGAATGGACTAGGGAAAAAATACATATACCGTTGTAATCGGGCGAGTTTCTACTTTCAGACGCAGCAGGAATTTTTGGGTTTGGTCAATCCGTTCGCGAGATATGGGACTTTGATGCTAAGAAATGGTTGACAAGACAATAAATTTTTGGCACTTTTGCTGCTCCAATCGCTTAACCAGAACGGCCTCAGGGAAAAATACACTTACCGTTGTAATCGGGCGAGTTTCTACTTTCAGATGCAATAGGAATTTTTGGGTTAGGTCAATCCGTTCGCGAGATATGGGAGTTTAAAGCCAAGAAATGGTTGGGAAGGCAAAAAATTTTTCACAATTCTGCTGCTCCAAACGCTTAACCAGAATGGACTAGGGAAAAAATACACATACCGTTGTAATCGGGCGAGTTTCTACTTTCAGATGCAATAGGAATTTTTGGGTTTGGTCAATCTGTTCGCGAGATATGGGAGTTTGAAGCCAAGAAATGGTAGAGAAGGCAAAAAATTTTTCACATTTATGCTGCTCCAAACGCTTACCCAGAATGGCCTAGGGAAAAAATACACATACCGTTGTAATCGGGCGAGTTTCTACTTTCAGATGCAATAGGAATTTTTGGGTTAGGTCAATCCGTTCGCGAGATATGGGAGTTTGAAGCCAAGAAATGGTAGAGAAGGCAAAAAGTTTTTCACAATTCTGCTGCTCCAAGCGCTTATCCAGAATGGCCTAGGCAAAAAATACACGTAGCGTTGTAATCGGGCGAGTTTCTACTTTCAGATGCAATAGGAATTTTTGGGTTAGGTCAATCCGTTCGCGAGATATGGGAGTTTGAAACCAAAAAATGGTTGAGAAGGCAAAAAATTTTTCGCAATTCTGCTGCTCCAAACGCTTAACCAGAGTGGCCTAGGGAAAAAATACACATACCTTTGTAATCGGGCGAGTTTCTACTTTCAGATGCAACAGGAATTTTTGGGTTAGGTCAATCCGTTCGCGAGATATGGGAGTTTGAAACCAAAAAATGGTTGAGAAGGCAAAAAATTTTTCGCAATTCTGCTGCTCCAAACGCTTAACCAGAATGGCCTAAGGGAAAAATACCCGTACCGTTGTAATCGGGCGAGTTTCTACTTTCAGATGCAATAGGAATTTTTGGGTTAGGTCAATCCGTTCGCGAGATATGGGAGTTTGAAGCCAAGAAATGGTTGGGAAGGCAAAAAATTTTTCACAATTCTGCTGCTCCAAACGCTTAACCAGAATGGACTAGGGAAAAAATACATATACCGTTGTAATCGGGCGAGTTTCTACTTTCAGATGCAATAGGAATTTTTGGGATAGGTCAATCCGTTCGCGAGATATGGGACTTTGAAGCTAAGAAATGGTTGACAAGACAATAAATTTTTCGCACTTCTGCTGCTCCAACCGCTTAACCAGAATGGCCTAAGGGAAAAATACACGTACCGTTGTAATCGGGCGAGTTTCTAATTTCAGGTGCAATAGGAATTTTTGGGTTAGGTCAATCCGTTCGCGAGATATGGGAGTTTGAGCCAAGAAATGGTAGAGAAGGCAAAAAATTTTTCACAATTCTGCTGCTCCAAACGCTTAACCAGAATGGCCTAGGCAAAAAATACACATAGCGTTGTAATCGGGCGAGTTTCTACTTTCGGATGCAATAGGAATTTTTGGGTTAGGTCAATCTGTTCGCGAGATATGGGAATTTGATGCGAAGAAATGGTTGAGAAGGCAAAAAATTTTTCGCAATTCTGCTGCTCCAAACGCTTAACCAGAATGGCCTAGGGAAAAAATACACATACCGTTGTAATCGGGCGAGTTTCTAATTTCAGACGCAGCAGGAATTTTTGGCTTTGGTCAATCCGTTCGCGAGATATGGGACTTTGAAGCTACGAAATGGTTGAGAAGGCAACAAATTTTTCGCAATTCTGCTGCTCCAAACGCTTAACCAGAATGGCCTAGGGAAAAAATACACATACCTTTGTAATCGGGCGAGTTTCTACTTTCAGATGCAACAGGAATTTTTGGGCTAGGTCAATCCGTTCGCGAGATATGGGAGTTTGAAGCCAAGAAATGGTTGAGAAGGCAAAAAATTTTTCGCAGTCCTACTGCTCCAAACGCTTAACCAGAATGGCCTAGGGAAGAAATACACATACCGCTGTAATCGGGCGAGTTTCTACTTTCAGATGCAATAGGAATTTTTGGGTTAGTCAATCCGTTCGCGAGATATGGGACTTTGAGGCTAAGAAATGGTTGATAAGACAACAAATTTTTCGCACTTTTGCTGCTCCAATCGCTTAACCAGAATCGCCTGAGGGAAAAATACACGTACCGTTGTAATCGAGCGAGCTTCTACTTTCAAATGCAATAGGAACTTTTGGGTAAGGTCAATCCGTTCGCGAGATATGGGACTTTGAAGCTAAGAAATTGTTCAGAAGGCAACAAATTTTTCGCAATTCTGCTGCTCCAAACGCTTAACCAGAGTGGCCTAGGGAAAAAATACACATACCTTTGTAATCGGGCGAGTTTCTTCTTTCAGATGCAACAGGAATTTTTGGGTTAGGTCAATCCGTTCGCGAGATATGGGAGTTTGAAACCAAAAAATGGTTGAGAAGGCAAAAAATTTTTCGCAATTCTGCTGCTCCAAACGCTTAACCAGAATGGCCTAAGGGAAAAATACCCGTACCGTTGTAATCGGGCGAG
This sequence comes from Ptiloglossa arizonensis, assembly GCF_051014685.1. Taxonomy (NCBI): domain Eukaryota; kingdom Metazoa; phylum Arthropoda; class Insecta; order Hymenoptera; family Colletidae; genus Ptiloglossa; species Ptiloglossa arizonensis. Next base: position 9,937,812 of record NW_027478385.1, read on the forward strand.
TTTCTACTTTCAGATGCAATAGGAATTTTTGGGTTAGGTCAATCCGTTCGCGAGATATGGGAGTTTGAAGCCAAGAAATGGTTGGGAAGGCAAAAAATTTTTCACAATTCTGCTGCTCCAAACGCTTAACCAGAATGGACTAGGGAAAAAATACATATACCGTTGTAATCGGGCGAGTTTCTACTTTCAGACGCAGCAGGAATTTTTGGGTTTGGTCAATCCGTTCGCGAGATATGGGACTTTGATGCTAAGAAATGGTTGACAAGACAATAAATTTTTCGCACTTTTGCTGCTCCAATCGCTTAACCAGAACGGCCTCAGGGAAAAATACACTTACCGTTGTAATCGGGCGAGCTTCTACTTTCAGATGCAATAGGAACTTTTGGGTTAGGTCAATCCGTTCGCGAGATATGGGAGTTTGAAACCAAAAAATGGTTGAGAAGGCAAAAAATTTTTCGCAATTCTGCTGCTCCAAGCGCTTAACCAGAGTGGCATAGGGAAAAAATACACATACCTTTGTAATCGGGCGAGTTTCTACTTTCAGATGCAGCAGGAATTTTTGGGTTAAGTCAATCTGTTCGCGAGATATGGGAGTTTGAAGCCAAGAAATGGTAGAGAAGGCAAAAAATTTTTCACATTTCTGCTGCTCCAAACGCTTACCCAGAATGGCCTAGGGAAAAAATACACATACCGTTGTAATCAGGCGAGTTTCTACTTTCAGATGCAATAGGAATTTTTGGGTTAGGTCAATCCGTTCGCGAGATATGGGACTTTGAAGCTAAGAAATGGTTGACAAGACAATAAATTTTTCGCACTTCTGCTGCTCCAACCGCTTAACCAGAATGGCCTAAGGGAAAAATACACGTACCGTTGTAATCGGGCGTGTTTCTACTTTCAGATGCAATAGGAATTTTTCGGTTAGGTCAATCCGTTCGCGAGGTATGGGAGTTTGAAACCAAAAAATGGTTGAGAAGGCAAAAAATTTTTCGCAATTCTGCTGCTCCAAACGCTTAACCAGAATGGCCTAAGGGAAAAATACCCGTACCGTTGTAATCGGGCGAGTTTCTACTTTCAGATGCAATAGGAATTTTTGGGTTAGGTCAATCCGTTCGCGAGATATGGGAGTTTAAAGCCAAGAAATGGTTGGGAAGGCAAAAAATTTTTCACAATTCTGCTGCTCCAAACGCTTAACCAGAATGGACTAGGGAAAAAATACATATACCGTTGTAATCGGGCGAGTTTCTACTTTCAGACGCAGCAGGAATTTTTGGGTTTGGTCAATCCGTTCGCGAGATATGGGACTTTGAAGCTAACAAATTGTTGACAAGACAATAAATTTTTCGCACTTTTGCTGCTCCAATCGCTTAACCAGAACGGCCTCAGGGAAAAATACACGTACCGTTGTAATCGGGCGAGCTTCTGCTTTCAGATGCAATAGGAACTTTTGGGTTAGGTCAATCCGTTCGCGAGATATGGGAGTTTGAAGCTAAGAAATGGTTGAGAAGACACCAAATTTTTCGCACTTCTGCTGCTTCAAACGCTTAACCAGAATGGCCTCAGGGAAAAATACACGTACCGTTGTAATCGGGCGAGCTTCTACTTTCAGATGCAATAGGAATTTTTGGGTTAGGTGAATCCGTTCGCGAGATATGGGAGTTTGAAACCAAAAAATGGTTGAGAAGGCAAAAAATTTTTCGCAATTCTGCTGCTCCAAACGCTTAACCAGAGTGGCCTAGGGAAAAAATACACATACCTTTGTAATCGGGCGAGTTTCTACTTTCAGATGCAACAGGAATTTTTGGGTTAGGTCAATCCGTTCGCGAGATATGGGAGTTTGAAACCAAAAAATGGTTGAGAAGGCAAAAAATTTTTCGCAATTCTGCTGCTCCAAACGCTTAACCAGAATGGCCTAAGGGAAAAATACCCGTACCGTTGTAATCGGGCGAGTTTCTACTTTCAGATGCAATAGGAATTTTTGGGTTAGGTCAATCCGTTCGCGAGATATGGGAGTTTGAAGCCAAGAAATGGTTGGGAAGGCAAAAAATTTTTCACAATTCTGCTGCTCCAAACGCTTAACCAGAATGGACTAGGGAAAAAATACATATACCGTTGTAATCGGGCGAGTTTCTACTTTCAGACGCAGCAGGAATTTTTGGGTTTGGTCAATCCGTTCGCGAGATATGGGACTTTGATGCTAAGAAATGGTTGACAAGACAATAAATTTTTCGCACTTTTGCTGCTCCAATCGCTTAACCAGAACGGCCTCAGGGAAAAATACACTTACCGTTGTAATCGGGCGAGCTTCTACTTTCAGATGCAATAGGAACTTTTGGGTTAGGTCAATCCGTTCGCGAGATATGGGAGTTTGAAACCAAAAAATGGTTGAGAAGGCAAAAAATTTTTCGCAATTCTGCTGCTCCAAGCGCTTAACCAGAGTGGCATAGGGAAAAAATACACATACCTTTGTAATCGGGCGAGTTTCTACTTTCAGATGCAGCAGGAATTTTTGGGTTAGGTCAATCCGTTCGCGAGATATGGCAGTTTGAAGCTAAGAAATGGTTGAGAAGACAACAAATTTTTCGCACTTCTGCTGCTTCAAACGCTTAACCAGAATGGCCTAGGGAAAAAATACACACACCGTTGTAATCGGGCGAGTTTCTACTTTCAGATGCAATAGGAATTTTTGGGTTTGGTCAATCTGTTCGCGAGATATGGGAGTTTGAAGCCAAGAAATGGTAGAGAAGGCAAAAAATTTTTCACATTTATGCTGCTCCAAACGCTTACCCAGAATGGCCTAGGGAAAAAATACACATACCGTTGTAATCGGGCGAGTTTCTACTTTCAGATGCAATAGGAATTTTTGGGTTAGGTCAATCCGTTCGCGAGATATGGGAGTTTGAAGCCAAGAAATGGTAGAGAAGGCAAAAAGTTTTTCACAATTCTGCTGCTCCAAGCGCTTATCCAGAATGGCCTAGGCAAAAAATACACGTAGCGTTGTAATCGGGCGAGTTTCTACTTTCAGATGCAATAGGAATTTTTGGGTTAGGTCAATCTGTTCGCGAGATATGGGAGTTTGAAGCCAAGAAATGGTAGAGAAGGCAAAAAATTTTTCACATTTCTGCTGCTCCAAACGCTTACCCAGAATGGCCTAGGGAAAAAATACACATACCGTTGTAATCGGGCGAGTTTCTACTTTCAGATGCAATAGGAATTTTTGGGATAGGTCAATCCGTTCGCGAGATATGGGACTTTGAAGCTAAGAAATGGTTGACAAGACAATAAATTTTTCGCACTTCTGCTGCTCCAACCGCTTAACCAGAATGGCCTAAGGGAAAAATACACGTACCGTTGTAATCGGGCGAGTTTCTACTTTCAGGTGCAATAGGAATTTTTGGGTTAGGTCAATCCGTTCGCGAGATATGGGAGTTTGATCCAAGAAATGGTAGAGAAGGCAAAAAATTTTTCACAATTCTGCTGCTCCAAACGCTTAACCAGAATGGCCTAGGCAAAAAATACACATAGCGTTGTAATCGGGCGAGTTTCTACTTTCGTATGCAATAGGAATTTTTGGGTTAGGTCAATCTGTTCGCGAGATATGGGAATTTGAAGCGAAGAAATGGTTGAGAAGGCAAAAAATTTTTCGCAATTCTGCTGCTCCAAACGCTTAAACAGAATGGCCTAGGGAAAAAATACACATACCGTTGTAATCGGGCGAGTTTCTAATTTCAGACGCAGCAGGAATTTTTGGCTTTGGTCAATCCGTTCGCGAGATATGGGACTTTGAAGCTTCGAAATGGTTGAGAAGGCAACAAATTTTTCGCAATTCTGCTGCTCCAAACGCTTAACCAGAATGGCCTAGGGAAAAAATACACATACCTTTGTAATCGGGCGATTTTCTACTTTCAGATGCAACAGGAATTTTTGGGCTAGGTCAATCCGTTCGCGAGATATGGGAGTTTGAAGCCAAGAAATGGTTGAGAAGGCAAAAAATTTTTCGCAATTCTGCTGCTCCAAACGCTTAACCAGAATGGCCTAGGCAAGAAATACACATACCGCTGTAATCGGGCGAGTTTCTACTTTCAGATGCAATAGGAATTTTTGGGTTAGTCAATCCGTTCGCGAGATATGGGACTTTGAGGCTAAGAAATGGTTGATAAGACAACAAATTTTTCGCACTTTTGCTGCTCCAATCGCTTAACCAGAATGGCCTGAGGGAAAAATACACGTACCGTTGTAATCGAGCGAGCTTCTACTTTCAAATGCAATAGGAACTTTTGGGTAAGGTCAATCCGTTCGCGAGATATGGGACTTTGAAGCTAAGAAATTGTTCAGAAGGCAACAAATTTTTCGCAATTCTGCTGCTCCAAACGCTTAACCAGAGTGGCCTAGGGAAAAAATACACATACCTTTGTAATCGGGCGAGTTTCTACTTTCAGATGCAACAGGAATTTTTGGGTTAGGTCAATCCGTTCGCGAGATATGGGAGTTTGAAACCAAAAATGGTTGAGAAGGCAAAAAATTTTTCGCAATTCTGCTGCTCCAAACGCTTAACCAGAATGGCCTAAGGGAAAAATACCCGTACCGTTGTAATCGGGCGAGTTTCTACTTTCAGATGCAATAGGAATTTTTGGGTTAGGTCAATCCGTTCGCGAGATATGGGAGTTTGAAGCCAAGAAATGGTTGGGAAGGCAAAAAATTTTTCACAATTCTGCTGCTCCAAACGCTTAACCAGAATGGACTAGGGAAAAAATACATATACCGTTGTAATCGGGCGAGTTTCTACTTTCAGACGCAGCAGGAATTTTTGGGTTTGGTCAATCCGTTCGCGAGATATGGGACTTTGATGCTAAGAAATGGTTGACAAGACAATAAATTTTTCGCACTTTTGCTGCTCCAATCGCTTAACCAGAACGGCCTCAGGGAAAAATACACTTACCGTTGTAATCGGGCGAGCTTCTACTTTCAGATGCAATAGGAACTTTTGGGTTAGGTCAATCCGTTCGCGAGATATGGGAGTTTGAAACCAAAAAATGGTTGAGAAGGCAAAAAATTTTTCGCAATTCTGCTGCTCCAAGCGCTTAACCAGAGTGGCATAGGGAAAAAATACACATACCTTTGTAATCGGGCGAGTTTCTACTTTCAGATGCAGCAGGAATTTTTGGGTTAGGTCAATCCGTTCGCGAGATATGGCAGTTTGAAGCTAAGAAATGGTTGAGAAGACAACAAATTTTTCGCACTTCTGCTGCTTCAAACGCTTAACCAGAATGGCCTAGGGAAAAAATACACATACCGTTGTAATCGGGCGAGTTTCTACTTTCAGATGCAATAGGAATTTTTGGGTTAGGTCAATCTGTTCGCGAGATATGGGAGTTTGAAGCCAAGAAATGGTAGAGAAGGCAAAAAATTTTTCACATTTATGCTGCTCCAAACGCTTACCCAGAATGGCCTAGGGAAAAAATACACATACCGTTGTAATCGGGCGAGTTTCTACTTTCAGATGCAATAGGAATTTTTGGGTTAGGTCAATCCGTTCGCGAGATATGGGAGTTTGAAGCCAAGAAATGGTAGAGAAGGCAAAAAATTTTTCACAATTCTGCTGCTCCAAGCGCTTATCCAGAATGGCCTAGGCAAAAAATACACGTACCGTTGTAATCGGGCGAGTTTCTACTTTCAGGTGCAATAGGAATTTTTGGGTTAGGTCAATCCGTTCGCGAGATATGGGAGTTTGAGCCAAGAAATGGTAGAGAAGGCAAAAAATTTTTCACAATTCTGCTGCTCCAAACGCTTAACCAGAATGGCCTAGGCAAAAAATACACATAGCGTTGTAATCGGGCGAGTTTCTACTTTCGGATGCAATAGGAATTTTTGGGTTAGGTCAATCTGTTCGCGAGATATGGGAATTTGAAGCGAAGAAATGGTTGAGAAGGCGAAAAATTTTTCGCAATTCTGCTGCTCCAAACGCTTAACCAGAATGGCCTAGGGAAAAAATACACATACCGTTGTAATCGGGCGAGTTTCTAATTTCAGACGCAGCAGGAATTTTTGGCTTTGGTCAATCCGTTCGCGAGATATGGGACTTTGAGGCTAAGAAATGGTTGATAAGACAACAAATTTTTCGCACTTTTGCTGCTCCAATCGCTTAACCAGAATGGCCTGAGGGAAAAATACACGTACCGTTGTAATCGAGCGAGCTTCTACTTTCAAATGCAATAGGAACTTTTGGGTAAGGTCAATCCGTTCGCGAGATATGGGACTTTGAAGCTAAGAAATTGTTCAGAAGGCAACAAATTTTTCGCAATTCTGCTGCTCAAAGCGCTTAACCAGAATGGGCTAGGGAAAAAATACACACACCGCTGTAATTGGGCGAGTTTCTACTTTCAGATGCAACAGGAATCTTTGGGTTAGGTCAATCCGTTCGCGAGATATGGGAGTTTGAAACCAAAAAATGGTTGAGAAGGCAACAAATTTTTCGCAATTCTGCTGCTCCAAACGCTTAACCAGAACGGCCTAGGGAAAAAATACACATACCTTTGTAATCGGGCGAGTTTCTACTTTCAGATGCAACAGGAATTTTTGGGCTAGGTCAATCCGTTCGCGAGATATGGGAGTTTGAAGCCAAGAAATGGTTGAGAAGGCAAAAAATTTTTCGCAATTCTGCTGCTCCAAACGCTTAACCAGAATGGCCTAGGCAAGAAATACACATACCGCTGTAATCGGGCGAGTTTCTACTTTCAGATGCAACAGGAATTTTTGGGTTAGGTCAATCAGTGCGCGAGATATGGGAGTTTGAAGCCAAGAAATGGTTGAGAAGGCAAAAAATTTTTCGCAATTCTGCTGCTCCAAACGCTTAACCAGAATGGCCTAGGGAAAAAATACACATACCGTTGTAATCGGGCGAGTTTCTACTTTCAGACGCAATAGGAATATTTGGGTTAGGTCTATCCGTTCGCGAGATATGGGAGCTTGAAGCTAAGAAATGGTTGAGAGGACAACAAATTTTTCGCACTTCTGCTGCTTCAAACGCTTAACCAGAATGGCCTAGGGAAAAAATACACATACCGTTGTAATCGGGCGAGTTTCTACTTTCAGATGCAATAGGAATTTTTGGGTTAGGTCAATCTGTTCGCGAGATATGGGAGTTTGAAGCCAAGAAATGGTAGAGAAGGCAAAAAATTTTTCGCAATTCTGCTGCTCCAAAAGCTTAACCAGAATGGCCTAGGGAAAAAATACACATACCGTTGTAATCGGGCGAGTTTCTACTTTCAGATGCAATAGGAATCTTTTGGTTAGGTCAATCCGTTCGCGAGATATGGGAGTTTGAAACCAAAAAATGGTTGAGAAGGCTAAAAATTTTTCGCAATTCTGCTGCTCCAAACGCTTAACCAGAATGGCCTAGGGAAAAAATACACATACCGTTGTAATCGGGCGAGTTTCTATTTTCAGTCGCAACAGGAATTTTTGGGTTAGGTCAATCCGTTCGCGAGATATGGGAGTTTGAAACCAAAAAATGGTTGAGAAGGCAAAAAATTTTTCGCAATTCTGCTGCTCCAAACGCTTAACCAGAATGGCCTAGGGAAAAAATACACATACCGTTGTAATCGGGCGAGTTTCTATTTTCAGTCGCAACAGGAATTTTTGGGTTAGGTCAATCCGTGCGCGAGATATGGGAGTTTGAAGCCAAGAAATGGTTGAGAAGGCAAAAAATTTTTCGCAATTCTGCTGCTCCAAACGCTTAACCAGAATGGCCTAGGGAAAAAATACACATACCGTTGTAATCGGGCGAGTCTCTACTTTCAGATGCAATAGGAATTTTTGGGTTAGGTCAATCCGTTCGCGAGGCATGGGAGTTTGAAGCCAAGAAATGGTGGAGAAGGCAAAAAATTTTTCACATTTCTGCTGCTCCAAACGCTTACCCAGAATGGCCTAGGGAAAAAATACACATACCGTTGTAATCGGGCGAGTTTCTACTTTCAGATGCAATAGGAATCTTTTGGTTAGGTCAATCCGTTCGCGAGATATGGGAGTTTGAAACCAAAAAATGGTTGAGAAGGCAAAAAATTTTTCACAATTCTGCTGCTCCAAACGCTTAACCAGAATGGCCTAGGGAAAAAATACACATACCGTTGTAATCGGGCGAGTTTCTATTTTAGTCGCAACAGGAATTTTTGGGTTAGATCAATCCGTTCGCGAGATATGGGAGTTTGAAGCCAAGAAATGGTAGAGAAGGCAAAAAATTTTTCGCAATTCTGCTGCTCCAAACGCTTAACCAGAGTGGCCTAGGGAAAAAATACACATACCTTTGTAATCGGGCGAGTTTCTACTTTCAGATGCAACAGGAATTTTTGGGTTAGGTCAATCCGTTCGCGAGATATGGGAGTTTGAAACCAAAAAATGGTTGAGAAGGCAAAAAATTTTTCGCAATTCTGCCGCTCCAAACGCTTAACCAGAATGGCCTAAGGGAAAAATACCCGTACCGTTGTAATCGGGCGAGTTTCTACTTTCAGATGCAATAGGAATTTTTGGGTTAGGTCAATCCGTTCGCGAGATATGGGAGTTTGAAGCCAAGAAATGGTTGACAAGACAACAAATTTTTCGCACTTTTGCTGCTCCAATCGCTTAACCAGAATGGCCTGAGGGAAAAATACACGTACCGTTGTAATCGAGCGAGCTTCTACTTTCAAATGCAATAGGAACTTTTGGGTAAGGTCAATCCGTTCTCGAGATATGGGACTTTGAAGCTAAGAAATTGTTCAGAAGGCAACAAATTTTTCGCAATTCTGCTGCTCAAAGCGCTTAACCAGAATGGGCTAGGGAAAAAATACACACACCGTTGTAATTGGGCGAGTTTCTACTTTCAGATGCAATAGGAATTTTTGGGTTAGGTCAATCTGTTCGCGAGATATGGGAGTTTGAAGCCAAGAAATGGTAGAGAAGGCAAAAAATTTTTCACATTTATGCTGCTCCAAACGCTTACCCAGAATGGCCTAGGGAAAAAATACACATACCGTTGTAATCGGGCGAGTTTCTACTTTCAGATACAATAGGAATCTTTGGGTTAGGTCAATCCGTTCGCGAGATATGGGAGTTTGAAACCAAAAAATGGTTGAGAAGGCAAAAAATTTTTCGCAATTCTGCTGCTCCAAACGCTTAACCAGAATGGCCTAGGGAAAAAATACACATACAGTTGTAATCGGGCGAGTTTCTATTTTCAGTCGCAACAGGAATTTTTGGGTTAGGTCAATCCGTGCGCGAGATATGGGAGTTTGAAGCCAAGAAATGGTTGAGAAGGCAAAAAATTTTTCGCAATTCTGCTGCTCCAAACGCTTAACCAGAATGGCCTAGGGAAAAAATACACATACCGTTGTAATCGGGCGAGTCTCTACTTTCAGATGCAATAGGAATTTTTGGGTTAGTTCAATCCGTTCGCGAGGCATGGGAGTTTGAAGCCAAGAAATGGTAGAGAAGGCAAAAAATTTTTCACAATTCTGCTGCTCCAAACGCTTAACCAGAATGGCCTAGGCAAAAAATACACATAGCGTTGTAATCGGGCGAGTTTCTACTTTCGGATGCAATAGGAATCTTTGGGTTAGGTCAATCCGTTCGCAAGATATGGGAGTTTGAAGCCAAGAAATGGTTGGGAAGGCAAAAAATTTTTCGCAATTCTGCTGCTCCAAACGCTTAACCAGAATGGACTAGGGAAAAAATACATATACCGTTGTAATCGGGCGAGTTTCTACTTTCAGACGCAGCAGGAATTTTTGGGTTTGGTCATTCCGTTCGCGAGATATGGGACTTTGAAGCTAAGAAATGGTTGACAAGACAATAAATTTTTCGCACTTTTGCTGCTCCAATCGCTTAACCAGAATGGCCTCAGGGAAAAATACACGTACCGTTGTAATCGGGCGAGCTTCTACTTTCAGATGCAATAGGAATTTTTGGGTTAGGTCAATCCGTTCGCGAGATATGGGAGTTTGAAACCAAAAAATGGTTGAGGAGGCAATAAATTTTTCGCAATTCTGCTGCTCCAAACGCTTAACCAGAATGGACTAGGGAAAAAATACATATACCGTTGTAATCGGGCGAGTTTCTACTTTCAGACGCAGCAGGAATTTTTGGGTTTGGTCAATCCGTTCGCGAGATATGGGACTTTGAAGCTAAGAAATGGTTGACAAGACAATAAATTTTTCGCACTTTTGCTGCTCCAATCGCTTAACCATAATGGCCTCAGGGAAAAATACACGTACCGTTGTAATCGGGCGAGCTTCTACTTTCAGATGCAATAGGAATTTTTGGGTTAGGTCAATCCGTTCGCGAGATATGGGAGTTTGAAACCAAAAAATGGTTGAGAAGGCAAAAAATTTTTCGCAATTCTGCTGCTCCAAACGCTTAACCAGAATGGCCTAGGGAAAAAATACACATACCGTTGTAATCGGGCGAGTTTCTACTTTCAGATGCAATAGGAATTTTTGGGTTAGGTCAATCCGTTCGCGAGATATGGGAGTTTGAAGCTAAGAAATGGTTGAGAATACAACGAATTTTTCGCACTTCTGCTGCTTCAAACGCTTAACCAGAATGGCCTAGGGAAAAAATACACATACCGTTGTAATCGGGCGAGTTTCTACTTTCAGATGCAATAGGAATTTTTGGGTTAGGTCAATCTGTTCGCGAGATATGGGAGTTTGAAGCCAAGAAATGGTAGAGAAGGCAAAAAATTTTTCACAATTCTGCTGCTCCAAGCGCTTATCCAGAATGGCCTAGGCAAAAAATACACGTAGCGTTGTAATCGGGCGAGTTTCTACTTTCAGATGCAATAGGAATTTTTGGGTTAGGTCAATCTGTTCGCGAGATATGGGAGTTTGAAGCCAAGAAATGGTAGAGAAGGCAAAAAATTTTTCACATTTCTGCTGCTCCAAACGCTTACCCAGAATGGCCTAGGGAAAAAATACACATTCCGTTGTAATCGGGCGAGTTTCTACTTTCAGATGCAATAGGAATTTTTGGGTTAGGTCAATCCGTTCACGAGATATGGGACGTTGAAGCTAAGAAATGGTTGACAAGACAATAAATTTTTCGCACTTCTGCTGCTCCAACCGCTTAACCAGAATGGCCTAAGGGAAAAATACACGTACCGTTGTAATCGGGCGAGTTTCTACTTTCAGATGCAATAGGGATTTTTGGGTTAGGTCAATCCGTTCGCGAGATATGGGAGCTTGTAACCAAAAAATGGTTGAGAAGGCAAAAAATTTTTCGCAATTCTGCTGCTCCAAACGCTTAACCAGAATGGCCTCAGGGAAAAATACACATAGCGTTGTAATCGGGCGAGTTTCTACTTTCGGATGCAATAGGAATTTTTGGGTTTGGTCAATCCGTTCGCGAGATGTGGGACTTTGAAGCTAAGAAATGGTTGACAAGACAATAAATTTTCCGCACTTTTGCTGCTCCAATCGCTTAACCAGAATGGCCTCAGGGAAAAATAGACGTACCGTTGTAATCGGGCGAGTTTCTACTTTCAGATGCAATAGCAATTTTTGGGTTAGGTCAATCCGTTCGCGAGATATGGGAGTTTGAAACCAAAAAATGGTTGAGAAGGCAAAAAATTTTTCGCAATTCTGCTGCTCCAAACGCTTACCCAGAATGGCCTAGGGAAAAAATACACATACCGTTGTAATCGGGCGAGGTTCTACTTTCAGATGCAATAGGAATTTTTGGGTTAGGTCAATCTGTTCGCGAGATATGGGAGTTTGAAACCAAGAAATGGTAGAGAAGGCAAAAAATTTTTCACATTTCTGCTGCTCCAAACGCTTACCCAGAATGGCCTAGGGAAAAAATTCACATACCGTTGTAATCGGGCGAGTTTCTACTTTCAGATGCAACAGGAATTTTTGAGTTAGGTCAATCCGTTCGCGAGATATGGGAGCTTGAAGCTAAGAAATGGTTGAGAAGACAACAAATTTTTCGCACTTCTGCTGCTTCAAACGCTTAACCAGACTGGCCTAGGGAAAAAATACACATACCGTTGTAATCGGGCGAGGTTCTACTTTCAGATGCAATAGGAATTTTTGGGTTAGGTCAATCTGTTCGCGAGATATGGGAGTTTGAAGCCAAGAAATGGTAGAGAAGGCAAAAAATTTTTCACATTTCTGCTGCTCCAAACGCTTACCCAGAATGGCCTAGGGAAAAAATTCACATACCGTTGTAATCGGGCGAGTTTCTACTTTCAGATGCAATAGGAATTTTTGGGTTAGGTCAATCCGTTCGCGTGATATGGGACTTTGAAGCTAAGAAATGGTTGACAAGACAATAAATTTTTTCGCACTTCTGCTGCTCCAACCGCTTAACCAGAATGGCCTAAGGGAAAAATACCCATACCGTTGTAATCGGGCGAGTTTCTACTTTCAGATGCAATAGGAATTTTTGGGTTAGGTCAATCCGTTCGCGAGATATGGGAGATTGAAGCCAAGAAATGGTAGAGAAGGCAAAAAATTTTTCACAATTCTGCTGCTCCAAACGCTTAACCAGAATGGCCTAGGCAAAAAATACACATAGCGTTGTAATCGGGCGAGTTTCTACTTTCGGATGCAATAGGAATTTTTGGGTTAGGTCAATCCGTTCGCGAGATATGGGAGTTTGAAACCAAAAAATGGTTGAGAAGGCAAAAAATTTTTCGCAATTCTGCTGCTCCAAACGCTTAACCAGAATGGCCTCAGGGAAAAATACACGTATCGTTGTAATCGCGCGAGTTTCTACTTTCAAATGCAATATGAATTTTTGGGTTAGGTCAATCCGTTCGCGAGATATGGGAGTTTGAAGCCAAGAAATGTTTGGGATGGCAAAAAATTTTTCGCAATTCTGCAGCTCCAAACGCTTAACCAGAATGGACTAGGGAAAAAATACATATACCGTTGTAATCGGGCGAGTTTCTACTTTCAGACGCAGCAGGAATTTTTGGGTTTGGTCAATCCGTTCGCGAGATATGGGACTTTGAAGCTAAGAAATGGTTGACAAGACAATAAATTTTTCGCACTTTTGCTGCTCCAATCGCTTAACCAGAATGGCCTCAGGGAAAAATACACGTACCGTTGTAATCGGGCGAGATTCTACTTTCAGATGCAATAGGAATTTTTGGGTTAGGTCAATCCGTTCGCGAGATATGGGTGTTTGAAACCAAAAAATGGTTGAGAAGGCAAAAAATTTTTCGCAATTCTGCTGCTCCAAACGCTTAACCAGAATGGCCTAGGGAAAAAATACACATACCGTTGTAATCGGGCGAGTTTCTATTTTCAGACGCAACAGGAATTTTTGGATTAGGTCAATCCGTTTGCGAGATATGGGAGTTTGAAGCCAAGAAATGGTTGAGAAGGCAAACAATTTTTCGCAATTCTGCTGCTCCAAACGCTTAACCAGAATGGCCTAGGGAAAAAATACACATACCGTTGTAATCGGGCGAGTTTCTACTTTCAGATGCAATAGGAATTTTTGGGTTATGTCAATCCGTTCGCGAGATATGGGAGTTTGAAGCCAAGAAATGGTAGAGAAGGCAAAAAATTTTTCACAATTCTGCTGCTCCAAACGCTTAACCAGAATGGCCTAGGCAAAAAATACACATAGCGTTGTAATCGGGCGAGTTTCTACTTTCAGATGCAATAGGAATTTTTGGCTTGGGTCAATCCGTTCGCGAGATATGGGAATTTGAAGCCAAGAAATGGTTGAGAAGGCAAAAAATTATTCGCAATTCTGCTGCTCCAAACGCTTAACCAGAGTGGCCTAGGGAAAAAATACACATACCTTTGTAATCGGGCGAGTTTCTACTTTCAGATGCAACAGGAATTTTTGGGTTAGGTCAATCCGTTCGCGAGATATGGGAGCTTGAAGCTAAGAAATGGTTGAGAAGACAACAAATTTTTCGCACTTCTGCTGCTTCAAACGCTTAACCAGAATGGCCTAGGGAAAAAATACACATACCGTTGTAATCGGGCGAGGTTCTACTTTCAGATGCAATAGGAATTTTTGGGTTAGGTCAATCTGTTCGCGAGATATGGGAGTTTGAAGCCAAGAAATGGTAGAGAAGGCAAAAAATTTTTCACATTTCTGCTGCTCCAAACGCTTACCCAGAATGGCCTAGGGAAAAAATACACATACCGTTGTAATCGGGCGAGTTTTACTTTCAGATGCAATAGGAATTTTTGGGTTAGGTCAATCTGTTCGCGAGATATGGGAGTTTGAAGCCAAGAAATGGTAGAGAAGGCAAAAAATTTTTCACATTTCTGCTGCTCCAAACGCTTACCCAGAATGGCCTAGGGAAAAAATTCACATACCGTTGTAATCGGGCGAGTTTCTATTTTCAGACGCAACAGGAATTTTTGGATTAGGTCAATCCGTTTGCGAGATATGGGAGTTTGAAGCCAAGAAATGGTTGAGAAGGCAAACAATTTTTCGCAATTCTGCTGCTCCAAACGCTTAACCAGAATGGCCTAGGGAAAAAATACACATACCGTTGTAATCGGGCGAGTTTCTACTTTCAGATGCAATAGGAATTTTTGGGTTATGTCAATCCGTTCGCGAGATATGGGAGTTTGAAGCCAAGAAATGGTAGAGAAGGCAAAAAATTTTTCACAATTCTGCTGCTCCAAACGCTTAACCAGAATGGCCTAGGCAAAAAATACACATAGCGTTGTAATCGGGCGAGTTTCTACTTTCAGATGCAATAGGAATTTTTGGCTTGGGTCAATCCGTTCTCGAGATATGGGAATTTGAAGCCAAGAAATGGTTGAGAAGGCAAAAAATTATTCGCAATTCTGCTGCTCCAAACGCTTAACCAGAGTGGCCTAGGGAAAAAATACACATACCTTTGTAATCGGGCGAGTTTCTACTTTCAGATGCAACAGGAATTTTTGGGTTAGGTCAATCCGTTCGCGAGATATGGGAGCTTGAAGCTAAGAAATGGTTGAGAAGACAACAAATTTTTCGCACTTCTGCTGCTTCAAACGCTTAACCAGAATGGCCTAGGGAAAAAATACACATACCGTTGTAATCGGGCGAGGTTCTACTTTCAGATGCAATAGGAATTTTTGGGTTAGGTCAATCTGTTCGCGAGATATGGGAGTTTGAAGCCAAGAAATGGTAGAGAAGGCAAAAAATTTTTCACATTTCTGCTGCTCCAAACGCTTACCCAGAATGGCCTAGGGAAAAAATACACATACCGTTGTAATCGGGCGAGTTTTACTTTCAGATGCAATAGGAATTTTTGGGTTAGGTCAATCTGTTCGCGAGATATGGGAGTTTGAAGCCAAGAAATGGTAGAGAAGGCAAAAAATTTTTCACATTTCTGCTGCTCCAAACGCTTACCCAGAATGGCCTAGGGAAAAAATTCACATACCGTTGTAATCGGGCGAGTTTCTACTTTCAGATGCAATAGGAATTTTTGGGTTAGGTCAATCCGTTCGCGAGATATGGGAGTTTGAAACCAAAAAATGGTTGAGAAGGCAAAAAATTTTTCGCAATTCTGCTGCTCCAAACGCTTAACCAGAATGGCCTCAGGGAAAAATACACGTATCGTTGTAATCGGGCGAGTTTCTACTTTCAAATGCAATAGGAATTTTTGGGTTAGGTCAATCCGTTCGCGAGATATGGGAGTTTGAAGCCAAGAAATGTTTGGGAAGGCAAAAAATTTTTCGCAATTCTGCTGCTCCAAACGCTTAACCAGAATGGACTAGGGAAAAAATACACATACCTTTGTAATCGGGCGAGTTTCTACTTTCAGATGCAACAGGAATTTTTGGGTTAGGTCAATCCGTTCGCGAGATATGGGAGCTTGAAGCTAAGAAATGGTTGAGAAGACAACAAATTTTTCGCACTTCTGCTGCTTCAAACGCTTAACCAGAATGGCCTAGGGAAAAAATACACATACCGTTGTAATCGGGCGAGGTTCTACTTTCAGATGCAATAGGAATTTTTGGGTTAGGTCAATCTGTTCGCGAGATATGGGAGTTTGAAGCCAAGAAATGGTAGAGAAGGCAAAAAATTTTTCACATTTCTGCTGCTCCAAACGCTTACCCAGAATGGCCTAGGGAAAAAATACACATACCGTTGTAATCGGGCGAGTTTTACTTTCAGATGCAATAGGAATTTTTGGGTTAGGTCAATCTGTTCGCGAGATATGGGAGTTTGAAGCCAAGAAATGGTAGAGAAGGCAAAAAATTTTTCACATTTCTGCTGCTCCAAACGCTTACCCAGAATGGCCTAGGGAAAAAATTCACATACCGTTGTAATCGGGCGAGTTTCTACTTTCAGATGCAATAGGAATTTTTGGGTTAGGTCAATCCGTTCGCGAGATATGGGAGTTTGAAACCAAAAAATGGTTGAGAAGGCAAAAAATTTTTCGCAATTCTGCTGCTCCAAACGCTTAACCAGAATGGCCTCAGGGAAAAATACACGTATCGTTGTAATCGGGCGAGTTTCTACTTTCAAATGCAATAGGAATTTTTGGGTTAGGTCAATCCGTTCGCGAGATATGGGAGTTTGAAGCCCAGAAATGTTTGGGAAGGCAAAAAATTTTTCGCAATTCTGCTGCTCCAAACGCTTAACCAGAATGGACTAGGGAAAAAATACATATACCGTTGTAATCGGGCGAGTTTCTACTTTCAGACGCAGCAGGAATTTTTGGGTTTGGTCAATCCGTTCGCGAGATATGGGACTTTGAAGCTAAGAAATGGTTGACAAGACAATAAATTTTTCGCACTTTTGCTGCTCCAATCGCTTAACCAGAATGGCCTCAGGGAAAAATACACGTACCGTTGTAATCGGGCGAGATTCTACTTTCAGATGCAATAGGAATTTTTGGGTTAGGTCAATCCGTTCGCGAGATATGGGTGTTTGAAACCAAAAAATGGTTGAGAAGGCAAAAAATTTTTCGCAATTCTGCTGCTCCAAACGCTTAACCAGAATGGCCTAGGGAAAAAATACACATACCGTTGTAATCGGGCGAGTTTCTATTTTCAGACGCAACAGGAATTTTTGGATTAGGTCAATCCGTTCGCGAGATATGGGAGTTTGAAGCCAAGAAATGGTTGAGAAGGCAAAAAATTTTTCGCAATTCTGCTGCTCCAAACGCTTAACCAGAATGGCCTAGGGAAAAAATACACATAACGTTGTAATCGGGCGAGTTTCTACTTTCAGATGCAATAGGAATTTTTGGGTTATGTCAATCCGTTCGCGAGATATGGGAGTTTGAAGCCAAGAAATGGTAGAGAAGGCAAAAAATTTTTCACAATTCTGTTGCTCCAAACGCTTAACCAGAATGGCCTAGGCAAAAAATACACATAGAGTTGTAATCGGGCGAGTTTCTACTTTCGGATGCAATAGGAATTTTTGGGTTAGATCAATCCGTTCGCGAGATATGGGAGTTTGAAACCAAAAAATGGTTGAGAAGGCAAAAAATTTTTCGCAATTCTGCTGCTCCAAACGCTTAACCAGAATGGCCTCAGGGAAAAATACACGTATCGTTGTAATCGGGCGAGTTTCTACTTTCAAATGCAATAGGAATTTTTGGGTTAGGCCAATCCGTTCGCGCGATATGGGAGTTTGAAACCAAGAAATGGTTGAGAAGGCAAAAAATTTTTCGCAATTCTGCTGCTCAAAGCGCTTAACCAGAATGGGCTAGGGAAAAAATACACACACCGTTGTAATTGGGCGAGTTTCTACTTTCAGATGCAACAGGAATCTTTGGATTAGGTCAATCCGTTCGCGAGATATGGGAGTTTGAAGCCAAGAAATGGTTGAGAAGGCAAAAAATTTTTCGCAATTCTGCTGCTCCAAACGCTTAACCAGAATGGCCTCAGGGAAAAATACACGTATCGTTGTAATCGGGCGAGTTTCTACTTTCAAATGCAATAGGAATTTTTGGGTTAGGCCAATCCGTTCGCGCGATATGGGAGTTTGAAGCCAAGAAATGGTTGAGAAGGCAAAAAATTTTTCGCAATTCTGCTGCTCAAAGCGCTTAACCAGAATGGGCTAGGGAAAAAATACACACACCGTTGTAATTGGGCGAGTTTCTACTTTCAGATGCAACAGGAATCTTTGGGTTAGGTCAATCCGTTCGCGAGATATTGGAGTCTGAAGCCAAGAAATGGTTGGGAAGGCAAAAAGTTTTCGCAATTCTGCTGCTCCAAACGCGTAACCAGAATGGCCTAGGGAAAAAATACAGATACCGTTGTAATCGGGCGAGTTTCTACTTTCAGATGCAATAGGAATTTTTGGCTTAGGTCAATCCGTTCGCGAGATATGGGAATTTGAAGCCTGAAATGGTTGAGAAGGCAAAAAATTATTCGCAATTCTGCTGCTCCAAACGCTTAACCAGAGTGGCCTAGGGAAAAAATACACATACCTTTGTAATCGGGCGAGTTTCTACTTTCAGATGCAACAGGAATTTTTGGGTTAGGTCAATCCGTTCGCGAGATATGGGAGCTTGAAGCTAAGAAATGGTTGAGAAGACAACAAATTTTTCGCACTTCTGCTGCTTCAAACGCTTAACCAGAATGGCCTAGGGAAAAAATACACATACCGTTGTAATCGGGCGAGGTTCTACTTTCAGATGCAATAGGAATTTTTGGGTTAGGTCAATCTGTTCGCGAGATATGGGAGTTTGAAGCCAAGAAATGGTAGAGAAGGCAAAAAATTTTTCACATTTCTGCTGCTCCAAACGCTTACCCAGAATGGCCTAGGGAAAAAATACACATACCGTTGTAATCGGGCGAGTTTTACTTTCAGATGCAATAGGAATTTTTGGGTTAGGTCAATCTGTTCGCGAGATATGGGAGTTTGAAGCCAAGAAATGGTAGAGAAGGCAAAAAATTTTTCACATTTCTGCTGCTCCAAACGCTTACCCAGAATGGCCTAGGGAAAAAATTCACATGCCGTTGTAATCGGGCGAGTTTCTACTTTCAGATGCAATAGGAATTTTTGGGTTAGGTCAATCCGTTCGCGTGATATGGGACTTTGAAGCTAAGAAATGGTTGACAAGACAATAAATTTTTCGCAATTCTGCTGCTCCAACCGCTTAACCAGAATGGCCTCATGGAAAAATACACGTATCGTTGTAATCGGGCGAGTTTCTACTTTCAAATGCAATAGGAATTTTTGGGTTAGACCAATCCGTTCGCGCGATATGGGAGTTTGAAGCCAAGAAATGGTTGAGAAGGCAAAAAATTTTTCGCAATTCTGCTGCTCCAAACGCTTAACCAGAATGGCCCAGGGAAAAAATACACGTACCGTTGTAATCGGGCGAGTTTCTACTTTCAGATGCAATAGGAATTTTTGGGTTAGGTCAATCCGTTCGCGAGATATGGGAGTTTGTAACCAAAAAATGGTTGAGAAGGCAAAAAATTTTTCGCAATTCTGCTGCTCCAAACGCTTAACCAGAATGGCCTCAGGGAAAAATACACATAGCGTTGTAATCGGGCGAGTTTCTACTTTCGGATGCAATAGGAATTTTTGGGTTTGGTCAATCCGTTCGCGAGATGTGGGACTTTGAAGCTAAGAAATGGTTGACAAGACAATAAATTTTCCGCACTTTTGCTGCTCCAATCGCTTAACCAGAATGGCCTAGGGAAAAAATACACATACCGTTGTAATCGGGCGAGTTTCTACTTTCAGATGCAATAGGAATTTTTGGGTTAGATCAATCCGTTCGCGAGATATGGGAGTTTGAAGCCAAGAAATGGTAGAGAAGGCAAAAAATTTTTCGCAATTCTGCTGCTCCAAACGCTTAACCAGAATGGCCTCAGGGAAAAATACACGTATCTTTGTAATCGGGCGAGTTTCTACTTTCAAATGCAATAGGAATTTTTGGGTTAGGTCAATCCGTTCGCGAGATATGGGACTTTGAAGCTAAGAAATGGTTCAGAAGGCAACAAATTTTTCGCAATTCTGCTGCTCAAAGCGCTTAACCAGAATGGGCTAGGGAAAAAATACACACACCGTTGTAATTGGGCGAGTTTCTACTTTCAGATGCAACAGGAATCTTTGGGTTAGGTCAATCCGTTCGCGAGATATTGGAGTCTGAAGCCAAGAAATGGTTGGGAAGGCAAAAAATTTTTCGCAATTCTGCTGCTCCAAACGCGTAACCAGAATGGCCTAGGGAAAAAATACAGATACCGTTGTAATCGGGCGAGTTTCTACTTTCAGATGCAATAGGAATTTTTGGCTTAGTTCAATCCGTTCGCGAGATATGGGAATTTGAAGCCAAGAAATGGTTGAGAAGGCAAAAAATTATTCGCAATTCTGCTGCTCCAAACGCTTAACCAGAGTGGCCTAGGGAAAAAATACACATACCTTTGTAATCGGGCGAGTTTCTACTTTCAGATGCAACAGGAATTTTTGGGTTAGGTCAATCCGTTCGCGAGATATGGGAGCTTGAAGCTAAGAAATGGTTGAGAAGACAACAAATTTTTCGCACTTCTGCTGCTTCAAACGCTTAACCAGAATGGCCTAGGGAAAAAATACACATACCGTTGTAATCGGGCGAGGTTCTACTTTCAGATGCAATAGGAATTTTTGGGTTAGGTCAATCTGTTCGCGAGATATGGGAGTTTGAAGCCAAGAAATGGTAGAGAAGGCAAAAAATTTTTCACATTTCTGCTGCTCCAAACGCTTACCCAGAATGGCCTAGGGAAAAAATACACATACCGTTGTAATCGGGCGAGTTTTACTTTCAGATGCAATAGGAATTTTTGGGTTAGGTCAATCTGTTCGCGAGATATGGGAGTTTGAAGCCAAGAAATGGTAGAGAAGGCAAAAAATTTTTCACATTTCTGCTGCTCCAAACGCTTACCCAGAATGGCCTAGGGAAAAAATTCACATACCGTTGTAATCGGGCGAGTTTCTACTTTCAGATGCAATAGGAATTTTTGGGTTAGGTCAATCCGTTCGCGTGATATGGGACTTTGAAGCTAAGAAATGGTTGACAAGACAATAAATTTTTCGCACTTCTGCTGCTCCAACCGCTTAACCAGAATGGCCTAAGGGAAAAATACCCGTACCGTTGTAATCGGGCGAGTTTCTACTTTCAGATGCAATAGGAATTTTTGGGTTAGGTCAATCCGTTCGCGAGATATGGGAGATTGAAGCCAAGAAATGGTAGAGAAGGCAAAAAATTTTTCACAATTCTGCTGCTCCAAACGCTTAACCAGAATGGCCTAGGCAAAAAATACACATAGCGTTGTAATCGGGCGAGTTTCTACTTTCGGATGCAATAGGAATTTTTGGGTTAGGTCAATCCGTTCGCGAGATATGGGAGTTTGAAACCAAAAAATGGTTGAGAAGGCAAAAAATTTTTCGCAATTCTGCTGCTCCAAACGCTTAACCAGAATGGCCTCAGGGAAAAATACACGTATCGTTGTAATCGGGCGAGTTTCTACTTTCAAATGCAATAGGAATTTTTGGGTTAGGTCAATCCGTTCGCGAGATATGGGAGTTTGAAGCCAAGAAATGTTTGGTAAGGCAAAAAATTTTTCGCAATTCTGCTGCTCCAAACGCTTAACCAGAATGGACTAGGGAAAAAATACATATACCGTTGTAATCGGGCGAGTTTCTACTTTCAGACGCAGCAGGAATTTTTGGGTTTGGTCAATCCGTTCGCGAGATATGGGACTTTGAAGCTAAGAAATGGTTGACAAGACAATAAATTTTTCGCACTTTTGCTGCTCCAATCGCTTAACCAGAATGGCCTCAGGGAAAAATACACGTACCGTTGTAATCGGGCGAGATTCTACTTTCAGATGCAATAGGAATTTTTGTGTTAGGTCAATCCGTTCGCGAGATATGGGTGTTTGAAACCAAAAAATGGTTGAGAAGGCAAAAAATTTTTCGCAATTCTGCTGCTCCAAACGCTTAACCAGAATGGCCTAGGGAAAAAATACACATACCGTTGTAATCGGGCGAGTTTCTATTTTCAGACGCAACAGGAATTTTTGGATTAGGTCAATCCGTTCGCGAGATATGGGAGTTTGAAACCAAAAAATGGTTGAGAAGGCAAAAAATTTTTCGCAATTCTGCTGCTCCAAACGCTTAACCAGAATGGCCTCAGGGAAAAATACACGTATCGTTGTAATCGGGCGAGTTTCTACTTTCAAATGCAATAGGAATTTTTGGGTTAGGTCAATCCGTTCGCGAGATATGGGAGTTTGAAGCCAAGAAATGTTTGGTAAGGCAAAAAATTTTTCGCAATTCTGCTGCTCCAAACGCTTAACCAGAATGGACTAGGGAAAAAATACATATACCGTTGTAATCGGGCGAGTTTCTACTTTCAGACGCAGCAGGAATTTTTGGGTTTGGTCAATCCGTTCGCGAGATATGGGACTTTGAAGCTAAGAAATGGTTGACAAGACAATAAATTTTTCGCACTTTTGCTGCTCCAATCGCTTAACCAGAATGGCCTCAGGGAAAAATACACGTACCGTTGTAATCGGGCGAGATTCTACTTTCAGATGCAATAGGAATTTTTGTGTTAGGTCAATCCGTTCGCGAGATATGGGTGTTTGAAACCAAAAAATGGTTGAGAAGGCAAAAAATTTTTCGCAATTCTGCTGCTCCAAACGCTTAACCAGAATGGCCTAGGGAAAAAATACACATACCGTTGTAATCGGGCGAGTTTCTATTTTCAGACGCAACAGGAATTTTTGGATTAGGTCAATCCGTTCGCGAGATATGGGAGTTTGAAGCCAAGAAATGGTTGAGAAGGCAAAAAATTTTTCGCAATTCTGCTGCTCCAAACGCTTAACCAGAATGGCCTAGGGAAAAAATACACATACCGTTGTAATCGGGCGAGTTTCTACTTTCAGATGCAATAGGAATTTTTGGCTTAGTTCAATCCGTTCGCGAGATATGGGAATTTGAAGCCAAGAAATGGTTGAGAAGGCAAAAAATTATTCGCAATTCTGCTGCTCCAAACGCTTAACCAGAGTGGCCTAGGGAAAAAATACACATACCTTTGTAATCGGGCGAGTTTCTACTTTCAGATGCAACAGGAATTTTTGGGTTAGGTCAATCCGTTCGCGAGATATGGGAGCTTGAAGCTAAGAAATGGTTGAGAAGACAACAAATTTTTCGCACTTCTGCTGCTTCAAACGCTTAACCAGAATGGCCTAGGGAAAAAATACACATACCGTTGTAATCGGGCGAGGTTCTACTTTCAGATGCAATAGGAATTTTTGGGTTAGGTCAATCTGTTCGCGAGATATGGGAGTTTGAAGCCAAGAAATGGTAGAGAAGGCAAAAAATTTTTCACATTTCTGCTGCTCCAAACGCTTACCCAGAATGGCCTAGGGAAAAAATACACATACCGTTGTAATCGGGCGAGTTTTACTTTCAGATGCAATAGGAATTTTTGGGTTAGGTCAATCTGTTCGCGAGATATGGGAGTTTGAAGCCAAGAAATGGTAGAGAAGGCAAAAAATTTTTCACATTTCTGCTGCTCCAAACGCTTACCCAGAATGGCCTAGGGAAAAAATTCACATACCGTTGTAATCGGGCGAGTTTCTACTTTCAGATGCAATAGGAATTTTTGGGTTAGGTCAATCCGTTCGCGTGATATGGGACTTTGAAGCTAAGAAATGGTTGAAAAGACAATAAATTTTTCGCACTTCTGCTGCTCCAACCGCTTAACCAGAATGGCCTAAGGGAAAAATACCCGTACCGTTGTAATCGGGCGAGTTTCTACTTTCAGATGCAATAGGAATTTTTGGGTTAGGTCAATCCGTTCGCGAGATATGGGAGATTGAAGCCAAGAAATGGTAGAGAAGGCAAAAAATTTTTCACAATTCTGCTGCTCCAAACGCTTAACCAGAATGGCCTAGGGAAAAAATACAGATACCGTTGTAATCGGGCGAGTTTCTACTTTCAGATGCAATAGGAATTTTTGGC
Source organism: Ptiloglossa arizonensis (assembly GCF_051014685.1). Lineage (NCBI taxonomy): Eukaryota > Metazoa > Arthropoda > Insecta > Hymenoptera > Colletidae > Ptiloglossa > Ptiloglossa arizonensis. Next base: position 9,961,728 of record NW_027478385.1, read on the forward strand.
TTAGTTCAATCCGTTCGCGAGATATGGGAATTTGAAGCCAAGAAATGGTTGAGAAGGCAAAAAATTATTCGCAATTCTGCTGCTCCAAACGCTTAACCAGAGTGGCCTAGGGAAAAAATACACATACCTTTGTAATCGGGCGAGTTTCTACTTTCAGATGCAACAGGAATTTTTGGGTTAGGTCAATCCGTTCGCGAGATATGGGAGCTTGAAGCTAAGAAATGGTTGAGAAGACAACAAATTTTTCGCACTTCTGCTGCTTCAAACGCTTAACCAGAATGGCCTAGGGAAAAAATACACATACCGTTCTAATCGGGCGAGGTTCTACTTTCAGACGCAATAGGAATTTTTGGGTTAGGTCAATCTGTTCGCGAGATATGGGAGTTTGAAGCCAAGAAATGGTAGAGAAGGCAAAAAATTTTTCACATTTCTGCTGCTCCAAACGCTTACCCAGAATGGCCTAGGGAAAAAATACACATACCGTTGTAATCGGGCGAGTTTTACTTTCAGATGCAATAGGAATTTTTGGGTTAGGTCAATCTGTTCGCGAGATATGGGAGTTTGAAGCCAAGAAATGGTAGAGAAGGCAAAAAATTTTTCACATTTCTGCTGCTCCAAACGCTTACCCAGAATGGCCTAGGGAAAAAATTCACATACCGTTGTAATCGGGCGAGTTTCTACTTTCAGATGCAATAGGAATTTTTGGGTTAGGTCAATCCGTTCGCGTGATATGGGACTTTGAAGCTAAGAAATGGTTGACAAGACAATAAATTTTTCGCACTTCTGCTGCTCCAACCGCTTAACCAGAATGGCCTAAGGGAAAAATACCCGTACCGTTGTAATCGGGCGAGTTTCTACTTTCAGATGCAATAGGAATTTTTGGGTTAGGTCAATCCGTTCGCGAGATATGGGAGATTGAAGCCAAGAAATGGTAGAGAAGGCAAAAAATTTTTCACAATTCTGCTGCTCCAAACGCTTAACCAGAATGGCCTAGGCAAAAAATACACATAGCGTTGTAATCGGGCGAGTTTCTACTTTCGGATGCAATAGGAATTTTTGGGTTAGGTCAATCCGTTCGCGAGATATGGGAGTTTGAAACCAAAAAATGGTTGAGAAGGCAAAAAATTTTTCGCAATTCTGCTGCTCCAAACGCTTAACCAGAATGGCCTCAGGGAAAAATACAAGTATCGTTGTAATCGAGCGAGTTTCTACTTTCAAATGCAATAGGAATTTTTGGGTTAGGTCAATCCGTTCGCGAGATATGGGAGTTTGAAGCCAAGAAATGTTTGGGAAGGCAAAAAATTTTTCGCAATTCTGCTGCTCCAAACGCTTAACCAGAATGGACTAGGGAAAAAATACATATACCGTTGTAATCGGGCGAGTTTCTACTTTCAGACGCAGCAGGAATTTTTGAGTTTGGTCAATCCGTTCGCGAGATATGGGACTTTGAAGCTAAGAAATGGTTGCCAAGACAATAAATTTTTCGCACTTTTGCTGCTCCAATCGCTTAACCAGAATGGCCTCAGGGAAAAATACACGTACCGTTGTAATCGGGCGAGATTCTACTTTCAGATGCAATAGGAATTTTTGTGTTAGGTCAATCCGTTCGCGAGATATGGGTGTTTGAAACCAAAAAATGGTTGAGAAGGCAAAAAATTTTTCGCAATTCTGCTGCTCCAAACGCTTAACCAGAATGGCCTAGGGAAAAAATACACATACCGTTGTAATCGGGCGAGTTTCTATTTTCAGACGCAACAGGAATTTTTGGATTAGGTCAATCCGTTCGCGAGATATGGGAGTTTGAAGCCAAGAAATGGTTGAGAAGGCAAAAAATTTTTCGCAATTCTGCTGCTCCAAACGCTTAACCAGAATGGCCTAGGCAAAAAATACATATAGCGTTGTAATCGGGCGAGTTTCTACTTTCGGATGCAATAGGAATTTTTGGGTTAGATCATTCCGTTCGCGAGATATGGGAGTTTGAAACCAAAAAATGGTTGAGAAGGCAAAAAATTTTTCGCAATTCTGCTGCTCCAAACGCTTAACCAGAATGTCCTCAGGGAAAAATACACGTATCGTTGTAATCGGGCGAGTTTCTACTTTCAAATGCAATAGGAATTTTTGGGTTAGGTCAATCCGTTCGCGAGATATGGGAGTTTGAAACCAAAAAATGGTTGAGAAGGCAAAAAATTTTTCGCAATTCTGCTGCTCCAAACGCTTAACCAGAATGGCCTAGGCAAAAAATACACATAGCGTTGTAATCGGGCGAGTTTCTACTTTCGGATGCAATAGGAATTTTTGGGTTAGGTCAATCCGTTCGCGAGATATGGGAGTTTGAAACCAAAAAATGGTTGAGAAGGCAAAAAATTTTTCGCAATTCTGCTGCTCCAAACGCTTAACCAGAATGGCCTCAGGGAAAAATACACGTATCGTTGTAATCGGGCGAGTTTCTACTTTCAAATGCAATAGGAATTTTTGGGTTAGGCCAATCCGTTCGCGCGATATGGGAGTTTGAAGCCAAGAAATGGTTGAGAAGGCAAAAAATTTTTCGCAATTCTGCTGCTCCAAACGCTTAACCAGAATGGCCTAGGGAAAAAATACACATACCGTTGTAATCGGGCGAGTTTCTACTTTCAGATGCAATAGGAATTTTTGGGTTAGGTCAATCCGTTCGCGAGATATGGGAGTTTGAAACCAAAAAATGGTTGAGAAGGCAAAAAATTTTTCACAATTCTGCTGCTCCAAACGCTTAACCAGAATGGCCTAGGGAAAAAATACACATACCGTTGTAATCGGGCGAGTTTCTACTTTCAAATGCAATAGGAATTTTTGGGTTAGGCCAATCCGTTCGCGCGATATGGGAGTTTGAAGCCAAGAAATGTTTGAGAAGGCAAAAAATTTTTCGCAATTCTGCTGCTCCAAACGCTTAACCAGAATGGCCTAGGGAAAAAATACACATACCGTTGTAATCGGGCGAGTTTCTACTTTGAGATGCAATAGGAATTTTTGGGTTAGGTCAATCCGTTCGCGAGATATGGGAGTTTGAAGCCAAGAAATGGTAGAGAAGGCAAAAAATTTTTCACAATTCTGCTGCTCCAAACGCTGAACCAGAATGGCCTAGGCAAAAAATACACATAGCGTTGTAATCGGGCGAGTTTCTACTTTCGGATGCAATAGGAATTTTTGGGTTAGATCAATACGTTCGCGAGATATGGGAGTTTGAAACCAAAAAATGGTTGAGAAGGCAAAAAATTTTTCGCAATTCTGCTGCTCCAAACGCTTAACCAGAATGGCCTCAGGGAAAAATACACGTATCGTTGTAATCGGGCGAGTTTCTACTTTCAAATGCAATAGGAATTTTTGGGTTAGGCCAATCCGTTCGCGCGATATGGGAGTTTGAAGCCAAGAAATGGTTGAGAAGGCAAAAAATTTTTCGCAATTCTGCTGCTCCAAACGCTTAACCAGAATGGCCTAGGGAAAAAATACACATACCGTTGTAATCGGGCGAGTTTCTACTTTCAGATGCAATAGGAATTTTTGGGTTAGGTCAATCCGTTCGCGAGATATGGGAGTTTGAAACCAAAAAATGGTTGAGAAGGCAAAAAATTTTTCGCAATTCTGCTGCTCCAAACGCTTAACCAGAATGGCCTAGGGAAAAAATACACATACCGTTGTAGTCGGGCGAGTTTCTACTTTCAAATGCAATAGGAATTTTTGGGTTAGGCCAATCCGTTCGCGCGATATGGGAGTTTGATGCCAAGAAATGGTTGAGAAGGCAAAAAATTTTTCGCAATTCTGCTGCTCCAAACGCTTAACCAGAATGGCCTAGGGAAAAAATACACATACCGTTGTAATCGGGCGAGTTTCTACTTTCAGATGCAATAGGAATTTTTGGGTTAGGTCAATCCGTTCGCGAGATATGGGAGTTTGAAGCCAAGAAATGGTAGAGAAGGCAAAAAATTTTTCACAATTCTGCTGCTCCAAACGCTTAACCAGAATGGCCACGGGCAAAAAATACACATAGCGTTGTAATCGGGCGAGTTTCTACTTTCGGATGCAATAGGAATTTTTGGGTTAGGTCAATCCGTTCGCGAGATATGGGAGTTTGAAACCAAAAAATGGTTGAGAAGGCAAAAAATTTTTCGCAATTCTGCTGCTCCAAACGCTTAACCAGAATGGCCTCAGGGAAAAATACACGTATCGTTGTAATCGGGCGAGTTTCTACTTTCAAATGCAATAGGAATTTTTGGGTTTGGTCAATCCGTTCGCGAGATATGGGACTTTGAAGCTAAGAAATGGTTGACAAGACAATAAATTTTTCGCAATTCTGCTGCTCCAAACGCTTAACCAGAATGGACTAGGGAAAAAATACATATACCGTTGTAATCGGGCGAGTTTCTACTTTCAGATGCAATAGGAATTTTTGGGTTTGGTCAATCCGTTCGCGAGATATGGGACTTTGAAGCTAAGAAATGGTTGACAAGACAATAAATTTTTCGCACTTTTGCTGCTCCAATCGCTTAACCAGAATGGCCTCAGGGAAAAATACACGTACCGTTGTAATCGGGCGAGTTTCTATTTTCAGTCGCAACAGGAATTTTTGGGTTAGGTCAATCCGTTCGCGAGATATGGGAGTTTGAAACCAAAAAATGTTTGAGAAGGCAAAAAATTTTTCGCAATTCTGCTGCTCCAAACGCTTAACCAGAATGGCCTAGGGAAAAAATACACATACCGTTGTAATCGGGCGAGTTTCTATTTTCAGACGCAACAGGAATTTTTGGATTAGGTCAATCCGTTCGCGAGATATGGGAGTTTGAATCCAAGAAATGGTTGAGAAGGCAAAAAATTTTTCGCAATTCTGCTGCTCCAAACGCTTAACCAGAATGGCCTAGGGAAAAAATACACATACCGTTGTAATCGGGCGAGTTTCTACTTTCAGATGCAATAGGAATATTTGGGTTAGGTCTATCCGTTCGCGAGATATGGGAGCTTGAAGCTAAGAAATGGTTGAGAGGACAACAAATTTTTCGCACTTCTGCTGCTTCAAACGCTTAACCAGAATGGCCTAGGGAAAAAATACACATACCGTTGTAATCGGGCGAGTTTCTACTTTCAGATGCAATAGGAATTTTTGGGTTAGATCAATCCGTTCGCGAGATATGGGAGTTTGAAACCAAAAAATGGTTGAGAAGGCAAAAAATTTTTCGCAATTCTGCTGCTCCAAACGCTTAACCAGAATGGCCTCAGGGAAAAATACACGTATCGTTGTAATCGGGCGAGTTTCTACTTTCAAATGCAATAGGAATTTTTGGGTTAGGCCAATCCGTTCGCGCGATATGGGAGTTTGAAGCCAAGAAATGGTTGAGAAGGCAAAAAATTTTTCGCAATTCTGCTGCTCCAAACGCTTAACCAGAATGGCCTAGGGAAAAAATACACATACCGTTGTAATCGGGCGAGTTTCTACTTTCAGATGCAATAGGAATTTTTGGGTGAGGTCAATCCGTTCGCGAGATATGGGAGTTTGAAACCAAAAAATGGTTGAGAAGGCAAAAAATTTTTCGCAATTCTGCTGCTCCAAACGCTTAACCAGAATGGCCTAGGGAAAAAATACACATACCGTTGTAGTCGGGCGAGTTTCTACTTTCAAATGAAATAGGACTTTTTGGGTTAGGCCAATCCGTTCGCGCGATATGGGAGTTTGATGCCAAGAAATGGTTGAGAAGGCAAAAAACTTTTCGCAATTCTGCTGCTCCAAACGCTTAACCAGAATGGCCTAGGGAAAAAATACACATACCGTTGTAATCGGCCGAGTTTCTACTTTCAGATGCAATAGGAATTTTTGGGTTAGGTCAATCCGTTCGCGAGATATTGGAGTTTGAAGCCAGGAAATGGTTGAGAAGGCAAAAAATTTTTCGCAATTCTGCTGCTCCAAACGCTTAACCAGAATGGACTAGGGAAAAAATACATATACCGTTGTAGTCGGGCGAGTTTCTACTTTCAGACGCAGCAGGAATTTTTGGGTTTTGTCAATCCGTTCGCGCGATATGGGAGTTTGAAGCCAAGAAATGGTTGGGAAGGCAAAAAATTTTTCGCAATTCTGCTGCTCCAAACGCTTAACCAGAATGGCCTAGGCAAAAAATACACATAGCGTTGTAATCGGGCGAGTTTCTACTTTCGGATGCAATAGGAATTTTTGGGTTAGGTCAATCCGTTCGCGAGATATGGGAGTTTGAAACCAAAAAATGGTTGAGAAGGCAAAAAATTTTTCGCAATTCTGCTGCTCCAAACGCTTAACCAGAATGGCCTCAGGGAAAAATACACGTATCGTTGTAATCGGGCGAGTTTCTACTTTCAAATGCAATAGGAATTTTTGGGTTAGGCCAATCCGTTCGCGCGATATGGGAGTTTGAAGCCAAGAAATGGTTGAGAAGGCAAAAAATTTTTCGCAATTCTGCTGCTCCAAACGCTTAACCAGAATGGCCTAGGGAAAAAATACACATACCGTTGTAATCGGGCGAGTTTCTACTTTGAGATGCAATAGGAATTTTTGGGTTAGGTCAATCCGTTCGCGAGATATGGGAGTTTGAAACCAAAAAATGGTTGAGAAGGCAAAAAATTTTTGGCAATTCTGCTGCTCCAAACGCTTAACCAGAATGGCCTAGGGAAAAAATACACATACCGTTGTAATCGGGCGAGTTTCTACTTTCAAATGCAATAGGAATTTTTGGGTTAGGCCAATCCGTTCGCGCGATATGGGAGTTTGAAGCCAAGAAATGGTTGAGAAGGCAAAAAATTTTTCGCAATTCTGCTGCTCCAAACGCTTAACCAGAATGGCCTAGGGAAAAAATACACATACCGTTGTAATCGGGCGAGTTTCTACTTTGAGATGCAATAGGAATTTTTGGGTTAGGTCAATCCGTTCGCGAGATATGGGAGTTTGAAGCCAAGAAATGGTAGAGAAGGCAAAAAATTTTTCACAATTCTGCTGCTCCAAACGCTTAACCAGAATGGCCTAGGCAAAAAATACACACAGCGTTGTAATCGGGCGAGTTTCTACTTTCGGATGCAATAGGAATTTTTGGGTTAGATCAATCCGTTCGCGAGATATGGGAGTTTGAAACCAAAAAATGGTTGAGAAGGCAAAAAATTTTTCGCAATTCTGCTGCTCCAAACGCTTAACCAGAATGGCCTCAGGGAAAAATACACGTATCGTTGTAATCGGGCGAGTTTCTACTTTCAAATGCAATAGGAATTTTTGGGTTAGGCCAATCCGTTCGCGCGATATGGGAGTTTGAAGCCAAGAAATGGTTGGGAAGGCAAAAAATTTTTCGCAATTCTGCTGCTCCAAACGCTTAACCAGAATGGCCTAGGGAAAAAATACACATACCGTTGTAGTCGGGCGAGTTTCTACTTTCAAATGAAATAGGAATTTTTGGGTTAGGCCAATCCGTTCGCGCGATATGGGACTTTGAAGCTAAGAAATGGTTGACAAGACAATAAATTTTTCGCACTTTTGCTGCTCCAATCGCTTAACCAGAATGGCCTCAGGGAAAAATACACGTACCGTTGTAATCGGGCGAGTTTCTATTTTCAGTCGCAACAGGAATTTTTGGGTTAGGTCAATCCGTTCGCGAGATATGGGAGTTTGAAACCAAAAAATGTTTGAGAAGGCAAAAAATTTTTCGCAATTCTGCTGCTCCAAACGCTTAACCAGAATGGCCTAGGGAAAAAATACACATACCGTTGTAATCGGGCGAGTTTCTATTTTCAGACGCAACAGGAATTTTTGGATTAGGTCAATCCGTTCGCGAGATATGGGAGTTTGAATCCAAGAAATGGTTGAGAAGGCAAAAAATTTTTCGCAATTCTGCTGCTCCAAACGCTTAACCAGAATGGCCTAGGGAAAAAATACACATACCGTTGTAATCGGGCGAGTTTCTACTTTCAGATGCAATAGGAATTTTTGGGTTAGGTCAATCTGTTCGCGAGATATGGGAGTTTGAAGCCAAGAAATGGTAGAGAAGGCAAAAAATTTTTCACATTTCTGCTGCTCCAAACGCTTACCCACAATGGCCTAGGGAAAAAATACACATACCGTTGTAATCGGGCGAGTTTCTACTTTCAGATGCAATAGGAATTTTTGGGTTAGGTCAATCCGATCGCGAGATATGGGACTTTGAAGCTAAGAAATGGTTGAGAAGGCAAAAAATTTTTCGCAATTCTGCTGCTCCAAACGCTTAACCAGAGTGGCCTAGGGAAAAAATACACGTACCTTTGTAATCGGGCGAGTTTCTACTTTCAGATGCAACAGGAATTTTTGGGTTAGGTCAATCCGTTCGCGAGATATGGGAGCTTGAAGCTAAGAAATGGTAGAGAAGGCAAAAAATTTTTCACATTTCTGCTGCTCCAAGCGCTTACCCAGAATGGCCTAGGGAAAAAATACACATACCGTTGTAATCGGGCGAGTTTCTACTTTCAGATGCAATAGGAATTTTTGGGTTAGGTCAACCCGTTCGCGAGATATGAGACTTTGAAGCTAAGAAATGGTTGACAAGACAATAAATTTTTCGCACTTTTGCTGCTGCAATCGCTTAACCAGAATGGCCTCAGGGAAAAATACACGTACCGTTGTAATCGGGCGAGCTTCTACTTTCAGATGCAATAGGAATTTTTGGGTTAGGTCAATCCGTTCGCGAGATATGGGAGTTTGAAACCAAAAAATGGTTGAGAAGGCAAAAAATTTTTCGCAATTCTGCTGCTCCAAACGCTTAACCAGAGTGGCCTAGGGAAAAAATACACGTACCTTTGTAATCGGGCGAGTTTCTACTTTCAGATGCAACAGGAATTTTTGGGTTAGGTCAATCCGTTCGCGAGATATGGGAGCTTGAAGCTAAGAAATGGTTGAGAAGACAACAAATTTTTCGCACTTCTGCTGCTTCAAACGCTTAACCAGAATGGCCTAGGGAAAACATACACATACCGTTGTAATCGGGCGAGTTTCTACTTTCAGATGCAATAGGAATTTTTGGGTTTGGTCAATCTGTTCGCGAGATATGGGAGTTTGAAGCCAAGAAATGGTAGAGAAGGCAAAAAATTTTTCACATTTCTGCTGCTCCAAACGCTTACCCAGAATGGCCTAGGGAAAAAATACACATACCGTTGTAATCGGGCGAGTTTCTACTTTCAGATGCAACAGGAATTTTTGGGTTAGGTCAATCCGTTCGCGAGATATGGGACTTTGAAGCTAAGAAATGGTTGACAAGACAATAAATTTTTCGCACTTTTGCTGCTCCAATCGCTTAACCAGAATGGCCTCAGAGAAAAATACACGTACCGTTGTAATCGGGCGATCTTCTACTTTCAGATGCAATAGGAATTTTTGGGTTAGGTCAATCCGTTCGCGAGATATGGGAGTTTGAAACCAAAAAATGGTTGAGAAGGCAAAAAATTTTTCGCAATTCTGCTGCTCCAAACGCTTACCCAGAATGGCCTAGGGAAAAAATACACATACCTTTGTAATCGGGCGAGTTTCTACTTTCAGATGCAACAGGAATTTTTGGGTTAGGTCAATCCGTTCGCGAGATATGGGAGTTTGAAGCTAAGAAATGGTTGAGAAGACAACAAATTTTTCGCACTTCTGCTGCTTCAAACGCTTAACCAGAATGGCCTAGGGAAAAAATACACATACCGTTGTAATCGGGCGAGTTTCTACTTTCAGATGCAATAGGAATTTTTGGGTTTGGTCAATCTGTTCGCGAGATATGGGAGTTTGAAGCCAAGAAATGGTAGAGAAGGCAAAAAATTTTTCACATTTCTGCTGCTCCAAACGCTTACCCAGAATGGCCTAGGGAAAAAATACACATACCGTTGTAATCGGGCGAGTTTCTACTTTCAGATGCAATAGGAATTTTTGGGTTAGGTCAATCCGTTCGCGAGATATGAGACTTTGAAGCTAAGAAATGGTTGACAAGACAATAAATTTTTCGCACTTTTGCTGCTGCAATCGCTTAACCAGAATGGCCTCAGGGAAAAATACACGTACCGTTGTAATCGGGCGAGCTTCTACTTTCAGATGCAATAGGAATTTTTGGGTTATGTCAATCCGTTCGCGAGATATGGGAGTTTGAAACCAAAAAATGGTTGAGAAGACAACAAATTTTTCGCACTTCTGCTGCTTCAAACGCTTAACCAGAATGGCCTAGGGAAAAAATACACATACCGTTGTAATCGGGCGAGTTTCTACTTTCAGATGCAATAGGAATTTTTGGGTTAGGTCAATCTGTTCGCGAGATATGGGAGTTTGAAGCCAAGAAATGGTAGAGAAGGCAAAAAATTTTTCACATTTCTGCTGCTCCAAACGCTTACCCAGAATGGCCTAGGGAAAAAATACACATACCGTTGTAATCGGGCGAGTTTCTACTTTCAGATGCAATAGCAATTTTTGGGTTAGGTCAATCCGTTCGCGAGATATGGGAGTTTGAAACCAAAAAATGGTTGAGAAGGCAAAAAATTTTTCGCAATTCTGCTGCTCCAAACGCTTAACCAGAGTGGCCTAGGGAAAAAATACACATACCGTTGTAATCGGGCGAGTTTCTACTTTCAGATGCAATAGGAATTTTTGGGTTAGGTCAATCCGTTCGCGAGATATGAGACTTTGAAGCTAAGAAATGGTTGACAAGACAATAAATTTTTCGCACTTTTGCTGCTGCAATCGCTTAACCAGAATGGCCTCAGGGAAAAATACACGTACCGTTGTAATCGGGCGAGCTTCTACTTTCAGATGCAATAGGAATTTTTGGGTTAGGTCAATCCGTTCGCGAGATATGGGAGTTTGAAACCAAAAAATGGTTGAGAAGGCAAAAAATTTTTCGCAATTCTGCTGCTCCAAACGCTTAACCAGAATGGCCTAGGGAAAAAATACACATACCGTTGTAATCGGGCGAGCTTCTATTTTCAGACGCAACAGGAATTTTTGGATTAGGTCAATCCGTTCGCGAGATATGGGACTTTGAAGCTAAGAAATGGTTGACAAAACAATAAATTTTTCGCACTTTTGCTGCTCCAATCGCTTAACCAGAATGGCCTAGGGAAAAAATACACGTACCGTTGTAATCGGGCGAGTTTCTACTTTCAGATGCAATAGGAATTTTTGGGTTAGGTCAATCCGTTCGCGAGATATGGGAGTTTGAAACCAAAAAATGGTTGAGAAGGCAAAAAATTTTTCGCAATTCTGCTGCTCCAAACGCTTAACCAGAATGGCCTAGGGAAAAAATACACATACCGTTGTAATCGGGCGAGTTTCTATTTTCAGACGCAACAGGAATTTTTGGATTAGGTCAATCCGTTCGCGAGATATGGGAGTTTGAAGCCAAGAAATGGTTGAGAAGGCAAAAAATTTTTCGCAATTCTGCTGCTCCAAACGCTTAACCAGAATGGCCTAGGGAAAAAATACACATACCGTTGTAATCGGGCGAGTTTCTACTTTCAGATGCAACAGGAATTTTTGGGTTAGGTCAATCCGTTCGCGAGATATGGGAGCTTGAAGCTAAGAAATGGTTGAGAAGACAACAAATTTTTCGCACTTCTGCTGCTTCAGACGCTTAACCAGAATGGCCTAGGGAAAAAATACACATACCGTTGTAATCGGGCGAGTTTCTACTTTCAGATGCAATAGCAATTTTTGGGTTAGGTCAATCCGTTCGCGAGATATGGGACTTTGAAGCTAAGAAATGGTTGACAAGACAATAAATTTTTCGCACTTTTGCTGCTCCAATCGCTTAACCAGAATGGCCTCAGGGAAAAATACACGTACCGTTGTAATCGGGCGATCTTCTACTTTCAGATGCAATAGGAATTTTTGGGTTAGGTCAATCCGTTCGCGAGATATGGGAGATTGAAACCAAAAAATGGTTGAGAAGGCAAAAAATTTTTCGCAATTCTGCTGCTCCAAACGCTTAACCAGAGTGGCCTAGGGAAAAAATACACATACCTTTGTAATCGGGCGAGTTTCTACTTTCAGATGCAACAGGAATTTTTGGGTTAGGTCAATCCGTTCGCGAGATATGGGAGTTTGAAGCTAAGAAATGGTTGAGAAGACAACAAATTTTTCGCACTTCTGCTGCTTCAAACTCTTAACCAGAATGGCCTAGGGAAGAAATACACATACCGTTGTAATCGGGCGAGTTTCTACTTTCAGATGCAATAGGAATTTTTGGGTTAGGTCAATCTGTTCGCGAAATATGGGAGTTTGAAGCCAAGAAATGGTAGAGAAGGCAAAAAATTTTTCACATTTCTGCTGCTCCAAACGCTTACCCAGAATGGCCTAGGGAAAAAATTCACATACCGTTGTAATCGGGCGAGTTTCTACTTTCAGATGCAATAGGAATTTTTGGGTTAGGTCAATCCGTTCGCGAGATATGGGACTTTGAAGCTAAGAAATGGTTGACAAGACAATAAATTTTTCGCACTTCTGCTGCTCCAACCGCTTAACCAGAATGGCCTAAGGTAAAAATACCCGTACCGATGTAATCGGGCGAGTTTCTACTTTCAGATGCAATAGGAATTTTTGGGTTAGGTCAGTCCGTTCGCGAGATATGGGAGTTTGAAGCCAAGAAATGGTAGAGAAGGCAAAAAATTTTTCACAATTCTGCTGCACCAAACGCTTAACCAGAATGGCCTAGGCAAAAAATACACATAGCGTTGTAATCGGGCGAGTTTCTACTTTCGGATGCAATAGGAATTTTTGGGTTAGGTCAATCCGTTCGCGAGATATGGGAGTTTGAAACCAAAAAATGGTTGAGAAGGCAAAAAATTTTTCGCAATTCTGCTGCTCCAAACGCTTAACCAGAATGGCCTCAGGGAAAAATACACGTATCGTTGTAATCGGGCGAGTTTCTACTTTCAGATGCAATAGGAATTTTTGGGTTAGGTCAATCCGTTCGCGAGATATGGGAGTTTGAAACCAAAAAATGGTTGAGAAGGCAAAAAATTTTTCGCAATTCTGCTGCTCCAAACGCTTAACCAGAATGGCCTCAGGGAAAAATACACGTATGGTTGTAATCGGGCGAGTTTCCACTTTCAGACGCAGCAGGAATTTTTGGGTTTGGTCAATCCGTTCGCGAGATATGGGACTTTGAAGCTAAGAAATGGTTGACAAGACAATAAATTTTTCGCACTTTTGCTGCTCCAATCGCTTAACCAGAATGGCCTCAGGGAAAAATACACGTACCGTTGTAATCGGGCGATCTTCTACTTTCAGATGCAATTGGAATTTTTGGGTTTGGTCAATCCGGTCGCGAGATATGGGAGTTTGAAACCAAAAAATGGTTGAGAAGGCAAAAAATTTTTCGCAATTCTGCTGCTCCAAACGCTTAACCAGAGTGGCCTAGGGAAAAAATACACATACCTTTGTAATCGGGCGAGTTTCTACTTTCAGATGCAACAGGAATTTTTGGATTAGGTCAATCCGTTCGCGAGATATGGGAGTTTGAAGCCAAGAAATGGTTGAGAAGGCAAAAAATTTTTCGCAATTCTGCTGCTCCAAACGCTTAACCAGAATGACCTAGGGAAAAAATACACATACCGTTGTAATCGGGCGAGTTTCTACTTTCAGATGCAACAGGAATTTTTGGGTTAGGTCAATCCGTTCGCGAGATATGGGAGTTTGAAGCTAAGAAATGGTTGAGAAGACAACAAATTTTTCGCACTTCTGCTGCTTCAAACGCTTAACCAGAATGGCCTAGGGAAGAAATACACATACCGTTGTAATCGGGCGAGTTTCTACTTTCAGATGCAATAGCAATTTTTGGGTTAGGTCAATCCGTTCGCGAGATATGGGACTTTGAAGCTAAGAAATGGTTGACAAGACAATAAATTTTTCGCACTTTTGCTGCTCCAATCGCTTAACCAGAATGGCCTCAGGGAAAAATACACGTACCGTTGTAATCGGGCGATCTTCTACTTTCAGATGCAATAGGAATTTTTGGGTTAGGTCAATCCGTTCGCGAGATATGGGAGATTGAAACCAAAAAATGGTTGAGAAGGCAAAAAATTTTTCGCAATTCTGCTGCTCCAAACGCTTAACCAGAGTGGCCTAGGGAAAAAATACACATACCTTTGTAATCGGGCGAGTTTCTACTTTCAGATGCAACAGGAATTTTTGGGTTAGGTCAATCCGTTCGCGAGATATGGGAGTTTGAAGCTAAGAAATGGTTGAGAAGACAACAAATTTTTCGCACTTCTGCTGCTTCAAACGCTTAACCAGAATGGCCTAGGGAAGAAATACACATACCGTTGTAATCGGGCGAGTTTCTACTTTCAGATGCAATAGGAATTTTTGGGTTAGGTCAATCTGTTCGCGAAATATGGGAGTTTGAAGCCAAGAAATGGTAGAGAAGGCAAAAAATTTTTCACATTTCTGCTGCTCCAAACGCTTACCCAGAATGGCCTAGGGAAAAAATTCACATACCGTTGTAATCGGGCGAGTTTCTACTTTCAGATGCAATAGGAATTTTTGGGTTAGGTCAATCCGTTCGCGAGATATGGGACTTTGAAGCTAAGAAATGGTTGACAAGACAATAAATTTTTCGCACTTCTGCTGCTCCAACCGCTTAACCAGAATGGCCTAAGGTAAAAATACCCGTACCGATGTAATCGGGCGAGTTTCTACTTTCAGATGCAATAGGAATTTTTGGGTTAGGTCAGTCCGTTCGCGAGATATGGGAGTTTGAAGCCAAGAAATGGTAGAGAAGGCAAAAAATTTTTCACAATTCTGCTGCACCAAACGCTTAACCAGAATGGCCTAGGCAAAAAATACACATAGCGTTGTAATCGGGCGAGTTTCTACTTTCGGATGCAATAGGAATTTTTGGGTTAGGTCAATCCGTTCGCGAGATATGGGAGTTTGAAACCAAAAAATGGTTGAGAAGGCAAAAAATTTTTCGCAATTCTGCTGCTCCAAACGCTTAACCAGAATGGCCTCAGGGAAAAATACACGTATCGTTGTAATCGGGCGAGTTTCTACTTTCAGATGCAATAGGAATTTTTGGGTTAGGTCAATCCGTTCGCGAGATATGGGAGTTTGAAACCAAAAAATGGTTGAGAAGGCAAAAAATTTTTCGCAATTCTGCTGCTCCAAACGCTTAACCAGAATGGCCTCAGGGAAAAATACACATATGGTTGTAATCGGGCGAGTTTCCACTTTCAGACGCAGCAGGAATTTTTGGGTTTGGTCAATCCGTTCGCGAGATATGGGACTTTGAAGCTAAGAAATGGTTGACAAGACAATAAATTTTTCGCACTTTTGCTGCTCCAATCGCTTAACCAGAATGGCCTCAGGGAAAAATACACGTACCGTTGTAATCGGGCGATCTTCTACTTTCAGATGCAATTGGAATTTTTGGGTTTGGTCAATCTGTTCGCGAAATATGGGAGTTTGAAGCCAAGAAATGGTAGAGAAGGCAAAAAATTTTTCACATTTCTGCTGCTCCAAACGCTTACCCAGAATGGCCTAGGGAAAAAATTCACATACCGTTGTAATCGGGCGAGTTTCTACTTTCAGATGCAATAGGAATTTTTGGGTTAGGTCAATCCGTTCGCGAGATATGGGACTTTGAAGCTAAGAAATGGTTGACAAGACAATAAATTTTTCGCACTTCTGCTGCTCCAACCGCTTAACCAGAATGGCCTAAGGTAAAAATACCCGTACCGATGTAATCGGGCGAGTTTCTACTTTCAGATGCAATAGGAATTTTTGGGTTAGGTCAGTCCGTTCGCGAGATATGGGAGTTTGAAGCCAAGAAATGGTAGAGAAGGCAAAAAATTTTTCACAATTCTGCTGCTCCAAACGCTTAACCAGAATGGCCTAGGCAAAAAATACACATAGCGTTGTAATCGGGCGAGTTTCTACTTTCGGATGCAATAGGAATTTTTGGGTTAGGTCAATCCGTTCGCGAGATATGGGAGTTTGAAACCAAAAAATGGTTGAGAAGGCAAAAAATTTTTCGCAATTCTGCTGCTCCAAACGCTTAACCAGAATGGCCTCAGGGAAAAATACACGTATCGTTGTAATCGGGCGTGTTTCTACTTTCAAATGCAATAGGAATTTTTGGGTTAGGTCAATCCGTTCGCGAGATATGGGAGTTTGAAGCCAAGAAATGTTTGGGATGGCAAAAAATTTTTCGCAATTCTGCTGCTCCAAACGCTTAACCAGAATGGACTAGGGAAAAAATACATATACCGTTGTAATCGGGCGAGTTTCTACTTTCAGACGCAGCAGGAATTTTTGGGTTTGGTCAATCCGTTCGCGAGATATGGGACTTTGAAGCTAAGAAATGGTTGACAAGACAATAAATTTTTCGCACTTTTGCTGCTCCAATCGCTTAACCAGAATGGCCTCAGGGAAAAATACACGTACCGT
This sequence comes from Ptiloglossa arizonensis, assembly GCF_051014685.1. Taxonomy (NCBI): domain Eukaryota; kingdom Metazoa; phylum Arthropoda; class Insecta; order Hymenoptera; family Colletidae; genus Ptiloglossa; species Ptiloglossa arizonensis. Next base: position 9,978,142 of record NW_027478385.1, read on the forward strand.
TGTAATCGGGCGAATTTCTACTTTCAGATGCAGTAGGAATTTTTGGGTTAGGTCAATCCGTTCGCGAGATATGGGAGTTTGAAACCAAAAAATGGTTGAGAAGGCAAAAAATTTTTCGCATTTCTGCTGCTCCAAACGCTTACCCAGAATGGCCTAGGGAAAAAATACACATACCGTTGTAATCGGGCGAGTTTCTATTTTCAGACGCAACAGGAATTTTTGGATTAGGTCAATCCGTTCGCGAGATATGGGACTTTGAAGCTAAGAAATGGTTGACAAGACAATAAATTTTTCGCACTTTTGCTGCTCCAATCGCTTAACCAGAATGGCCTAGGGAAAAAATACACGTACCGTTGTAATCGGGCGAGTTTCTACTTTCAGATGCAATAGGAATTTTTGGGTTAGGTCAATCCGTTCGCGAGATATTGGAATTTGAAACCAAAAAATGGTTGACAAGACAATAAATTTTTCGCACTTTTGCTGCTCCAAACGCTTAACCAGAATGGCCACAGGGAAAAATACACGTATCGTTGTAATCGGGCGAGTTTCTACTTTCAGACGCAGCAGGAATTTTTGGGTTTGGTCAATCCGTTCGCGAGATATGGGACTTTGAAGCTAAGAAATGGTTGACAAGACTATAAATTTTTCGCACTTTTGCTGCTCCAATCGCTTAACCAGAGTGGCCTCAGGGAAAAATACACGTACCGTTGTAATCGGGCGAGTTTCTACTTTCAGATGCAATAGGAATTTTTGGGTTAGGTCAATCCGTTCGCGAGATATGGGAGTTTGAAACCAAAAAATGGTTGAGAAGGCAAAAAATTTTTCGCAATTCTGCTGCTCCAAACGCTTAACCAGAATGGCCTAGGGAAAAAATACACATACCGTTGTAATCGGGCGAGTTTCTATTTTCAGACGCAACAGGAATTTTTGGGTTAGGTCAATCAGTTCGCGAGATATGGGAGTTTGAAGCCAAGAAATGGTTGAGAAGGCAAAAAATTTTTCGCAATTCTGCTGCTCCAAACGCTTAACCAGAATGGCCTGGGGAAAAAATACACATACCGTTGTAATCGGGCGAGTTTCTACTTTCAGATGCAATAGGAATTTTTGGGTTAGGTCAATCCGTTCGCGAGATATGGGACTTTGAAGCTAAGAAATGGTTGACAAGACAATAAATTTTTCGCACTTTTGCTGCTCCAATCGCTTAACCAGAATGGCCTCAGGGAAAAATACACGTACCGTTGTAATCGGGCGAATTTCTACTTTCAGATGCAATAGGAATTTTTGGGTTAGGTCAATCCGTTCGCGAGATATGGGAGTTTGAAACCAAAAAATGGTTGAGAAGGCAAAAAATTTTTCGCAATTCTGCTGCTCCAAACGCTTAACCAGAATGGCCTAGGGAAAAAATACACATACCGTTGTAATCGGGCGAGTTTCTATTTTCAGACGCAACAGGAATTTTTGGATTAGGTCAATCCATTCGCGAGATATGGGACTTTGAAGCTAAGAAATGGTTGACAAGACAATAAATTTTTCGCACTTTTGCTGCTCCAATCGCTTAACCAGAATGGCCTAGGGAAAAAATACACGTACCGTTGTAATCGGGCGAGTTTCTACTTTCAGATGCAATAGGAATTTTTGGGTTAGGTCAATCCGTTCGCGAGATATGGGAATTTGAAACCAAAAAATGGTTGAGAAGGCAAAAAATTTTTCGCAATTCTGCTGCTCCAAACGCTTAACCAGAATGGCCTAGGGAAAAAATACACATACCGTTGTAATCGGGCGAGTTTCTATTTTCAGACGCAACAGGAATTTTTGGATTAGGTCAATCCGTTCGCGAGATATGGGACTTTGAAGCTAAGAAATGGTTGACAAGACAATAAATTTTTCGCACTTTTGCTGCTCCAATCGCTTAACCAGAATGGCCTAGGGAAAAAATACACGTACCGTTGTAATCGGGCGAGTTTCTACTTTCAGATGCAATAGGAATTTTTGGGTTAGGTCAATCCGTTCGCGAGATATGGGAATTTGAAACCAAGAAATGGTTGAGAAGGCAAAAAATTTTTCGCAATTCTGCTGCTCCAAACGCTTAACCAGAATGGCCACAGGGAAAAATACACGTATCGTTGTAATCGGGCGAGTTTCTACTTTCAGACGCAGCAGGAGTTTTTGGGTTTGGTCAATCCGTTCGCGAGATATGGGACTTTGAAGCTAAGAAATGGTTGACAAGACAATAAATTTTTCGCACTTTTGCTGCTCCAATCGCTTAACCAGAGTGGCCTCAGGGAAAAATACACGTACCGTTGTAATCGGGCGAGTTTCTACTTTCAGATGCAATAGGAATTTCTGGGTTAGGTCAATCCGTTCGCGAGATATGGGAGTTTGAAACCAAAAAATGGTTGAGAAGGCAAAAAATTTTTCGCAATTCTGCTGCTCCAAACGCTTAACCAGAATGGCCTAGGGAAAAAATACACATACCGTTGTAATCGGGCGAGTTTCTATTTTCAGACGCAACAGGAATTTTTGGGTTAGGTCAATCCGTTCGCGAGATATGGGAGTTTGAAGCCAAGAAATGGTTGAGAAGGCAAAAAATTTTTCGCAATTCTGCTGCTCCAAACGCTTAACCAGAATGGCCTGGGGAAAAAATACACATACCGTTGTAATCGGGCGAGTTTCTACTTTCAGATGCAATAGGAATTTTTGGGTTAGGTCAATCCGTTCGCGAGATATGGGAGTTTGAAGCCAAGAAATGGTAGAGAAGGCAAAAAATTTTTCACAATTCTGCTGCTCCAAACGCTGAACCAGAATGGCCTAGGGAAAAAATACACATACCGTTGTAATCGGGCGAGTTTCTAATTTCAGACTCAGCAGGAATTTTTGGCTTTGGTCAATCCGTTCGCGAGATATGGGACTTTGAAGCTAAGAAATGGTTGAGAAGGCAACAAATTTTTCGCAATTCTGCTGCTCCAAACGCTTAACCAGAATGCCCTAGGGAAGAAATACACATACCGCTGTAATCGGGCGAGTTTCTACTTTCAGATGCAATAGGAATTTTTGGGTTATGTCAATCCGTTCGCGAGATATGGGAATTTGAATCCAAGAAATGGTTGAGAAGGCAAAAAATTTTTCGCAGTCCTACTGCTCCAAACGCTTAAGCAGAATGGCCTAGGGAAGAAATACACATACCGCTGTAATCGGGCGAGTTTCTACTTTCAGATGCAATAGGAATTTTTGGGTTAGGTCAATCCGTTCGCGAGATATGGGACTTTGAGGCTAAGAAATGGTTGACAAGACAACAAATTTTTCGCACTTTTGCTGCTCCAACCGCTTAACCAGAATGGCCTAAGGGAAAAATACCCGTACCGTTGTAATCGGGCGAGTTTCTACTTTCAGATGCAATAGGAATTTTTGGGTTAGGTCAATCCGTTCGCGAGATATGGGAGTTTGAAACCAAGAAATGGTAGAGAAGGCAAAAAATTTTTCACAATTCCGCTGCTCCAAGCGCTTATCCAGAATGCCCTAGGCAAAAAATACACATAGCGTTGTAATCGGGCGAGTTTCTACTTTCAGATGCAATAGGAATTTTTGGGTTAGGTCAATTCGTTCGCGAGATATGGGAGTTTGAAACCAAAAAATGGTTGAGAAGGCAAAAAATTTTTCGCAATTCTGCTGCTCCAAACGCTTAAACAGAATGGCCTAGGGAAAAAATACACATACCGTTGTAATCGGGCGAGTTTCTACTTTCGGATGCAATAGGAATTTTTGGGTTAGGTCAATCCGTTCGCGAGATATGGGAGTTTGAAGCCAAGAAATGGTAGGGAAGGCAAAAAATGTTTCACAATTCTGCTGCTCCAAACGCTTAACCAGAGTGGCCTAGGGAAAAAATACACATACCTTTGTAATCGGGCGAGTTCCTACTTTCAGATGCAACAGGAATTTCTGGGTTAGGTCAATCCGTTCGCGAGATATGGGAGTTTGAAGCTAAGAAATGGTTGAGAAGACAACAAATTTTTCGCACTTTTGCTGCTCCAATCGCTTAACCAGAATGGCCTCAGGGAAAAATACACGTACCGTTGTAATCGGGCGAGTTTCTACTTTCAGATGCAATAGGAATTTTTGGGTTAGGTCAATCCGTTCGCGAGATATGGGAGTTTGAAACCAAAAAATGGTTGAGAAGGCAAAAAATTTTTCGCAATTCTGCTGCTCCAAACGCTTAAACAGAATGGCCTAGGGAAAAAATACACATACCGTTGTAATCGGGCGAGTTTCTACTTTCGGATGCAATAGGAATTTTTGGGTTAGGTCAATCCGTTCGCGAGATATGGGAGTTTGAAGCCAAGAAATGGTAGAGAAGGCAAAAAATGTTTCACAATTCTGCTGCTCCAAACGCTTAACCAGAGTGGCCTAGGGAAAAAATACACATACCTTTGTAATCGGGCGAGTTCCTACTTTCAGATGCAACAGGAATTTCTGGGTTAGGTCAATCCGTTCGCGAGATATGGGAGTTTGAAGCTAAGAAATGGTTGAGAAGACAACAAATTTTTCGCACTTTTGCTGCTCCAATCGCTTAACCAGAATGGCCTCAGGGAAAAATACACGTACCGTTGTAATCGGGCGAGTTTCTACTTTCAGATGCAATAGGAATTTTTGGGTTAGGTCAATCCGTTCGCGAGATATGGGAGTTTGAAACCAAAAAATGGTTGAGAAGGCAAAAAATTTTTCGCAATTCTGCTGCTCCAAACGCTTAACCAGAATGGCCTAGGGAAAAAATACACATACCGTTGTAATCGGGCGAGTTTCTATTTTCAGACGCAACAGGAATTTTTGGGTTAGGTCAATCCGTTCGCGAGATATGGGAATTTGAATCCAAGAAATGGTTGAGAAGGCCAAAAATTTTTCGCAGTCCTACTGCTCCAAACGCTTAAGCAGAATGGCCTAGGGAAGAAATACACATAGCGTTGTAATCGGGCGAGTTTCTACTTTCAGATGCAATAGGAATTTTTGGGTTAGGTCAATTCGTTCGCGAGATATGGGAGTTTGAAACCAAAAAATGGTTGAGAAGGCAAAAAATTTTTCGCAATTCTGCTGCTCCAAACGCTTAAACAGAATGGCCTAGGGAAAAAATACACATACCGTTGTAATCGGGCGAGTTTCTACTTTCGGATGCAATAGGAATTTTTGGGTTAGGTCAATCCGTTCGCGAGATATGGGAGTTTGAAGCCAAGAAATGGTAGAGAAGGCAAAAAATGTTTCACAATTCTGCTGCTCCAAACGCTTAACCAGAGTGGCCTAGGGAAAAAATACACATACCTTTGTAATCGGGCGAGTTCCTACTTTCAGATGCAACAGGAATTTCTGGGTTAGGTCAATCCGTTCGCGAGATATGGGAGTTTGAAGCTAAGAAATGGTTGAGAAGACAACAAATTTTTCGCACTTTTGCTGCTCCAATCGCTTAACCAGAATGGCCTCAGGGAAAAATACACGTACCGTTGTAATCGGGCGAGTTTCTACTTTCAGATGCAATAGGAATTTTTGGGTTAGGTCAATCCGTTCGCGAGATATGGGAGTTTGAAACCAAAAAATGGTTGAGAAGGCAAAAAATTTTTCGCAATTCTGCTGCTCCAAACGCTTAAACAGAATGGCCTAGGGAAAAAATACACATACCGTTGTAATCGGGCGAGTTTCTACTTTCGGATGCAATAGGAATTTTTGGGTTAGGTCAATCCGTTCGCGAGATATGGGAGTTTGAAGCCAAGAAATGGTAGAGAAGGCAAAAAATGTTTCACAATTCTGCTGCTCCAAACGCTTAACCAGAGTGGCCTAGGGAAAAAATACACATACCTTTGTAATCGGGCGAGTTCCTACTTTCAGATGCAACAGGAATTTCTGGGTTAGGTCAATCCGTTCGCGAGATATGGGAGTTTGAAGCTAAGAAATGGTTGAGAAGACAACAAATTTTTCGCACTTTTGCTGCTCCAATCGCTTAACCAGAATGGCCTCAGGGAAAAATACACGTACCGTTGTAATCGGGCGAGTTTCTACTTTCAGATGCAATAGGAATTTTTGGGTTAGGTCAATCCGTTCGCGAGATATGGGAGTTTGAAACCAAAAAATGGTTGAGAAGGCAAAAAATTTTTCGCAATTCTGCTGCTCCAAACGCTTAACCAGAATGGCCTAGGGAAAAAATACACATACCGTTGTAATCGGGCGAGTTTCTATTTTCAGACGCAACAGGAATTTTTGGGTTAGGTCAATCCGTTCGCGAGATATGGGAGTTTGAAGCCAAGAAATGGTTGAGAAGGCAAAAAATTTTTCGCAATTCTGCTGCTCCAAACGCTTAACCAGAATGGCCTAGGGAAAAAATACACATACCGTTGTAATCGGGCGAGTTTCTACTTTCAGATGCAATAGGAATTTTTGGGTTAGGTCAATCCGTTCGCGAGATATGGGAGTTTGAAGCCAAGAAATGGTAGAGAAGGCAAAAAATTTTTCACAATTCTGCTGCTCCAAACGCTGAACCAGAATGGCCTAGGGAAAAAATACACATACCGTTGTAATCGGGCGAGTTTCTAATTTCAGACTCAGCAGGAATTTTTGGCTTTTGTCAATCCGTTCGCGAGATATGGGACTTTGAAGCTAAGAAATGGTTGAGAAGGCAACAAATTTTTGGCAATTCTGCTGCTCCAAACGCTTAACCAGAATGCCCTAGGGAAAAAATACACATACCGTTGTAATCGGGCGAGTTTCTACTTTCAGATGCAACAGGAATTTTTGGGCTAGGTCAATCCGTTCGCGAGATATGGGAGTTTGAAGCCAAGAAATGGTTGAGAAGGCATAAAATTTTTCGCAATTCTGCTGCTCCAAACGCTTAACCAGAATGGCCTAGGGAAGAAATACACATACCGCTGTAATCGGGCGAGTTTCTACTTTCAGATGCAATAGGAATTTTTGGGTTAGGTCAATCCGTTCGCGAGATATGGGAATTTGAATCCAAGAAATGGTTGAGAAGGCAAAAAATTTTTCGCAGTCCTACTGCTCCAAACGCTTAACCAGAATGGCCTAGGGAAGAAATACACATACCGCTGTAATCGGGCGAGTTTCTACTTTCAGATGCAATAGGAATTTTTGGGTTAGGTCAATCCGTTCGCGAGATATGGGACTTTGAGGCTAAGAAATGGTTGACAAGACAACAAATTTTTCGCACTTTTGCTGCTCCAACCGCTTAACCAGAATGGCCTAAGGGAAAAATACCCGTACCGTTGTAATCGGGCGAGTTTCTACTTTCAGATGCAATAGGAATTTTTGGGTTAGGTCAATCCGTTCGCGAGATATGGGAGTTTGAAGCCAAGAAATGGTAGAGAAGGCAAAAAATTTTTCACAATTCCGCTGCTCCAAGCGCTTATCCAGAATGGCCTAGGCAAAAAATACACATAGCGTTGTAATCGGGCGAGTTTCTACTTTCAGATGCAATAGGAATTTTTGGGTTAGGTCAATCTGTTCGCGAGATATGGGACTTTGAAGCCAAGAAATGGTAGAGAAGGCAAAAAATTTTTCACATTTCTGCTGCTCCAAACGCTTACCCAGAATGGCCTAGGGAAAAAATACACATACCGTTGTAATCGGGCGAGTTTCTACTTTCGGATGCAATAGGAATTTTTGGGTTAGGTCAATCCGTTCGCGAGATATGGGAGTTTGAAGCCAAGAAATGGTAGAGAAGGCAAAAAATGTTTCACAATTCTGCTGCTCCAAACGCTTAACCAGAGTGGCCTAGGCAAAAAATACACATAGCGTTGTAATCGGGCGAGTTTCTACTTTCGGATGCAATAGGAATTTTTGGGTTAGGTCAATCCGTTCGCGAGATATGGGAATTTGAAGCGAAGAAATGGTTGAGAAGGCAAAAAATTTTTCGCAATTCTGCTGCTCCAAACGCTTAACCAGAATGGCCTAGGGAAAAAATACACATACCTTTGTAATCGGGCGAGTTTCTACTTTCAGATGCAACAGGAATTTTTGGGTTAGGTCAATCCGTTCGCGAGATATGGGAGTTTGAAACCAAAAAATGGTTGAGAAGGCAAAAAATTTTTCGCAATTCTGCTGCTCCAAACGCTTAACCAGAATGGCCTATGGGAAAAATACCCGTACCGTTGTATTCGGGCGAGTTTCTACTTTCAGATGCAATAGGAATTTGTGGGTTAGGTCAATCCGTTCGCGAGATATGGGGGTTTGAAGCCAAGAAATGGTTGGGAAGGCAAAAAATTTTTCACAATTCTGCTGCTCCAAACGCTTAACCAGAATGGACTAGGGAAAAAATACATATACCGTTGTAATCGGGCGAGTTTCTACTTTTAGACGCAGTAGGAATTTTTGGGTTTGGTCAGTCCGTTCGCGAGATATGGGACTTTGAAGCTAAGAAATGGTTGACAAGACAATAAATTTTTCGCAATTTTGCTGCTCCAATTGCTTAACCAGAACGGCCTCAGGGAAAAATACACGTACCGTTGTAATCGGGCGAGCTTCTACTTTCAGATGCAATAGGAATCTTTGGGTTAAGTCAATCCGTTCGCGAGATATGGGAGCTTGAAACCAAAAAATGGTTGAGAAGGCAAAAAATTTTTCGCAATTCTGCTGCTCCAAACGCTTAACCAGAGTGGCCTAGGGAAAAAATACACACACCTTTGTAATCGGGCGAGTTTCTACTTTCAGATGCAACAGGAATTTTTGGGTTAGGTCAATCCGTTCGCGAGATATGGGAGTTTGAAGCTAAGAAATGGTTGAGAAGACAACAAATTTTTCGCACTTCTGCTGCTTCAAACGCTTAACCAGAATGGCCTAGGGAAAAAATACACATACCGTTGTAATCGGGCGAGTTTCTACATTCAGATGCAATAGGAATTTTTGGGTTAGGTCAATCCGTTCGCGAGATATGGGACTTTGAAGCTAAGAAATGGTTGACAAGACAATAAATTCTTCGCACTTCTGCTGCTCAAACCGCTTAACCAGAATGGCCTAAGGGAAAAATACACGTACCGTTGTAATCGGGCGAGTTTCTACTTTCAGATGCACTAGGAATTTTTGGGTTAGGTCAATCCGTTCGCGAGATATGGGAATTTGAATCCAAGAAATGGTTGAGAAGGCAATAAATTCTTCGCACTTCTGCTGCTCAAACCGCTTAACCAGAATGGCCTAGGGAAAAAATACACATACCGTTGTAATCGGGCGAGTTTCTATTTTCAGACGCAACAGGAATTTTTGGGTTAGGTCAATCCGTTCGCGAGATATGGGAGTTTGAAGCCAAGAAATGGTTGAGAAGGCAAAAAATTTTTCGCAATTCTGCTGCTCCAAACGCTTAACCAGAATGGCCTAGGGAAAAAATACACATACCGTTGTAATCGGGCGAGTTTCTACTTTCAGATGCAATAGGAACTTTTGGGTTAGGTCAATCCGTTCGCGAGATATGGGAGTTTGAAGCCAAGAAATGGTAGAGAAGGCAAAAAATTTTTCACAATTCTGCTGCTCCAAACGCTGAACCAGAATGGCCTAGGGAAAAAATACACATACCGTTGTAATCGGGCGAGTTTCTAATTTCAGACTCAGCAGGAATTTTTGGCTTTTGTCAATCCGTTCGCGAGATATGGGACTTTGAAGCTAAGAAATGGTTGAGAAGGCAACAAATTTTTCGCAATTCTGCTGCTCCAAACGCTTAACCAGAATGCCCTAGGGAAAAAATACACATACCGTTGTAATCGGGCGAGTTTCTACTTTCAGATGCAACAGGAATTTTTGGGCTAGGTCAATCCGTTCGCGAGATATGGGAGTTTGAAGCCAAGAAATGGTTGAGAAGGCAAAAAATTTTTCGCAATTCTGCTGCTCCAAACGCTTAACCAGAATGGCCTAGGGAAGAAATACACATACCGCTGTAATCGGGCGAGTTTCTACTTTCAGATGCAATAGGAATTTTTGGGTTAGGTCAATCCGTTCGCGAGATATGGGAATTTGAATCCAAGAAATGGTTGAGAAGGCAAAAAATTTTTCGCAGTCCTACTGCTCCAAACGCTTAACCAGAATGGCCTAGGGAAGAAATACACATACCGCTGTAATCGGGCGAGTTTCTACTTTCAGATGCAATAGGAATTTTTGGGTTAGGTCAATCCGTTCGCGAGATATGGGACTTTGAGGCTAAGAAATGGTTGACAAGACAACAAATTTTTCGCACTTTTGCTGCTCCAACCGCTTAACCAGAATGGCCTAAGGGAAAAATACCCGTACCGTTGTAATCGGGCGAGTTTCTACTTTCAGATGCAATAGGAATTTTTGGGTTAGGTCAATCCGTTCGCGAGATATGGGAATTTGAAGCCAAGAAATGGTAGAGAAGGCAAAAAATTTTTCACAATTCCGCTGCTCCAAGCGCTTATCCAGAATGGCCTAGGCAAAAAATACACATACCGTTGTAATCGGGCGAGTTTCTACTTTCAGATGCAATAGGAATTTTTGGGTTAGGTCAATCTGTTCGCGAGATATGGGACTTTGAAGCCAAGAAATGGTAGAGAAGGCAAAAAATTTTTCACATTTCTGCTGCTCCAAACGCTTACCCAGAATGGCCTAGGGAAAAAATACACATACCGTTGTAATCGGGCGAGATTCTACTTTCAGATGCAATAGGAATTTTTGGGTTAGGTCAATCCGTTCGCGAGATATGGGAATTTGAAGCCAAGAAATGGTAGAGAAGGCAAAAAATTTTTCACAATTCCGCTGCTCCAAGCGCTTATCCAGAATGGCCTAGGCAAAAAATACACATACCGTTGTAATCGGGCGAGTTTCTACTTTCAGATGCAATAGGAATTTTTGGGTTAGGTCAATCTGTTCGCGAGATATGGGACTTTGAAGCGAAGAAATGGTTGAGAAGGCAAAAAACTTTTCGCAATTCTGCTGCTCCAAACGCTTAACCAGAATGGCCTAGGGAAAAAATACACATACCTTTGTAATCGGGCGAGTTTCTACTTTCAGATGCAACAGGAATTTTTGGGTTAGGTCAATCCGTTCGCGAGATATGGGAGTTTGAAACCAAAAAATGGTTGAGAAGGCAAAAAATTTTTCGCAATTCTGCTGCTCCAAACGCTTAACCAGAATGGCCTATGGGAAAAATACCCGTACCGTTGTATTCGGGCGAGTTTCTACTTTCAGATGCAGTAGGAATTTGTGGGTTATGTCAATCCGTTCGCGAGATATGGGGGTTTGAAGCCAAGAAATGGTTGGGAAGGCAACAAATTTTTCACAATTCTGCTGCTCCAAACGCTTAACCAGAATGGACTAGGGAAAAAATACATATACCGTTGTAATCGGGCGAGTTTCTACTTTTAGACGCAGCAGGAATTTTTGGGTTTGGTCAATCCGTTCGCGAGATATGGGACTTTGAAGCTAAGAAATGGTTGACAAGACAATAAATTTTTCGCACTTTTGCTGCTCCAATTGATTAACCAGAACGGCCTCAGGGAAAAATACACGTACCGTTGTAATCGGGCGAGCTTCTACTTTCAGATGCAATAGGAATCTTTGGGTTAAGTCAATCCGTTCGCGAGATATGGGAGCTTGAAACCAAAAAATGGTTGAGAAGGCAAAAAATTTTTCGCAATTCTGCTGCTCCAAACGCTTAACCAGAGTGGCCTAGGGAAAAAATACACATACCTTTGTAATCGGGCGAGTTTCTACTTTCAGATGCAACAGGAATTTTTGGGTTAAGTCAATCCGTTCGCGAGATATGGGAGTTTGAAGCTAAGAAATGGTTGAGAAGACAACAAATTTTTCGCACTTCTGCTGCTTCAAACGCTTAACCAGAATGGCCTAGGGAAAAAATACACATACCGTTGTAATCGGGCGAGTTTCTACATTCAGATGCAATAGGAATTTTTGGGTTAGGTCAATCCGTTCGCGAGATATGGGTCTTTGAAGCTAAGAAATGGTTGACAAGACAATAAATTCTTCGCACTTCTGCTGCTCAAACCGCTTAACCAGAATGGCCTAAGGGAAAAATACACGTACCGTTGTAATCGGGCGAGTTTCTACTTTCAGATGCACTAGGAATTTTTGGGTTAGGTCAATCCGTTCGCGAGATATGGGAATTTGAATCCAAGAAATGGTTGAGAAGGCAATAAATTCTTCGCACTTCTGCTGCTCAAACCGCTTAACCAGAATGGCCTAAGGGAAAAATACACGTACCGTTGTAATCGGGCGAGTTTCTACTTTCAGATGCAATAGGAATTTTTGGGTTAGGTCAGTCTGTTCGCGAGATATGGGAGTTTGAAGCCAAGAAATGGTAGAGAAGGCAAAAAATTTTTCACATTTCTGCTGCTCCAAACGCTTACCCAGAATGGCCTAGGGAAAAAATACACATACCGTTGTAATCGGGCGAGTTTCTACTTTCAGATGCAATAGGAATTTTTGGGTTAGGTCAATCCGTTCGCGAGATATGGGAGTTTGAAGCCAAGAAATGGTAGAGAAGGCAAAAAATTTTTCACAATTCTGTTGCTCCAAGCGCTTATCCAGAATGGCCTAGGCAAAAAATACACGTAGCGTTGTAATCGGGCGAGTTTCTACTTTCAGATGCAATAGGACTTTTGGGTTAGGTCAATCCGTTCGCGAGATATGGGAGTTTGAGCCAAGAAATGGTAGAGAAGGTAAAAAATTTTTCACAATTCTGCTGCTCCAAACGCTTAACCAGAATGGCCTAGGCAAAAAATACACATAGCGTTGTAATCGGGCGAGTTTCTACTTTCGGATGCAATAGGAATTTTTGGGTTAGGTCAATCCGTTCGCGAGATATGGGAATTTGAAGCGAAGAAATGGTTGAGAAGGCAAAAAATTTTTCGCAATTCTGCTGCTCCAAACGCTTAACCAGAATGGCCTAGGGAAAAAATACACATACCGTTGTAATCGGGCGAGTTTCTAATTTCAGACGCAGCAGGAATTTTTGGCTTTGGCCAATCCGTTCGCGAGATATGGGACTTTGAAGCTAAGAAATGGTTGAGAAGGCAACAAATTTTTCGCAATTTTGCTGCTCCAAACGCTTAACCAGAATGGCCTAGGGAAAAAATACACGTACCGTTGTAATCGGGCGAGTTTCTACTTTCAGATGCGACAGGAATTTTTGGGCTAGGTCAATCCGTTCGCGAGATATGGGAGTTTGAAGCCAAGAAATGGTTGAGAAAGCAAAAAATTTTTCGCAATTCTGCTGCTCCAAACGCTTAACCAGAATGGCCTAGGGAAGAAATACACATACCGCTGTAATCGGGCGAGTTTCTACTTTCAGATGCAATAGGAATTTTTGGGTTAGGTCAATCCGTTCGCGAGATATGGGAATTTGAATCCAAGAAATGGTTGAGAAGGCAATAAATTCTTCGCACTTCTGCTGCTCAAACCGCTTAACCAGAATGGCCTAAGGGAAAAATACACGTACCGTTGTAATCGGGCGAGTTTCTACTTTCAGATGCAATAGGAATTTTTGGGTTAGGTCAATCCGTTCGCGAGATATGGGAGTTTGAGCCAAGAAATGGTAGAGAAGGTAAAAAATTTTTCACAATTCTGCTGCTCCAAACGCTTAACCAGAATGGCCTAGGCAAAAAATACACATAGCGTTGTAATCGAGCGAGTTTCTACTTTCGGATGCAATAGGAATTTTTGGGTTAGGTCAATCCGTTCGCGAGATATGGGAATTTGAAGCGAAGAAATGGTTGAGAAGGCAAGAAATTTTTCGCAATTCTGCTGCTCCAAACGCTTAACCAGAATGGCCTAGGGAAAAAATACACATACCGTTGCAATCGGGCGAGTTTCTAATTTCAGACGCAGCAGGAATTTTTGGCTTTGGCCAATCCGTTCGCGAGATATGGGACTTTGAAGCTAAGAAATGGTTGAGAAGGCAACAAATTTTTCGCAATTCTGCTGCTCCAAACGCTTAAACAGAATGGCCTAGGGAAAAAATACACATACCGTTGTAATCGGGCGAGTTTCTACTTTCGGATGCAATAGGAATTTTTGGGTTAGGTCAATCCGTTCGCGAGATATGGGAGTTTGAAGCCAAGAAATGGTAGAGAAGGCAAAAAATGTTTCACAATTCTGCTGCTCCAAACGCTTAACCAGAATGGCCTAGGCAAAAAATACACATAGCGTTGTAATCGGGCGAGTTTCTACTTCCGGATGCAATAGGAATTTTTGGGTTAGGTCAATCCGTTCGCGAGATATGGGAATTTGAAGCGAAGAAATGGTTGAGAAGGCAAAAAATTTTTCGCAATTCTGCTGCTCCAAACGCTTAACCAGAATGGCCTAGGGAAAAAATACACATACCTTTGTAATCGGGCGAGTTCCTACTTTCAGATGCAACAGGAATTTTTGGGTTAGGTCAATCCGTTCGCGAGATATGGGAGTTTGAAACCAAAAAATGGTTGAGAAGGCAAAAAATTTTTCGCAATTCTGCTGCTCCAAACGCTTAACCAGAATGGCCTATGGGAAAAATACCCGTACCGTTGTATTCGGGCGAGTTTCTACTTTCAGATGCAATAGGAATTTTTGGGTTAGGTCAATCCGTTCGCGAGATAGGGGGGTTTGAAGCCAAGAAATGGTTGGGAAGGCAAAAAATTTTTCACAATTCTGCTGCTCCAAACGCTTAACCAGAATGGACTAGGGAAAAAATACATATACCGTTGTAATCGGGCGAGTTTCTACTTTCAGACGCAGCAGGAATTTTTGGGTTTGGTCAATCCGTTCGCGAGATATGGGACTTTGAAGCTAAGAAATGGTTGACAAGACAATAAATTTTTCGCACTTTTGCTGCTCCAATTGCTTAACCAGAACGGCCTCAGGGAAAAATACACGTACCGTTGTAATCGGGCGAGCTTCTACTTTCAGATGCAATAGGAATCTTTGGGTTAAGTCAATCCGTTCGCGAGATATGGGAGCTTGAAACCAAAAAATGGTTGAGAAGGCAAAAAATTTTTCGCAATTCTGCTGCTCCAAACGCTTAACCAGAGTGGCCTAGGGAAAAAATACACATACCTTTGTAATCGGGCGAGTTTCTACTTTCAGATGCAACAGGAATTTTTGGGTTAGGTCAATCAGTTCGCGAGATATGGGAGTTTGAAGCTAAGAAATGGTTGAGAAGACAACAAATTTTTCGCACTTCTGCTGCTTCAAACGCTTAACCAGAATGGCCTGGGGAAAAAATACACATACCGTTGTAATCGGGCGAGTTTCTACATTCAGATGCAATAGGAATTTTTGGGTTAGGTCAATCTGTTCGCGAGATATGGGAGTTTGAAGCCAAGAAATGGTAGAGAAGGCAAAAAATTTTTCACACTTCTGCTGCTCCAAACGCTTACCCAGAATGGCCTAGGGAAAAAATACACATACCGTTGTAATCGGGCGAGTTTCTACTTTCAGATGCAATAGGAATTTTTGGGTTAGGTCAATCCGTTCGCGAGATATGGGAGTTTGAAGCCAAGAAATGGTAGAGAAGGCAAAAAATTTTTCACAATTCTGTTGCTCCAAGCGCTTATCCAGAATGGCCTAGGCAAAAAATACACGTAGCGTTGTAATCGGGCGAGTTTCTACTTTCAGATGAAATAGGAATTTTGGGGTTAGGTCAATCTGTTCGCGAGATATGGGAGTTTGAAGCCAAGAAATGATAGAGAAGGCAAAAAATTTTTCACATTTCTGCTGCTCCAAACGCTTACCCAGAATGGCCTAGGGAAAAAATACACATACCGTTGTAATCGGGCGAGTTTCTACTTTCAGATGCAATTGGAATTTTTGGGTTAGGTCAATCCGTTCGCGAGATATGGGACTTTGAAGCTAAGAAATGGTTGACAAGACAATAAATTCTTCGCACTTCTGCTGCTCAAACCGCTTAACCAGAATGGCCTAAGGGCAAATACACGTACCGTTGTAATCGGGCGAGTTTCTACTTTCAGATGCAATAGGAATTTTTGGGTTAGGTCAATCCGTTCGCGAGATATGGGAGTTTGAGCCAAGAAATGGTAGAGAAGGTAAAAAATTTTTCACAATTCTGCTGCTCCAAACGCTTAACCAGAATGGCCTAGGCAAAAAATACACATAGCGTTGTAATCGGGCGAGTTTCTTCTTTCGGATGCAATAGGAATTTTTGGGTTAGGTCAATCCGTTCGCGAGATATGGGAATTTGAAGCGAAGAAATGGTTGAGAAGGCAAAAAATTTTTCGCAATTCTGCTGCTCCAAACGCTTAACCAGAATGGCCTAGGGAAAAAATACACATACCGTTGTAATCGGGCGAGTTTCTAATTTCAGACGCAGCAAGAATTTTTGGCTTTGGCCAATCCGTTCGCGAGATATGGGACTTTGAAGCTAAGAAATGGTTGAGAAGGCAACAAATTTTTCGCAATTCTGCTGCTCCAAACGCTTAACCAGAATGGCCTAGGGAAAAAATACACGTACCGTTGTAATCGGGCGAGTTTCTACTTTCAGATGCGACAGGAACTTTGGCTTTGGCCAATCCGTTCGCGAGATATGGGACTTTGAAGCTAAGAAATGGTTGAGAAGGCAACAAATTTTTCGCAATTCTGCTGCTCCAAACGCTTAACCAGAATGGCCTAGGGAAAAAATACACGTACCGTTGTAATCGGGCGAGTTTCTACTTTCAGATGCGACAGGAATTTTTGGGCTAGGTCAATCCGTTCGCGAGATATGGGAGTTTGAAGCCAAGAAATGGTTGAGAAAGCAAAAAATTTTTCGCAATTCTGCTGCTCCAAACGCTTAACCAGAATGGCCTAGGGAAAAAATACACATACCTTTGTAATCGGTCGAGTTTCTACTTTCAGATGCAACAGGAATTTTTGGGTTAGGTCAATCCGTTCGCGAGATATGGGAGTTTGAAACCAAAAAATGGTTGAGAAGGCAAAAATTTTTTCGCAATTCTGCTGCTCCAAACGCTTAAACAGAATGGCCTAGGGAAAAAATACACATACCGTTGTAATCGGGCGAGTTTCTACTTTCGGATGCAATAGGAATTTTTGGGTTAGGTCAATCCGTTCGCGAGATATGGGAGTTTGAAGCCAAGAAATGGTAGAGAAGGCAAAAAATGTTTCACAATTCTGCTGCTCCAAACGCTTAACCAGAATAGCCTAGGCAAAAAATACACATAGCGTTGTAATCGGGCGAGTTTCTACTTTCGGATGCAATAGGAATTTTTGGGTTAGGTCAATCCGTTCGCGAGATATGGGAATTTGAAGCGAAGAAATGGTTGAGAAGGCAAAAAATTTTTCGCAATTCTGCTGCTCCAAACGCTTAACCAGAATGCCCTAGGGAAAAAATACACATACCTTTGTAATCGGGCGAGTTTCTACTTTCAGATGCAACAGGAATTTTTGGGTTAGGTCAATCCGTTCGCGAGATATGGGAGTTTGAAACCAAAAAATGGTTGAGAAGGCAAAAAATTTTTCGCAATTCTGCTGCTCCAAACGCTTAACCAGAATGGCCTATGGGAAAAATACCCGTACCGTTGTATTCGGGCGAGTTTCTACTTTCAGATGCAATAGGAATTTTTGGGTTAGGTCAATCCGTTCGCGAGATATGGGGGTTTGAAGCCAAGAAATGGTTGGGAAGGCAAAAAATTTTTCACAATTCTGCTGCTCCAAACGCTTAACCAGAATGGACTAGGGAAAAAATACATATACCGTTGTAATCGGGCGAGTTTCTACTTTCAGACGCAGCAGGAATTTTTGGGTTTGGTCAATCCGTTCGCGAGATATGGGACTTTGAAGCTAAGAAATGGTTGACAAGACAATAAATTTTTCGCACTTTTGCTGCTCCAATTGCTTAACCAGAACGGCCTCAGGGAAAAATACACGTACCGTTGTAATCGGGCGAGCTTCTACTTTCAGATGCAATAGGAATCTTTGGGTTAAGTCAATCCGTTCGCGAGATATGGGAGCTTGAAACCAAAAAATGGTTGAGAAGGCAAAAAATTTTTCGCAATTCTGCTGCTCCAAACGCTTAACCAGAGTGGCCTAGGGAAAAATACACATACCTTTGTAATCGGGCGAGTTTCTACTTTCAGATGCAACAGGAATTTTTGGGTTAGGTCAATCCGTTCGCGAGATATGGGAGTTTGAAGCTAAGAAATGGTTGAGAAGACAACAAATTTTTCGCACTTCTGCTGCTTCAAACGCTTAACCAGAATGGCCTAGGGAGAAAATACACATACCGTTGTATTCGGGCGAGTTTCTACATTCAGATGCAATAGGAATTTTTGGGTTAGGTCAATCTGTTCGCGAGATATGGGAGTTTGAAGCCAAGAAATGGTAGAGGAGGCAAAAAATTTTTCACATTTCTGCTGCTCCAAACGCTTACCCAGAATGGCCTAGGGAAAAAATACACATACCGTTGTAATCGGGCGAGTTTCTACTTTCAGATGCAATAGGAATTTTTGGGTTAGGTCAATCCGTTCGCGAGATATGGGAGTTTGAAGCCAAGAAATGGTAGAGAAGGCAAAAAATTTTTCACAATTCTGTTGCTCCAAGCGCTTATCCAGAATGGCCTAGGCAAAAAATACACGTAGCGTTGTAATCGGGCGAGTTTCTACTTTCAGATGAAATAGGAATTTTTGGGTTAGGTCAATCCGTTCGCGAGATATGGGAGTTTGAGCCAAGAAATGGTAGAGAAGGTAAAAAATTTTTCACAATTCTGCTGCTCCAAACGCTTAACCAGAATGGCCTAGGCAAAAAATACACATAGCGTTGTAATCGGGCGAGTTTCTACTTTCGGATGCAATAGGAATTTTTGGGTTAGGTTAATCCGTTCGCGAGATAGGGGAATTTGAAGCGAAGAAATGGTTGAGAAGGCAAAAAATTTTTCGCAATTCTGCTGCTCCAAACGCTTAACCAGAATGGCCTAGGGAAAAAATACACGTACCTTTGTAATCGGGCGAGTTTCTACTTTCAGATGCGACAGGAATTTTTGGGCTAGGTCAATCCGTTCGCGAGATATGGGAGTTTGAAGCCAAGAAATGGTTGAGAAAGCAAAAAATTTTTCGCAATTCTGCTGCTCCAAACGCTTAACCAGAATGGCCTAGGGAAAAAATACACATACCTTTGTAATCGGTCGAGTTTCTACTTTCAGATGCAACAGGAATTTTTGGGTTAGGTCAATCCGTTCGCGAGATATGGGAGTTTGAAACCAAGAAATGGTAGAGAAGGCAAAAAATGTTTCACAATTCTGCTGCTCCAAACGCTTAACCAGAATGGCCTAGGCAAAAAATACACATAGCGTTGTAATCGGGCGAGTTTCTACTTTCGGATGCAATAGGAATTTTTGGGTTAGGTCAATCCGTTCGCGAGATATGGGAATTTGAAGCGAAGAAATGGTTGAGAAGGCAAAAAATTTTTCGCAATTCTGCTGCTCCAAACGCTTAACCAGAATGGCCTAGGGAAAAAATACACATACCTTTGTAATCGGGCGAGTTTCTACTTTCAGATGCAACAGGAATTTTTGGGTTAGGTCAATCCGTTCGCGAGATATGGGAGTTTGAAACCAAAAAATGGTTGAGAAGGCAAAAAATTTTTCGCAATTCTGCTGCTCCAAACGCTTAACCAGAATGGCCTAGGGAAAAAATACACATACCTTTGTAATCGGGCGAGTTTCTACTTTCAGATGCAACAGGAATTTTTGGGTTAGGTCAATCCGTTCGCGAGATATGGGAGTTTGAAACCAAAAAATGGTTGGGAAGGCAAAAAATTTTTCACAATTCTGCTGCTCCAAACGCTTAACCAGAATGGACTAGGGAAAAAATACATATACCGTTGTAATCGGGCGAGTTTCTACTTTCAGACGCAGCAGGAATTTTTGGGTTTGGTCAATCCGTTCGCGAGATATGGGACTTTGAAGCTAAGAAATGGTTGACAAGACAATAAATTTTTCGCACTTTTGCTGCTCCAATTGCTTAACCAGAACGGCCTCAGGGAAAAATACACGTACCGTTGTAATCGGGCGAGCTTCTACTTTCAGATGCAATAGGAATCTTTGGGTTAAGTCAATCCGTTCGCGAGATATGGGAGCTTGAAACCAAAAAATGGTTGAGAAGGCAAAAAATTTTTCGCAATTCTGCTGCTCCAAACGCTTAACCAGAGTGGCCTAGGGAAAAAATACACATACCTTTGTAATCGGGCGAGTTTCTACTTTCAGATGCAACAGGAATTTTTGGGTTAGGTCAATCCGTTCGCGAGATATGGGAGTTTGAAGCTAAGAAATGGTTGAGAAGACAACAAATTTTTCGCACTTCTGCTGCTTCAAACGCTTAACCAGAATGGCCTAGGGAAAAAATACACATACCGTTGTAATCGGGCGAGTTTCTACATTCAGATGCAATAGGAATTTTTGGGTTAGGTCAATCTGTTCGCGAGATATGGGAGTTTGAAGCCAAGAAATGGTAGAGAAGGCAAAAAATTTTTCACATTTCTGCTGCTCCAAACGCTTACCCAGAATGGCCTAGGGAAAAAATACACATACCGTTGTAATCGGGCGAGTTTCTACTTTCAGATGCAATAGGAATTTTTGGGTTAGGTCAATCCGTTCGCGAGATATGGGAGTTTGAAGCCAAGAAATGGTGGAGAAGGCAAAAAATTTTTCACAATTCTGTTGCTCCAAGCGCTTATCCAGAATGGCCTAGGCAAAAAATACACGTAGCGTTGTAATCGGGCGAGTTTCTACTTTCAGATGAAATAGGAATTTTGGGGTTAGGTCAATCTGTCCGCGAGATATGGGAGTTTGAAGCCAAGAAATGGTAGAGAAGGCAAAAAATTTTTCACATTTCTGCTGCTCCAAACGCTTACCCAGAATGGCCTAGGGAAAAAATACACATACCGTTGTAATCGGGCGAGTTTCTACTTTCAGATGCAATAGGAATTTTTGGGTTAGGTCAATCCGTTCGCGAGATATGGGACTTTGAAGCTAAGAAATGGTTGACAAGACAATAAATTCTTCGCACTTCTGCTGCTCAAACCGCTTAACCAGAATGGCCTAAGGGAAAAATACACGTACCGTTGTAATCGGGCGAGTTTCTACTTTCAGATGCAATAGGAATTTTTGGGTTAGGTCAATCCGTTCGCGAGATATGGGAATTTGAATCCAAGAAATGGTTGAGAAGGCAATAAATTCTTCGCACTTCTGCTGCTCAAACCGCTTAACCAGAATGGCCTAAGGGAAAAATACACGTACCGTTGTAATCGGGCGAGTTTCTACTTTCAGATGCAATAGGAATTTTTGGGTTAGGTCAATCTGTTCGCGAGATATGGGAGTTTGAAGCCAAGAAATGGTAGAGAAGGCAAAAAATTTTTCACATTTCTGCTGCTCCAAACGCTTACCCAGAATGGCCTAGGGAAAAAATACACATACCGTTGTAATCGGGCGAGTTTCTACTTTCAGATGCAATAGGAATTTTTGGGTTAGGTCAATCCGTTCGCGAGATATGGGAGTTTGAAGCCAAGAAATGGTAGAGAAGGCAAAAAATTTTTCACAATTCTGTTGCTCTAAGCGCTTATCCAGAATGGCCTAGGCAAAAAATACACGTAGCGTTGTAATCGGGCGAGTTTCT
This sequence comes from Ptiloglossa arizonensis, assembly GCF_051014685.1. NCBI lineage: Eukaryota > Metazoa > Arthropoda > Insecta > Hymenoptera > Colletidae > Ptiloglossa > Ptiloglossa arizonensis. The sequence goes on from NW_027478385.1 coordinate 9,999,747, forward strand.
ACTTTCAGATGAAATAGGAATTTTGGGGTTAGGTCAATCTGTTCGCGAGATATGGGAGTTTGAAGCCAAGAAATGGTAGAGAAGGCAAAAAATTTTTCACATTACTGCTGCTCCAAACGCTTACCCAGAATGGCCTAGGGAAAAAATACACATACCGTTGTAATCGGGCGAGTTTCTACTTTCAGATGCAATTGGAATTTTTGGGTTAGGTCAATCCGTTCGCGAGATATGGGACTTTGAAGCTAAGAAATGGT